>NC_068309.1:36762449-37091199 GCF_025860055.1 Xyrauchen texanus
TAACCACTCGTTACAACCGAGGTATGCAGCAAAGCATTTGTGAAGCCACAACACGCACAACCTTGAGGCGGATGGGCTACAACAGCAGAAGACCTCACCGGGTACCACTCATCTCCACTACAAATAGGAAAAAGAGGCTACAATTTGCAAGAGCTCACCAAAATTGGACAGTTGAAGACTGGAAAAATGTTGCCTGGTCTGATGAGTCTCGATTTTTGTTGAGACATTCAGATGGTAGAGTCAGAATTTGGCGTAAACAGAATGAGAACATGGATCCATCATGCCTTGTTACCACTGTGCAGGCTGGTGGTGGTGGTGTAATGGTATGGGGATGTTTTCTTGGCACACTTTAGGCCCCTTAGTGCCAATTGGGCATCGTTTAAATGCCACGGCCTACCTGAGCATTGTTTCTGACCATGTCCATCCCTTTATGGCCACCATGTACCCATCCTCTGATGGCTACTTCCAGCAGGATAATGCACCATGTCACAAAGCTCGAATCATTTCAAATTGGTTTCTTGAACATGAAAATGAGTTCACTGTACTAAAATGGCCCCCACAGTCACCAGATCTCAACCCAATAGAGCATCTTTGGGATGTGGTGGAACGGGAGCTTCGTGCCCTGGATGTGCATCCCACAAATCTCTCAGCACCTTGTTGAATCAATGCCACGTAGAATTAAGGCAGTTCTGAAGGTGAAAGGGGGTCAAACACAGTATTAGTATGGTGTTCCTAATAATCCTTTAGGTATTTTATAGGTATTTTTTTTTTTTTTATATTATTATATATAAAATAATATATATATATTTTTTACCAATTCACAATTAACTCTTTCCCCGCCAGCGTTTTTAAAAAAAAAGTTGCCAGCCACCGCCAGGGTTTTTGACGATTTTCGCTAAATTTAATGGCCCGCAGAATATTTTCTTCCATGAATATATGAAGATGCTATATATCACAATAAAGATCTGAGCCTCTGCTTTTAGGCAAAAAAAACGATTTTATTTTATCTTCATTTGTTCTTTTTTATTGCGACTTGAACAGAGGTCGGTTTTGTCAAAAAACAACATTTCAGACAAAAAGCTGATAAAAAGGCATGTTTATGTCTGATATTTTGAGCTTCTCAATACTCCACTTCTTCATGTTTGAGACGATCGCAGTCTGTTTCTTTGATCAAAGAGTTGCGTACTCTTTCAAAACATGCGGAGGGGTCTTCCTTACCGTATAACACCTAAAACACGGAAACCCGGAAAATTCCGTGTTTGGCGGGGAAGCGTTTTTTCATAAAACACGGAAAATTCCGTGTTTGGCGGGGAAAGAGTTAATGTAATTTTAATGTAATTTTGGTAACTTTATAAAAAGGCTCCATTCATAAACAATGAAGAATATATATTTACAGCCTTTGTTAATTGTAATGTTAGTAAATAAAAGTACAATTGTTGTTAGTTTATTGTTCATAGTGCATTAACTAATGTTAACTAATACAATGGTATATGTTGTAACATTACGTTTATTAGTTCATGTTAACTAAAGTAATGTTGTTAAGCATACACATATAGCAGCAAAATATAATTTGCAAAAGTGTGGCAATGGGCACTTAAATAAATCGGCATCAGTCAACCGGTGGATTGGGAGATCGGTATCTGCCTCAAATTTTCTGATCGGTGCACCACTACCTAAGTTAAAACATTAGTATTGTGTTGTTCATAAATTGATATGATCTTGTTTTCTTTGCATTATTCAAGGTCTGAAAACCCGGCACCTTTTTTGTTATTTTGACCAGTTGTCATTTTCTGCAATTAAATGCTCTAAATTACAATATATTTATTTGGAATTTGTGAGAAATGTTGTCAGTTGTTGTCAATGTTTGCCCAATTTGCACAAAAATTAGTTTGCATCTTCTACAGACCCTCCTGACAAAAAGTTATCAATGAATTTTGATCAAATCGTTCTGAAGGTACAACATATATCTTTTGGGACGTAGCCTATAATGACTAATAAGCCTGTATCTTGAGAGCGCAATTTTTTTTAACTTAAAACTCTATATACAGGGAAAAGAGAACACTCTGAGCTAATATACAAAGTTTCATTAATTTCTTATGCTAGGGAGCATTATAACTTTGGAAAATCATATCTTTGCAACTGTACTCAAAGCAGTAGAATTTTCACATCAAAATAGCTGTGTCTGCAGCATCCACCGGAAATTTTCTGTAAAATTTGTGTATTTTGGTCATCTCACCATATGTGCTTGGCCCCCAACAATCTCCGCTTATGGCTATATTTATTATTATTATAATGTCCTAATACTGATTGTGCAGATCAAACCATAAGGTCTAGAGACTTGAAACTTTCAGGGATGGTAGAACTTTGGCTGGCTAGCATTACACATGGAATCATCCCGTTCGGTCCATAGGTTTCACCATAGTGAACAAAATTAAAAATTAAAAAGTGTGGGCAATAACCCTTGAACCGTGATTCCATGCATCATGGCAAATCTTTTACGCTCCAGCCAACTCGTCCTAGGCCGTTCGCCCATTCGGAACCAAACCAGTATTAGAAGAGTCCCAATATGAAAAGTTTTTAAAATAATTTTAAACTTTTGATTTATTGTCAAATGGTACACAAAAATTTACAAAGTGGACGTAGCCAGTTTTACTAAAATGGTTAGAACTCTTGAACTGAATGAGAATTCATCACCAAATTTGGGACACACATGCAGGGCGTCATTCTGAGGACACACAAAACATTTTGTATCTCTGCCTCTTTGTGGCGCTATAATAATTAAAAATATAAAATTACTAACAATGGAACCAATAGTCTGATCGACTTTAAATTTTGCATGCAGTGTCTTTGTCCTCATAGAACTTGATGGCACTTGAAAAAAGATATGTCGCATCATATAAAAAACATGGCCACCACTGACCAATCAAATTTAGCAGCTATTTGAACTAGTCCTAGGCCGTTTACACAATCAAAACCAAATCAGTGTCTATCAATCAATCAATGAAAACAATTATTCAGAGTCCCAATCTGAATAATTATCAAAAAAATGTAACTTTCGGTGTACCATTGCAACAGTAAGCCAAGATGCACTAAGTGGGGGTGGCTACTTTTTCTTAAATGGTTAAAACTCTTGAACGGAATGAGATATCATCATCACATTTAAAACACTTATGTAGGTGGCCATTCTGAGGACACATGAAAATATTTGGTACCTCTGGCTCTTGGTGGTGCTATATCAGTCAGAAATGTAAAAAGAATACCATATCACTGTGCTACCTAACCTAATGTTTCTGAAAATTAAGCCAATTTTACATTGTTTTAGTTGCAAACAGACTGTCTGATTAAAACTTTATATCTGTTACATATGTACTTACTACAGGTATATATATATATATATATATATATATATATGTGTACCTTTTATCTGTTCCATATCCCTGACATTGTTCATTCATTCAGTCAAAAACCCTCAATGTTTTGTGCTAGAAAAAAATGTGGCTCTGATTAAATCATTACTTTATAACTTTTAAGTCACATACCGAATTGATACAGTTTTTACCTCAAGTAACCTAAATCTAGTACTTGTAGCGTAGCTAAATACTTTTTCAAAAGGTCATTTGACTGCAGTCTAACTACTTTTAATGAGCTTGTAACTTACCCAAAACTGATCTACATACTGCTTATACTGAAGTGAGTTTGCAGAAAGCAGAGACTAACGATAGTTATAAATTTTGACAGGGAAAGAAGAACTGGACACAAGTGATGAGATTTAGACAGGTGAGGTATATAACGGACAGGAGAATCTCATTTAAGAGGTATGTGCAGCCATCTGCCCTGACATCGACAGCTAGTCCTGAAAACTCAGTGGACTGCTTGACTGCTCTCTGTCTCCCATGAGCCTTGGCTACATTCACATGTGGGCCTTCGTGAATGGAGTGATTGACAGCAGGAACAGGAGGCACATTTCAATCTAAGCTCCACATTCTCCCCATTTCTGTTTACCAAAGCCAACTGGACTGTCAGGCCTGACTTAGCTGAGCATCTTTTGTAGGTTTGTAACATCTAAAACACAAAATCCAAGTGCTATTTGACCAACAATCCAAATTAGGAAGCTTATTTTCTTTGTTTGTCTTATGAATGGAGTCAATATAAATTGTTAATAACAAACACAACATAAAATATGGAATCAATTATATCGATACGTAATTGCGCCGTGTGCACAACACGAGGCTCAGCGTCTCTCCAGTTTTTGCAAATTAGTTATTATTTACGTAATTATTTTCAGCTCAGTTGTTCATCACAACTCTGCACTTACTTCATACAGCTGCCACACACTATTGGACATCAAACTTTGCTGCACAAACACCGCAGTGGATACAAAATCAGACCTCCTTCTGCTACCTCCAGAGTTACTGCGGTCCCCGGACTCGAGTGAGTCAGCCAGTCCGACGGCGCCGGGAGCGTAAACAAAGACTGGGTAAGCGGGGCGGCCTGCGGGCTAAGCTAAAGCTAAACCCACATCGCCCAGTGCTACTGAGCATCTTTCTAGCTAATGTACGGTCTCTGGCAAATAAGATCGATGAACTACGGATTCGGATCACTCAGCGAATGTTTTTGGACTGCAACGTTATGGTTTTAATGGAAACTTGAGCTAGAGGGGCACAGTATCCATAGAGCTGACAGAAAGGCTGTGGAATCTATGTAAACAGAACTTGGTGCACCGTTGCTGTTATTACCAAATCCCACTGTTCTGCTGATATTGAGTACCTCTTTATCAAGTGCAGGCACTTTTACCTGCCCTATTTTCGCTGCAGTATATGTACTCCCAGATGCTAATGCTAAGCTAGCCTTGAAGGAACTCTCTTCTGTTGTTAGTAAACTGCAAACAACGCATCCGGATGGAGCTTTTATCATTGCTGGCGGTTTCAATCACACCAATTTGAGGACAGCACTCCCCAAATTTTATCAAAATGTTTTTTGCCCTACAAGAGGAGACAACACTCTTGATCATGTTTATACAAACATCTATGATGCCTACAAAGCCACCCCCCTCCCCCATATTGGACAATCCAATCACTTATCCATGTTCCTATTCTCCAAATACACCCCCATCATCAAACGTGTGAAACCCACAGTGAGGACTGTAAATGTGTGGCTGGAAGGAAGCCTACACTTTATCCAGGGCCAATCTGAAGAGGGGAATTAAAGCAGCCAAATACAACTACAAACTGCGGATTGAGGACAATTTTACGAACAATGCCCACCAACATATGTGGACAGGCATCCATGACCTCACGAACTACAATCCAGCAAACAGCCCCCCCCAACCAGTAATGCCACCCTCCCAGACACACTGAATACCCTTTATGCTCGCTTTGATCGTGGAAACACTGAACAACCCATGAAAGCTGAGCTCCCACCTGATGATCTGCCACTCACTTTTTCCTCCAGTGACATGTGCTCCACCCTTAGCAGAGCGAATGCACAAAGCTGCTGGCCCTGATGGCATCCCAGGCCGAGTGCTAAGGGCCTGTGCAGAACAGCTGGATGACATCTTCACCAACATTTTCAGCCTCTCCTTTGCCCAGGCCATTGTCCCCACTTGCTTCAAAACAGCCACCATTGTACCAGTACCAAAACATGCTGCTGCAGTGGCCCTCAACAACTTCCGCCCTGTTGCTCTTACTCCCATCATAGCAAAGTGTTTTGAGAGGCTGGTCCTCTCCCACCTGAAAACATGTTTGCCCCCAACACGGGACCCATATCAGTTCGCCTACCATCCCAACAGGTCAACTGAGGATGCTATCGCCTCAGCTCTTCACCCCCGCCCTGACTAATAATAACTATATAACATGTATGTCAGGATGCTATTCATTGATTTCAGTTCTGTCTTCAATACTGTGATCCAATCCAAGTTGATCTCCAAGCTCACTGATCTTGGCATCATCCCCTCCCTCTGCAACTGGACCTTGGACTTACTCACTAACAGACCACAGTATATTAGGATAAGCAACCACAAATCCTCCACCCTCACTTTGAACACTGGTGCACCACAGAGCTGTGTGCTGAGTCCAATCCTCTACTCTCTCTTCACCCGCGACCGCATACCTGAGCATGTCTCCAACTCCATAATCAAGTTTGCAGATGACTCCACGGTGGTAGGCCTGATCAGCGGCGACAATGAGACGGCCTACAGGGAAGAGGTACAGCACCTGGTAGTGTGGTGTGCCAACAACAATCTCACACTCAACACCCAGAAGACCAAGGAACTGATTGTGGACTACCATCGGACTAGGAAAGGACACACACACACCCCCATCTACATTGATGGGGACGAAGTGGAGCGTGTGACAAGCTTCAAGTTCCTAGGTGTCCATATCTCTGAGGATCTTTCCTGGACCTACAACACCTCCACTCTGATCAAAAAGGCACAACAGCCTAACTTCCTTAGGAAGCTAAGGAAAGCTCACATGTCCTCCCACATCCTGCTGAACTTGTATCGCTGCACTATTGAAAGTGTCTTAACAAACTGCATCACAGTGTGGTATGGCAACTGCACTGTCTCAGATCAGAAGGCACTCCAGCGGGTGGTGAAAACTGCCCGATACATCTCTGGTGTCTAGCTACCCTCCATCAAAAACATTCACAATAAACACTGCCTAAGGAGGGTGAGAAGCATTATCAAAGACACCTCTCACCCCAACCACGGTCTGTTTACTCGTCTCCCATCTGGGAGACGCTATAGGAGTCTTTGATGTCGCACCAGCAGACTCAGGAACAGTTTCTTTCCCTCAGCTGTCAGCCTACTGAACTCTAAGCTCAGGCGCTGAACACTATATCCCACCCGAACTACATATTTGTATTTATTTATTAATTTATATATATTTTTTTTCGCACATTCCCTTGTGCATAACTTCTACCTTCTGATGCTGCTTGCACTGTTATGGCCACCGCCATATATATATATATATATATTTACATATTTACATATTTATTCTTCATTCTGTACAGTGCACCTTCAGTTTATGATTCTTCATTTGCACCTTGTACTGTATTATAGACATTTGCATTGAGCTGGTCTCTGCTTCTCTACATCATAACTTTGCACTCAAAAAACCCATATTTATATTTTTGCATATGTATATATATATATACATACATACATATTGCTATCTGCACATCTGGTTAGATGCTAACTGCATTTCATTGGCTCTGTACTTGTATTCTGCACAATGACAATAAAGTTGAATCTAATCTAATCTAAAAATATACATTAAACCCCTCCCCCCGAACATGCCCACCCCACATCTGACACAAACACACAAAACAGTGGTCATGAACAATTAGAACATAAAAATAAAACAATTATAAAACGTTAAAAAAAGTATACTTTCAAAAAACAAAAAGAATGCACATACACATCACATACACATCTAAGAAATCCCTCTTCAATGCCCCTCCCCAAGAACCCTCCAAAAAAGCCAAATATCCACCCCACTTCCTATCAAACAAATCCCATTTTCCCAATTTTCTAAAAATCACCTCCTCGAATGCCGCCAACTCGCCCATCTCCCCGCACCACTCCCGAAACGAGGGTGCCCCAGCCGAAATCCATCCCCTGAGGATTAATCATCTGCCAATAATAACTCCGGCTACGATCCAACTTTTTAAATTACTATCCCCAATATTAATGAAATAAATACAATTCTGTGTCTAATACGTCACTCATAAAGCGCTGAACCCTTATTCAAAATTCTTTGATCTTAACACATCCGCAAAAAACATGGATTGTGTCCCGCTGCACGGGTGTTTGTAGCCTGCTTAGCATTGCAAATTCTTGTTCTCATACATTCGTCTTTTTATCCTTTGTAATTTTAACACGTGTTTCGGGTTTTCCCACTTTTTTACTGTTTCATCTGTGTGCATTTTACCTGTTGCTCAAGTCTGTGTTTGTAGTCTACTAGCTTATATCATTGCATATATATCTGTTCCCTTTACAAAAATCTTCACTGTGATGCTGCGCTTTGCTAAGCGCTTTGGGAACAATCCTACATGTTTGTGACCAGCTGAAATATGTGTGTAACAAGTCAATGAACATTGACCGGAATTTATAGCCTCGGTTGGTGTAATCATTGGATGCACCTGTGACCGGGCTATAAATAGAGGCATCACCAGCGTGTCGTCAGATCCTTTTCTTCAGAGCATACTGTGCTGTGTGTCTCACAAGCCTGTCAGAAACGTTCTTTCCTCTGCTAGGATTTAGAATTTTAGACATTGCGCAGTGAACCTTTTCTACTTTCCCTCTTTCTATATATATATATATATATATATATATATATATATATATATATGAAAAGAAAAAGGTGGAAAATTGTCAGAGAAGCAAAACAAACGATGCGTGTTTCCCTGTCAACATTCTATGACTGTCAGGGACATGCATCAGTTTTGTTTTGTTTGTTTGGGGGAAGAGCATGCTGTTCTTGCGTTGGGGCAGGGCAAGTGCGCACATTGCGACCTACTTTCGGGCGAAATGCTTCGCGCTGGCCTCGCTTACTTCCGGGAGTCAGCGGCAACTCTTTCATCATGGGGCTCCTAATCGCTCGCTCTCTCCCCAGATCCAGCTGATCCTTCTCGAACTTTGTTTCACGAGGGGGGCGCTGAACCCCATTACCTCATCTCTTGAATGCTGCGATCAGTTAATGTTAATCAATCTACATCAAGCTATCATCCAGGTAGAACTATTCTTTCGGCCACTTAAGATAGCTTCACTAATAAGCTTCCAGATCTATCTCATACACTCAGTAAATCCCAAAGACTAGAAGAACTTGATGAAATAACAGAAAATATAAATACAGTAATCTCAATCACTATAGATAGTGTTTCCCCTGTGATTTAAGAAAACTAAATAAAAAGCCCTGCACCATGGTACAATGATCACACTCGTGCTCTCAAGAGAGCAGCTCGGAAAATGGAGCGCAAGTGGAAGAATACAAAATTAGAGTATTATTAGTGTCTGTAGCTAGCAGGTCAGCATATTGGAGCAAACTCATAGAAAATAACCACAAAAATCCTAGGTGTTTATTCAGTAATGTGGCTAAATTGGTTAGGAATAAAGCCTCCACAGAACCAGATATTCTGTCGCAGTACAAGAGAATTGACTTCATGAATTTCTTTACTGGTAAAATAATCAAAAATAAAATTGGAATTATGCAATCATCTGTCATAGCACCTCAGAAAACAGTGTCTCATAATTTTCCTCACGTGCAAATTCAATTCTTCACTGTCATAGGTCATGAAGCGCTAACTAAACTTATCGAAACATCAAAAGCCACAACATGTTTGTTAGATCCAATACCAACCAAGCTCTTAAAAGTGGTATTCTCTGTAATCTCAGAAACTCTTCTTAATATTATTAACTCCTCGCTATCCTTAGGACATGTCCCAAAAGCCTACGGCTTGCTCACTGGGGTTATAAATATAATTATTATATAATTACTTATTTTTAAATACAATCTTATTTTATCAAGCTACAAAATGATTACTCTTAAGACATTATAGATATTACAGTTTTATCTTCTTTTAATGCCTGTGTGGCAGGGCGGAGGGCGGGGCCGGGTCGTGATCCTACACACCCGGTCCCGTATTAGGCTAATTATGCCTCCGTGAGGTTTAAAGGTCGACTGCAGAGGGCTGTGCGGGAGAGAGAGATCGTTAGCGGACATGTCCGTCATGTGTGTTTGTGTTGTCTTTTAAGTTTTCCATTAAACTATGATTTATATCGTCAAGCCAGTTCTCGCCTCCTCCTTTCCCATCCTTTAACTATTTTACATTGGTGCTGAAACCCGGGAAGGAGGACGGATACGCCGTAGTAGAGTTCTCGCCACTACCATCCACCCCAACGGAGCAGCCGCGGCCATCTGCCGGGGGACGAGGAGCCCAGCCACCTGAGCGAGGACGATGGCCGCCGACCGCGAGGGGAGGAGGGGCTCCTAGCCGACCGCCTGGAGCGAGAGAACCGCTGCCAGGGGCGGAGGAGTCGCCTACCGGCCGCTGAAACACGGCGGGGTTTAAGACCGCCGACCGCGAGCGGGGAGGGGCTCACTGCCGACCGTCTGGAGCGAGAGAACCGCTGCCAGGGGCGGGGGAGACCCCTTCTAGTCCCCGAGAATGCGGCGGGGTGTTCCGTCCGCCAGGGGCTGGAGGACTGCCTCGGATCCGCCAGAGAGGCGCGGCTGTCGTCCGACAAAGGGTGGAGGAGTGGCCGAGGAACAAGCTGCGGCGTATCTGAGAACTGGCGAGTAAGTTTTTTTTTTTTTTGCATCTCTCTCTCCTCTCTCTCTCTCACTGTCGCTCTGCGTTGGCCTTTATCCTCTTAAATTGTATAGTTTTTTGGGGGGGTACTACACTGTTACAGGAGTACCCTCCCATTTTAATCATTTCTGTTTCCCTCCCCTTGTCCCCTCCCTCGTCCAGGTAGATGGGGATGACCTGCCGGCAGTCAGCCGAAGGCGCCCTCCCCCAGGGAAAGGGGATGTACGTCAGGCCGGGGGCTCCCCAGCCTGAGAGAACGAGGGAGGAATGTGGCAGGGCGGAGGGCGGGGCCGGGTCGTGATCCTACACACCCGGTCCCGTATTAGGCTAATTATGCCTCCGTGAGGTTTAAAGGTCGACTGCAGAGGGCTGTGCGGGAGAGAGAGATCGTTAGCGGACATGTCCGTCATGTGTGTTTGTGTTGTCTTTTAAGTTTTCCATTAAACTATGATTTATATCGTCAAGCCGGTTCTCGCCTCCTCCTTTCCCATCCTTTAACTATTTTACAGCCTGATCTTCTGTAAAGCTGCTTTGAAATGATGTGTGTTGTGAAAGGCACTATACAAATAAAAATGACTTGACTTGAATTCTGGATAACATTAACCTTCACAATCATAGATCAATGTAATGAAGCCCACCTGCCTACATCTTTCGAAAACCTTTTTATTAAGGGTCAAAATTAACTAAATCAAACAAATATATTAGGAATAAAATGCCCAAATACTCAATGCCCTGTTTGGCCACTGGAAGGCGCCTGGCTGAAAATCTGTTACTGGGCAGTACGCTGTCAGAGCCAAAGATTCAGATTTAGATCAATTGACTCTGTATCCTGAAAATTAAAAAAATTTATTAATAATTTTTTGGAGGCAAGGCATAGATATAGTGGGGTCGGAGACGAATAATAAAATATCATCTGCACAAAGCAAAAGCTTATGCGCCATAACTCCCGCCACCACCCCTGGAAAATCATCTTCCTTTCAAAATGGGGAAAGAGGGCAACCCTGCTGGTTGCCCCTATACAGTGTAAAATAATCTGAAATGAATACATTTATTTGTACCACCACTACTCTTTGTCTATAAATAACTTAATCCATCCAATAAAAATATTCCTGAAACTGTATATTTCCAAAATCTTAAAAAGATAATCCCATTTTACCATATCAAACACCTTTTCGGCATCAAGTGAGATGGCAGCGACCGGAGTCTGATCATTCGCCACTGACAACATAATAGTGATAAAACGGCAAATGTCATTAGAAGAGCTGAAGCCCCTAATAAACCCCACCTTATCTAAATGTAGAAGAGATTTCATAACTTTAGTTAATCGGTTAGCCAAAATGTTTGACAATATTTTTACATCAAACTGGATCAGGGAAATTGGACGGTAACTCTTACACTCGCTTGGATCTTTGTCCTTTTTAAAAATCAGACTGATCTGGGCTCCTGTCATGGTTGGCGGAAACTTTCCATTCTTTAATGATTGCCTATTAACTTCTAACAAAAGTGGAGCCATTTCTGTTGCATAAGATCTAAAAAATACAGGCAAAGCTGCCTGGCCCTGGAGCCTAATTATCTCGCCAAGCTCCTCCAAGGTTATCTCAAAATCAAGAGAAGTTTTGCTCAGTCGTCAGTTTAGGGAGTTCTAATGGTTCCACAAAGTTTCTAATATTTTCATCACTCGACGAAGACGTGGAACTATAGAGATCAAGATATCATTCTTTAAAAGCATTATTAATATCAATGGTCGAGGTAAATATTTCACCACCAGCAGATTTCACTGAGGGAATGGTAGAAAAAGACTCTCTCTGCTCTATATATCTAGCCAAATGCTTCCCTGCCTTGTCACCCGGCTCAAAGTATGACTGTCTTGCCCTGAATAGCAAAACTCCACCTTCTGTGACAAAATAGAATTATATCTGTATTTCAATCTGGTCAATTCTCTGAGGCCATCAGATGACATTCTGCACTTCAGCTCTGCCTCAGCACTTTTAATATTCCCTTTCAAATCCACGAGTTCTCGTGCTTTGGATTTTTTGGTGAATGAGGCATACTGTATGATCCGACCCCTAAGAACTGCCTTAAGTGCCTCCCAAGCATGAAATTGTCTTTGTACAAATGTAAAAACTTAACATGTGTGCACACCAAGGTCGCCAAACCTCTCTATACCGGGTGTCATTGTATCCACTCATATATATAAAAAAATCTATTCTAGAATAAATGGACTTATAATGTATAGTCCCTACCAGATGGGTTCAAAAGTCTTCAAATATCTGTAAGACCAAGATATTTATACATCCTGTGAAGCATCAGTGTTAGGGGGCTGTAGGGGGCTCACACACTTTTGCTTCTGTATGATCAAGGTCCATTAAAAGATTAAAGTCTCCTCCCAATATTATTTCACGAGGGGTGCCAACAGCAACATCCATTCATGATTTATAAAAAAAGTCAGTGTTAGGTACATAATCAGTGTTAGGTACGTAAATATTAGCCAAAATCAACCTTTGCCCCCTAATTTATCTTTAATCTTTTTGAGACATTTGAATTGTAGATGTTTACTTATCAATGTAATGATTCCTCTGTTCTTACTTGAGCCAGCATTAAAGAAAACATTTTCAGCTTCCTGCAGGGAAAGATGAATTTCTTGAAGAAACACTATATCAGATTTCTTACATTTAAGAAAATAAATAACCTTCCTTCCTTTTATGGGGTGCCCTAAACCATTAACATCCCCCATGGAGAGAGACGATCCACTCAGCCGTCAGATTGCTCACGTCCGGTTTTTCTATACAAATTTTGTGAGACAGAAAATAATCTATAAAACAAATGTCTAGGTTATGGATGTAACATCCGTTCCCTGTTGGAGAAAATGAGACGTTGTGTCGAAAAAGCGACACTAGGGGTCTCTCTTGAGAGCCTTTTGCACCTCTGAGCTATGAGAAAAGGCCAATGAGAAATTGGCAGACATGTCCCGCCTCCGGACATATGGGTATAAAGGGAGGGATATGCGTCTGTTTCATTCAGGATTTTTCTGAGGAGCCGACAATGAGGTTCGGCCGCAACAGTGGCTTGGTTCAGCGACGTGGCCGGGAGGACACAACGTCTCGTTCCCTCCATCAGGGAACGGAGGTTACATCCATAACCTAGACGTTCCCCATCTGTCTCTCAATTCGAACGTTGTGTCGAAGAAGCGACACTAGGGGTCTAATTTAAATCACGGCATGCGCTGAACTGTGTATGTGTACTGCAGACACAGGAGCGGGCAGGTATTTTATCTGCCAAAGCAACCGCCTGTGTCAGACTGCACATACCCTTCCCCAACGCCCCATAAAGTCGTCAAAGCCTTCTGGATCTTTACCCCTGATAGGGGGGAACAAGGCAACGTGCCAAGCATAGGAGCATTTTTCTCTCTCTATGTTTCTCGCATAGTTAAAGCGGCTGGGGCCATCTTAGCGCTATCATACACATCGGGGGAAGGCGATCTTTCCCAGTTCCTATTCTTTCAGGGGGAAAAGACCCTGTGGAGACCACACCTGCCCAGACTGGGGGAGGTAAAGCATGCTGAATGCATCACATGGGTTTTTAGGTCACATATGGAAAGTTGTGCGGTGGTAGATCCTGCCTCATTGGGAGGGAGGAGTTGCTACAGACACGGCGACCGGGGGGCAGTGGGAACTGCCCAAGGGAGAGCGGGTCCGCTCACAAGGGGACTGTACCGTGGAAAATACACACAGGGGGATAAGTCCACGTAGGAGCCCATCCTGTGGAGCACCTATTCCAGTACAGGGTAGATTGAGTACCTGCATTGGATTTGGTCGGGGAATTCCTCCTCTGAATTGCGGACCAGAGGGCTCGGGAGGAGTCATCCAGGGAGCCAAGTTAGTGGGATCTCCTGGAATAAGAGCGCATGGTTTTACCTCAGTGGAGGGAAAGGGTGCTAGGTGCAAGCGGTCCACCCTGTCAGTTTGTCAGCATGTACCGAATTCTACCGGCTCGGACTTGAGAAAACACGGGACGAAACTGACTCAACCCTGAGATTGTAAAATCTCGCAAAGGTATTGGGTGTTGCCCAACCCGCTGCTCTGGATATGTCTGCTAGGGAGATGCCCCTGACCAGTGCCCATGAGGACGCAACAATTCTTGTTGAGTGTGCTCGACACGCAAGAGGGGGGCACGACCTGGGTGTGATTTTCCAATGTAATGGCGTCAACTACCCAGTGGGAAAGCCTCTGTTTGTAGACAGCGTTCCATTTCTGCTAACCACCAAAGCAGACAAAGAGCTGCTCAGAACGTCTAAAGCTCTGCTTGCGGTCCAAGTAGATATGCAAAGCACGTACCGGACACAACACTCCAGGCAGATGTCACTGACATTGAACGCTTACAAGTCCCCGACCCTTTTGATGGAGGCGAGCGTGATCAGGAGGGCCGTCTTCAGGGAGAGGACCCTGAGTCCAACTGATTCTAGCAGCTCGAAGGTGGGTCTCTGAAGGCCCGAGAGGACCACTGAGAGATCCCAGGAGGGAACAGGCTTGGCCGGGAGGAATTTAACCTCTGGGCGCCTCTTAGGAACCTGATAATTAAGTCGTGCTTACCCAAAGACTTGTCATCTACTGTGTCGTGATGGGCCGCGATAGCAGCTACATACACCTTCAAGGTGGAAGGGGACAGCCTCCCCTCCAACCTCTCCTGCTGGAATGAAAGCACTGACCTAACTGCGCACCTCTGTGGCTCTTCAGCCCGGGAAGAACTCCAATTTGCGAAGAAGTGCCACTTCTGGGCGTAAAGTTGCCTGGTAGAGGGAGCTCTGGCTTGGTTGATCGTGTCTACGACAGCAGGTGGTAGATCAGCTAGATCTTCCACATCCCGTCCAGGGGCCAGACGTGGAGGTTCCAGAGGTCTGGGTGCGGATGCCACAGCGTGCCCCGTCCCTGAGAAAGGAGGTCCTTCCTCAGGGGAATTTGCCAGGGAGGGGCTGTCGCGAGGGGTACGAGATCCGAGAACCAAGTCCGAGTGGGCCAATAGGGAGCCACTAGAGTGACTTGTTCCTCGTCCTCCCTGACCTTGCACAGCACCTGAGCAAGAAGTTTCACTGGGGGAAATGCGTACCTGGGCATACCAGAGCAGGCAGTGGGAGGTCTCTCAGGAGGTGAACAGGTCTACCTGGGCCTTGCCGAACCATTCCCAAATCAGCTGGACCGACTGGGGGTGAAACCTCCACTCTCCACTGGGCAAGTGTTGTCGTGATAGCACGTCCGCTACCACATTAAGGTTGCCCCGGATGTGAGTGGCACGCAGCAACTTGAGTGGCTCCAAATGAGGAGACGACGGGCGAGATGTGACATGTGACGATAGCGTACGTCGCCTTGGCGATTTATGTACGCTACCATGGTGGTGCTGTCTGATCGGATCAAGACGTGATTGCCCTGAATTAGTGGGAGAAACCTCTGCAGGGCAAAAAGTACAGCAACAACTCTAGGCAGTTGATGTGCCAGGGCAGCGGGGCCCCTTTCCAACGGCCCGCGGCTGCGTGCCTGTTGCACACGGTGCCCCAACCCAATTTGTTAGTGTCTGTGGTGACTGGGACGCATCAGGGCACCTGCTGATGTGGTGTCAGGAGGCAAGGGTGCATCCCGAGGCGCTGGTGCTGAGAGAAGACTCGAAGCACTTACCTTGCTCCGCACATCCGGCAGGTTAGTGACTGAGGAGGAGGTCCCGTGGAGGCATCCTCTGGACTCGTCAGAACCGGCCGGCCAGGGAACAGTATTGGGGCTGAAGGCGAGAGGTCTGCATCCAGCGTGTTGGGACTGTTGAGGTGTGGCAGCAGAGTGCCGTGAGAATGTCATTTGCGAGCCAGGTGACCCAGAGACAAAAGAAATTGCTCTTTTATTGTGAATGTGTGGACCGCAGCCTGAAGGGGGTGCGGCAAAGGAAATAAATTCAACTGAGGATTCTCCTCCCGGCCCTCCACCGGAGGACGGAGTGGTCTTCTTACCAGCAGTGAAGGAACGTCTTGGTCTCTGCGTCGGGCGTCTCAGGACCACTTGGGAGCCTTCCGGGTCCTCAAAGTGGTCCGTGAGGCACTCGACGCAGGGGCTGTGAGCTGGGCCCGGGTTGAGGCAGAGCTGCGCATTTTTTGGAAGCCACACAAGGACGCCCACGGCGAGCAGACAGAGCAAGGCCCGTGGCAGCAGGTTTGCGTATCTTGTCCACTTCGCGCATCTCGACCAGGTTCAGCCATAGATGTCGAGAGCATCACACAATGACTTACTCATTCCATTGACTCCATGTAGGACATTGATTGCTGTGGGCATGTACATATTTTGCTGCCATCCTTAGTATCTATTCTTAATTTGGCTGGGAACATCAGTGCAAAAGCGACTTCCAAAAGTGTTTCTTGCATTCCTCGAATCTATCATGTTTACCTCTTGTCGAATTCACAAAGTCTGGGAAAAAGAAAATGCTGTGGTTCTTCAAAGGAAGCCTTCCTTTTTTCCTTGATTCGCGTAACACAAGATCTTTATTGGATGATCTCAGAAATTTGGCCAGAATTGATCTGATCCTGTCTCCCTCAGCGGATCTCCATGCCGGAACCCTGTGAGCTTGCTCGATTTCTAGCTTATGTCCTGCTATGTCAGGCAGACTCTGGAAGAGCTCATCTAGGAATTTCACCATATCTTGGCCTTCATCGTTCTCAGGAATTCCAACAATTTTGACTTTGTTTCACCGGTTACGATTCTCTAAGTCTTCCAACTTTACCCAAATGCTCTCCAAGTCTGTCTTGGTCGCTAGCGGGTTAGCAGCTGATTCCCTCTCCAATGACTCAAGATAATCGATCCTTTTCATCAAATTCCTTCTCCATGGCAGTCAAGTCAAGTCAAGTCAATTTTATTTGTATAGCGCCTTTCACAACACACATCGTTTCAAAGCAGCTTTACAGAATATTAGCATTAACAGACGATAAGAACTGTAATGTCTATAAAGTCGATTAATCATCATGTAATTTAGATAAAATACGAATTTTAATAGTGTTTATAAATAATTAAATGATAATTGTATTAATAACCCCAGTGAGCAAGCTGTAGGCAACTGTGGCAAGGAACACAAAACTCCATAAGATGTAGATTAATGGAGAAAAATAACCTTGGGAGAAACCAGACTCACTGTGGGGGCCAGTTCCCTCTGGCTAACATTATGAATGTAATGTAAATATTAATTATGTATAGGTAAAATCATGGTTTAAAATTATTAAACTAAGTGATAAGGGTCATTGATTAAACATAGATTGTGTTTGAACTGTAAGATTAATGACCAAAGTCTTTGAAGTCCATCTTGATTAATTGCAGAAGTTCACAGATGCAATTGTCCTTGTTAATTGGCTGATGAAGGCTTTTGTTGGCAATTGTTAGTCTAAGCATTTCATTTCAGGATCGTAGTCCATAAATAGACCGAGGTGATGCAGGTTGGAGTTGGCATAATTTCATCCTCTGAAGTCCGTCATAATAGATTGAAGTGATGTTTGGCTGGCACCGGCTGCATTTAGTCATCATCATTCTGCGACATGTAGCAGTGGAGTCCAACATGAAGCAGGAATGGTGCTGGATCCAGCCGGTTCTGGTGACCTCAGGATAGGAGTCCCGAGGTTGAGACAGGGAAACAAATAAAAAGATGTAAGCTTAGATGCCATTGAATTTATTGCAGAGTTAGAGATCATGCTCAATGTTTCTGGTTTCTGGTTCCGGCAGACCCAACTAAAGCAGCCTAATTGTGGGATAAATTAGGTGTATGCCTGGCTAAATAGATGAGTCTTTAGTCTAGACTTAAACTGAGAGAGTGTGTCTGCATCTCGAACAGTGTTTGGGAGACAATTCATAGTTTAGGAGCCAAATATGAAAAGGATCTTCCTTCTTTAGTGGATTTTGATATTCTAGGAACTATTAATAGGCCAGAATTTTGCGGTCTTAATGAACGTGTTGGAATATAGCGTGTTAGAAGATCACTTAAGTACTGCGGAGCTAGACCATTCAAAGCTTTGTACGTAGTTAACAGAATTTTAAAATCAATACGGAATTTAACAGGTAGCCAATGTAACGATGATAAAATGGGGCTAATATGATCATATTTCTTGGTTCTCGTCAGCACTCTGGCTGCTGCATTTTGAACCAATTGAAGTTTATTTATTGATCTTGCTGGACATCCTCCCAGTAATGCATTACAATAATCTAGTCTTGAGGTCATGAACACATGAATTAGTTTTTCGGCATCAGCAACCGAGAGCATATGCCTTAATTTAGCAATATTTCTTAGGTGGAAGAATGCTGTTCTACAAACATTTGTAATTTGATTTTCAAAGGACAGATTGGTATCAAATATAACACCTAAGTTCTTTGCTGTTGAAGATGATGTAACAGTATATCCATCTAGAGTCAAATTATATTTTAGTGGCTTATTTTTAGAGTTTTTTGGTCCAATAATTAGAACCTCTGTTTTGTCAGAATTGAGTAGAAGGAAATTTCTGGCCATCCAATCTTTTATTTCATTGATACACTCTGCTAATTTTGAGAATTGTGAAATCTCATCAGGTTTTGAAGAAATATAAAGTTGTGTATCGTCAGCATAGCAGTGGAAACTTATTCCACGATTCCTGATAACATCTCCCAGGGGAAGCATATACATGGAGAAAAGCAGAGGCCCTAAAACTGATCCCTGTGGCACTCCATACTTTACTTTTGTTTGGTTTGACAATTCCTCATTTAAATAGACAAAGTGGTAGCGGTCTGCTAAATATGACCTAAACCATGCTAATGCCACTCCACAAATTCCAACATAATTCTCCAGCCTATTCAAGAGAATGTTGTGATCTATCGTGTCGAATGCAGCACTAAGATCTAAAAGCACTAGAAGAGAAATGCAGCCGCGATCAGATGATAAGAGCAAGTCATTTGTAACTCTGATAAGTGCAGTCTCTGTACTGTGATGAGGCCTAAATCCTGATTGAAATTCTTCATATATACTATTTCTCTGTAGAAATGAACATATTTGGGAGGATATTACATTTTCTAGTATTTTTGACATAAACGGGAGATTTGAAATCGGTCTATAATTAGCAAGTTCTCCAGGATCAAGTTGTGGCTTCTTAATTAGCGGTTTGATAATTGCCATTTTAAAGTTTCTTGGGACATGTCCTAAGCATAGCGAGGAGTTAATGATATTAAGAAGAGGTTCTGATCTTACAGGAGATACCTCTTTTAAGAGCTTAGTTGGTATAGGATCTAACAAACAAGTTGTGGCTTTTGATGTTTCGATAAGTTTTGTTAGCTCTTCATGACCTATGATAGCGAAGGATTGAAGTTGCACATGAGGGAAATTATTTGACACTGTTTTCTGAGGTGCTATGACAGATGATTGCATAATTCCAATTTTATTTCTGATTATTTCAATTTTATCTGTAAAGAAATTCATGAAGTCATTACTCTTGAGCTGTGACGTAATATCTGGTTCGGTTGAGGCTTTATTCCTAACCAATTTAGCCACAGTACTGAATAAACATCTAGGATTGTTGTGGTTATTTTCTATGAGTTTACTAAAATATGCTGACCTGGCAGCTTTGAGTGCGTGTTTGTAGCTACAGACACTATCCTTCCATGCACCCTGAAATACTTCTAATTTTGTATTTTTCCACATGCGCTCCATTTTCCGAGCTGCTCTCTTGAGAGCATGAGTGTGATCATTATACCATGGTGCAGGGCTTATTTCTTTAATTTTCTTTAATCGAAGTGGGGCGACAACATCAAGGGTGCTAGAGAAAACTGCATTTAAATTTTTTGTTATTTCATCAAGTTCTTCTGGGCTTTGGGGTTTATTGAGTATATGAGATAGATCTGGAAGAGTATTAGTGAAGTCATCTTTAGTGGTCGAAAGAATAGTTCTACCTGAACGATAGCGTGGTGTAGATTGAGTAACATTAGCTGATTGCAGCATGCAAGATACGAGGTAATGATCCGAGATGTCATCGCTCTGCTGCAGAATTTCTATATTATCAACATCAACTCCATATGAAAGAATTAAATCTAGCGTATGATTATGGTGATGAGTTGGTCCTGTTACATTTTGTCTGACTCCAAGAGAGTTGAGAATATCGATAAATGCTAATCCCAATGTATCATTTTCATTATCTATGTGAATGTTGAAGTCACCAACAATTAAGGCTCTATCTACAGTAACTACAAAATCTGATAAAAAATTTGCAAATTCACTAAGGAAATCTGAATAAGGCCCGGGTGATCTATACACTGTAGCAAGGGTAAAGAGATTTTTTATTTATATTTGTATTTGACTGTGTCACATTAAGCATTATTAGTTCAAAAGACTTACATTTATATCCTGTCCTCTGAGTAACACCAAAAACTTCACTGTAAATTGTAGCAACACCTCCTCCTTGACCCTTCAGACGAGGTTCATGTTTATAACAATAACCTGGGGGAGTAGATTCATTTAAACTAATATATTCATCCGGTTTAAGCCAGGTTTCAGTCAAACAGAGCGCATCCAATCTATGATCTGTAATCATTTCATTGACAATTAGTGCTTTGGTAGCAAGAGATCTAATGTTTAGTAGCCCTATTTTTATATGATGTTTATTTTTAATTTGTTTGTTTTGTTCAAGTTTGACCTTAATCAAATTTTTTCTAAATGATTTAGTGAGGGTATTGTGTTTGGTAGTTCGGGGAACAGACACAGTCTCTATGAGATATCTAGGTGATACAGTCTCTATGTGTTGTAGTTTATGTGACCTGTGTGACGTCTCATGGCAGCTAGCAGACATTCGGATTAACCAGTTTGTCTGCTTCCTGACCTGGGCCCCATTTAGTCAATTAATATCATTATTAAGTCTATGAGCCAAATTACTAGAGAGGAGAGCTGCACCTTCCCTGGAGGGATGGAGTCCGTCTCTCTTTAGCAGGTCAGGTCTACCCCAAAAACTTTTCCAATTGTCTATAAATCCTATTTTATTCTGCAGACACCACTCAGACATCCAGCCATTCAGTGACACTAATCTACTATAAACCTCGTCACCACGACGAGCAGGGAGGGACCAGAGCATATTACAGTGTCTGACATCGTTTTTGCAAATTTGCACACCTCTTTAACATTATCTTTAGTGATCTCCGACTGGCGAAGCCGGACATCGTTAGTGCCGACATGGATAACAATTTTAGAAAATCTACGTTTAGCATTAGCCAGCACTTGTAAATTTGATTTGATGTCAGACGCTCTGGCCCCCGAAATGCAATTAACAATAGTGGCTGGAGTCTCTATTTCCACATTCCTTACAATAGAATCACCGATAACAAGGGCTCTTTCAATATGATTCTCAGTGGGTGTATCACTGAGTGGGGAGAATTTATTGGAAACCCTAACAGGAACTGGAGAGTGGTATCTCTTTGCTGAACGAGTATGCCAAACGTCACCCAAATGCCCTGCTGCAGGGGCTCTATAGCCGGAACCAAAGTGTGTGTGTTGCTCTCTGTACTGCCTGCATCCGAAACAGTATCTACCGGCTTCTCTTTCTCACTGACCTCTACTAGTGTTCGGATGCGAGTCTCTAACTCATTAACCTTCTCCGTCAGCCTGACTAATTCCTTACATTTATCACAACTGAATCCCTCACTGCTGATGGAGGAGGCTATTTTAAACATGTGACATGCAATGCATGAACAAATAACATAAGCCGATGCCATGACTTACCACAAATTGTTCGTTGCAGTGATTGATCAATGTATTACAGAAAGATCCTCCAAGTCAGCAACGACCTTCGCCAGCATTGCCAACATGCTTGACAGTTGACACTGAATCTCTCCCACAGTCCAGACTGAGTCCCCGGTCTGCATCCCTGTCAAGGGTATCAGCTTGAGCATGTAAGTGTCTTTTAATGTCTCCAGAGCCTGAGGATTCTGAATTCTTTGACATATTGTCTTCATAGAACAGTTATGGAACAGGATGTATCAAATCTCACCGGTTTATGAAAAAAAAAAAGTTTTAAAAACTAGCAAAGTGCGCAGAGCTCGCCATTCCAATGTCCGACCCTCGTATGGTGCCACGTGACTCAGTAGATGAAAATTATGAACAATACTTACTTTCTCTATAATTTAACAGAGCCTACATCCATACCCTGAACCAAATTTTTTATGCGTACAGCATCTCTGCAACCCATTGAATTTATACACTTGTTTAAATAGGGCACATATGTCTTTTTATTGCCTGAATGACATTGAGCAATGCTGTTGGTTTTTCTACTATTGTGTCCAGTACTGTTGAATGAAAGCATGTCTGCGCAGTGAAGGATGGCAGCTGTCTAGATGCTGATGTTGATCAATGTAATGGAACTATGGTGAAGCCAAACATGAGTACAATTTTAGAGTCATCAAGTCTGTCATAAATCATCATTTTGTGGTTTAATAAAGTCAAATATAGCAACATTAAATCAAATTATTACTAGCCATGTTTACTGGAGTGTAGGAAAAGGGCCAATGCTTCTTTATTGTAAGCAAATGTGGCTTGCAGAAAACATATTTAGTCATGTTCCTGTTGAGAGCAATAAGAAGGTGGCTAGCCCCAGCCCTAATGTCTGCATGTGATCTGCCTTCTAATCCTGCCCCTTACCAACGACTGACCCATTGCATTGAATACCAACAAGCCCTGACAGTCAAATATCTGCTGCTGAATATGCAAGAGATTTTTGTTTGTTATTATTATGCCCAGTCAACACCCAGTAAACCAAAAATCTTGCAAGCAGAATAATAATCATACAAGATAACAGACATTTTTGGATAATTTATTGAAGTGCTGTTGTAAAAGGGGTGTGGGATACTGTTTAACATGGATGAGTTATACTATTTTTAGACAGGAGTGAGAGCTGGAAATCGCTTATGGATATTATAAAATCAGATTTGCTAGCATGGCTTGTATTTATGGATAGGATTGGTAATACAGTTTGAAATATGTCACCCACTCTCTCTCTGAAATGTTCAGTTGTTGGGGTCATGCTGTCTTTTCAAGTTTGCTTTCAGGATTGACAAATTGTGGATGTGTGTTTAACATAATACAAATTTATATTTTGCCTATCAAACAGATAACGCCACTTGTGTTGAATTGTAATTCATTATTTAGCAGATGCTTTTATCCAAAGTACACGTATTGCATGGTGCGGGATTGCAAATTTAAGTGTAACTATAAGATCAGGTGGTCTACTGTTTTTCACTATCACATGAAAAACTAAAGTGATGCACATTGTATTGAGCATTCAAGGTAACTAAGTCTCTGTGGCTATTGGTGCCCTAGCCCCATTCTATTTGGTGGCCATTGTTCATGATTCAATCAATGTCTGAATCAAATGTAAATGCATTGCCATAGGTGTGGACCCTTCCTTATTTCTATGAAAATGAAGTCATCAGAGTGATATAGTTATACTGTTTGAATTAGGGCTGGAGAAACCCCAGTCTGTGGTGGGTTCAACTGCATTCTTTGTTTAAGGTTCACCTGAATACTTTGTTACCACCCGGAAGGACTACCCACTGAATGCCTATAAAATACAGTTTATGCCTCCCTAAATTATACATGATGACTGTAGCACAAGACAGCATGTACTGATGTGTAGACGGATGCTCCTGATCTTCTACAATAAAGAATCCTGCTGAAGCTTTACCTGAGTCTCCTGGTATTTCTCAGAGAGATTCCAACAATAGACAGCCCATCTTGAGCAACCCAAGGTTAAGTGCCTTGATCATGGTAATAGTTGAATCCTTAAATCCACTTACTGTGCATGCAAAAAATCATGTACGAGCTGAAATGCAATTGTCCTCATGTTTTGTAGCTGGAAAGCAAATCAGAGTAAACTTTGCTTTGAAGGAATGCATTTTCAAGGTTGTACAAAGTAAAATGTATCTTTAACAACGCTATTCAAGTGAATAACAGGCACAATAACACAGCTACAATGTGGGCCGCTATATTGATTATTTTGGGTTGAATCGATCACATGACAACTAGGGTTGTAACAGTATGAGATTTTCACGGTTTGATAACCATCTCAGAAAATACACAGTATACTGTATTACATAATTATTATTAGCAGTTACAATCAGGCCCGGATTAAGAATTCAGAGGCCCCTGGGCACAATGTCTTGTAGGGCCCCCCACCCCACCCCACCCACACAATCAAGCTTTTGAATTTTTGGATACTATTTGCTGGTAACACCTATAGCGAGCAACTAGCTGGCATATGCAAGCACATAGTGCCTCACCTTTACCAATCCAGTTATATGAATCAAATTTTTACATAATTAACACACAAACACGTACACACACCCATTAATGTAGCTTTCCTGTCTGTCTCTCTCTTCCTCTCCTGTCCTCTACTCCTCGGCTCTACAGGGGCTGCCGCTCTTTGTCTCTCTCCCCCTCTCCTCTTCCTGTGATGAAAAGGATGCAAACAGTATAGGTCATCTTAACTCAACTTTTTTACTCTTCTTTATACTCTCTCTTCTTTATACTAAAAAAATTCTGCACTTATGTATTTAGCTCTTTATTATTCATGGCCCCTAATGGCACTTTGTTTGATGATTGAATGATAGTGAAATGGTCGTAGACACATTACAAGATGCTGTAAGTATTATGGTATAATATTGGTTGCTTACAATACAAATTACAATTGCTGGTGTATGACCTGTCCAATTATTGACAAATGTACTACATGTAAGTCGCTTTGGATAAAAGCATCTGCCAAATGCCCTAAATGTAAATGTAAATCAAATGTAAAATAAAGCAGCTTGTTTTTGTTTTTTTTGATAATACTATATTTCATGTAAGTTGTTCTCTCTCTCTCTCACACACACACACACACGCACGCACGCACGCACACACACACACACACATGTTGTGTTTCCATGTTTTATGGGGACTTTCCATAGACATAATGGTGTTTATACTGTACAAACTTTATATTCTATCCCCTAAACCTAACCCTACCCCTAAACCTAACCCTCACAGAAAACCTTCTGCATTTTTACATTTTCAAAAAACATAATTTAGTATGATTTATAAGCTGTTTTCCTCATGGGGACCGACAAAATGTCCCCACAAGGTCAAAACTTTCGGGTTTTACTATCCTTATGGGGACATTTGGTCCCCACAAAGTGATAAATACACGCTCACACACACACACACACACACACACAATACCTCCTCCTCTCCTCAGGGTCTGTCTGTCTGTCTCATGCTCTCCTCCTCTCCTCAGGGGCTGTCTGTCTATTTTAATAATACTAATTTAATAGATCAGATGCACGCACAATTATCCGTGAACTTGATAAATGTTGCAGATATGTTCTTCTAGGATAGCCTGTGCCTAATATCCACAAACAAATTGCTTTCAACTTATGTGTGCAAAATTCAGAATTCAACGAATGTGCAGCAATTTCTACAAATAGAGACATTTTTGTGAATAAAATGTTGTATTTTGTATTGATCATAATTTGCGCATGCAACAGAGAGGATGTAGCAGGTGACGCGTGCATTTATTGACGTCTTTTCTGAGTCGATCTCATTTGAGTGTATTCGGCAATGCTTATAACGTGTAATTAAACACGTTGAGTTTATATTCTGGGCTCATCAGATTTTTTTTACATAGTATTATTAGTATGATTTTTACTGTCTGTTAATAACACTGTCCGTCTCTTTATGTTAAGGTTTGTATTAATTTCGATATGCCAGAGGGCAGAATAAGACAGGGAATTAAAGAATGCATTGTAGTTCCCTATCAAGAGGTCTCTCCTATTGCGTAAGTAGCTTACGCTATGGGAAAACTCTGTTTCTCGAGAAATATTGAAGTCTTTATATAAAACGCATTGCAGCTGCACAGCAGACAGTAATGAGCGAGGCAGCTCGGTCATTGGCTGTGCTGCTGCAACTGCTCGAACCAATGACGGGGCGACTCTGAACGCGCGACCAATGGGCGCGTGCCTCGCGTTCGCGCGCTCAGAGCCCGCCGAAATTACCATAGCCAGGCTATATAATGGGCACCCCGTCATGCGAGTTCCTTTAGATTTAATCTCCTTCAGCAAAGACCTACTGTTGACCTACTGTTTTCATAACGCTGGATATTCTGCTAATTCATACTTTTCTAAAACGTTGCATAATGGCAATTAACTTATTTAGCAATTACACTAGCGCTAGTTTTGTTGCCAGTGTTGCTCAAATGCACGCGTACGTGTCACCACCAGCAGTAAGTACCTGCATGTGTTGGGAAAAGGGAGAAGAGCGAGTTCGGCAAAAGGCGGATTCGAACTCTGGCCGAACGCGTCAAAAGCTACCATCATGCACCTCACGTCTTACGCTACAGTAGTTATTTTGTGTCGGGCGTCTTTTTGGTAAAAAGACAGGCACCGGGCCAGCACGTAGTGCAAATATACGCTCCGTTTTCGGAAATGAAAAAAAAAATTTTAAAAATATAAATAAATCTTCCCCTCGCTTGGGCCCCAAGTGCGAATGGGCCCCTGGGCCCGTGCCCATAATGCCCATTGGGTAATCCGGGCCTGGTTACAATGACATTTAAATGCGTGAAAACAGAATTTTTTTTTTTTATTATAATTGAAACTTGAAACCATTTTTTAATGGAGGTATGTGTAAAAAAAAGTTTCCCTTTTGAAAATAAATAGAATAAGAAAGCTAACATAATTATAATAATAAACTGAATTATAAACATTATAAAAAATAGCATATAACTATAACATGTTAAATAACTAAAGCATGTTAGTTTACATGTTAAATTAACTACTAAATTAAAAATAACATCAGCTGTGTGAGCTTAAAAGTAATGTCCTATGATTATTAATAATTAACATATGCTGTTCTTGTCTGTAAATTTAACTCAGTGTTTCTCATCTGGTTTTGCTTCAGGACAGATTTTACATTGGAAATCAAGTGTCGACCCACCATAGTTAAAACGTAACCTGTATTTAATGTTTCCTGGGCCTCATTTCCTTTTGTTGCATAGATTTGTCCATGGATTTCAAGTACAAGGACATGCATCAAGTGACATTATTGTTATTTACGTCAAGTTTTCTCGTCCCCGTTTAAAAATTGAAGAGCATATTTTTTATCCCGTTTGTTTTCTAATTACAAACATAATTCAAACAGAACATACATATTACACAGGAGGAAAGGCTCCTCATTACCATGGTCTAGTCTTGAATAATATTAATAATAATAACAAATTACAGTATTTATGAAAAAATAAGTACTAGCTGAAACACATCTTGAAACTTTAACTACAATTGTTGATATAAAATGAGGTCTAATAGATTCTACATTTAAGATTATTTCATATGAAACTATAACATTTTGTCAAAATATAACAGTTACTCATGTAAAATCCTGAAACAATTTTGTAAAGGTGATGATGTGTAATGATTAGATTTTTTAGAACATAACACAGTGCTGCTCTTTTCCTCCTCAGTGCTGTTTGGCATATCAGGGCTGCCTTCTGTTTGAGAGGTTTGACAGTAAGCTTTAAACTAGAAAAGTCTCACTAGAATTTGAATTGGTCACATCAGTTTTGAGGTCTGAGTTCCGCAAGCCAGGTTGTTGCATGCACGCGCCAGAAAGAAGAGCAGATCATGATCGCGAGCTGCTTCTGTGACACTCGTGCAAAAGTGCAGACGAGAAGCCATTAGCTGATTGTGAGATTATCATTAATTCTCCTCGGCAGTCCTAAATAGGCTATTACTTGGATGGCTGCAGAAATATCTTTAATGTGAGAACCACGTCATTGTTCTTTCCCTGCTGTCCGTGACACAGTCTGAATAGAACCCAGCAGTTGAGAAACACTGCTTTAGCACATGCGCGCACAAACACACACACACACACACACACACACACACACACACACACACACACACACACACACACACACACACACACACACACACACACACACACACACACACACACACACACACACACACACACACACACACACACACACACACACACACACTCCCTCCCTTATGTCAGACCCCATCGCCTCGCTTGTCTCTGACATTTTCTCCACTGCATGTGTGTGCGCGTGTGGCTTAAGTTGACGAGTCTGACAGGCAGTCGAGGAGGAAAGGAGATTCTCCTTCCGGTTGCATTTTTTTTCTCAATACCATAGATAAGCAAATGTACATGGTATGATAACCATCAATTTTCACATCGAGGTATACTGTGAAACCGGTATACCGCTGCAACCGTAATGGCAACAAATACCTCATAATTTTCAGAGATCTCCATCTTCACGGTTCAACCTACAACTTATAGACAGCGTTTTCAAAAAACTCAGTTTTTGCTCTCAAATACGCCGTCTCAGTGTGGACAGAAGGCCAAAACGTTGAGAAAAAGATGTGTTTTCAAATAAAAACATATAATTGTGGACATGACATGTACCATTAAACACGAGGCTACACCTACCCTCCCCCACTCAAATAGAACATTAATCTCCAACACTGCCACGAGTACCACATGATATCTTGGTACATAAAATCTTATAATAATGAAGAATGTGAGTTGTAATGCACCTGCTATTATATTCCTCTATACTGTGCAAAAATGTTTGACTTGCATACATGAGGGAAAGCATTGAGCATTTATGTATTTTGGAAAATGTTTTTTGTTTTTATTATTATTGTTATTATTACTATTTTGTGCCTTTTTATCTATAATATGGAAATCCTGGGAAATGGGATTAGGAAAATGTCTCAAGTTGGATTTAAACTTGTCTTGCTTGTGCAAAATGGCTTTGTCACCGCTATTTGATATTTCATTTTGTTGGTCCAGTCAATGAAAGAGATTTGTTCTTTTTTTTTTACTGGAGTAAAACATATGTTGAAAGCATATTTCCTCTTCCAAATCTGTGAAACCCAGCAGTGTTTTGGTACTGGGTTAAATCCAGGTCTTATTGTCAGTGTTTTGGCAAATAAAAAGACTTCACAGCACCTGACGTATACAGCAAATTCATTTGTTTCACACCAAACCCATCTCTCAATCTTCCCTGTGTACTTGTCTACAGCACTAGATGCTCTTTAATCATACTTGGAAATAAGTTGAAAGGTGTTTGGTTGTGGGAGACTTCAGAGGAATGTCATGAAAGAGAGCGGGCACCATAGGACACACAGGAGCACATGGCCTGGCCTGCTGCCAAATGAAATCTCAAGATCTACAAGACATCAGCAGCAGCTCCATCTAGCAGATGGGTCTATCTGTCAAGTGAGTATGTGTGTGTGTCTGATTAGGTAAATGTGTACAGGAGTGAGTGGGGTTGTTTTTGTTCCATGTAGGAGATTAAAGTTAGGTGACCACTAATATACCCTGAGAGCTTCCACAACAAACGGTCAGCGAGAAGATAGATGGCCTTATTTATGTCTCTTGGCAGTGGCAGGTAGCAGTAGCTCTGGGGACATCAGTGTTATCTGATGGTGCCAAAGAGTGCAAATATACCTAGAGCGAGCTATCATTCGCATTCCCATTCATCTCAATGGCAGTTGCTCAGCTCGGCTGCGTCTAGAAGTTAACTTTCTGGCTGGGAATGTCTCGCAAGAGTCTCATTTGCTGTTACTTAGATGAGGAACAGATTTATGTCTAGGGGTAGGTGTTGTGTTTCTATGGGACCCCAAATAAACACAAGAAACAGTGTATGAATGTTACATACAAATCTCGTGAGACTTACCCCAATGTATGATTACCTTCTAGACACTATTATTTGAGTCAATCACTTGAGCCGTAAATTTGATTGTGACCGATCACTTAAAATGGCCCCTTTTTTACAGACTGTGATGACTAATTTCCGAAACTTAATTTAGCAGCATCAATCTTGCAAACTTTTAAATATTTTATGTAATTTTGTTCTTTGTGTTTGTTATGGCCTCTTTTTGTCTAGGGGGTAAACAGTGTTTAACATTAAATAAAATATGGAAACTATTATATGTTACGGGAGGCAACAACCAAGATAATGGTGCAAAAACAAGAATACAAATTAAATACACAGGTGTTTACAGTGAGAGAGTGCAAATTAGTGGGTTTGAAAATATTTATAATATATACAAAGTCAGGATTGTTACAAAGACACATGAAAAAGCCTGTGGGTGGTGCCAAAGGAAATAAATAATCAAAACAAAACAGTCTGGCTAAAGTTATTCCTCTGATCTATTTATTACCAGTACAAGGAGAAAATAATAAAATACAACTTTCTTCAGTGTCAACGATGCCCTTCTTAAACTGCGCTAACAAATCAAAACCAGAACTTGCAGAGGGTGGCACTCGCACCTGACCTAATGTGTCTGGACATACATTGTGCTACACTTAGTCTTTGTTTATGTAATGTGACATGGCTTACCTGCCCTCTTTTCCTAACCATTTGGCACAGAGTTACAACACATTTTAGAGACAGGAATGCACTAGAGACAAGTAACAACATTGGTTGTGCATATAATAAATAAGCAACACTTAGCAAGCACAAGGTAGCAAACAGAATGTCTAATACAACAAGTGCATAGAACAGCAATCGAGTAAGTATCGGAGCTCTGCTTTTGAGTTTATCTGAACACACTCTTTTAGTTGCATGGTCTCCACTGATTGGAGAGGGTAGAGCGATTGATGTCACTCAGGCAACCAATGGCACAGAGTTACAACATGTTTTGGAGAAAGAGGAATGCACTAGAGACAAGTAACAATGTTGGGTGTGCATATAATAAACAAGCAACACTTAACTAGCACAAGGTAGCGAACAGAATGTCTAATACAACAAGTTCATTGAACAGCAATCAAGTAAGGATTTGAGCTCTGCTCTCGAACTTGTCTGAATACGCTCTTTTAGTTGCGTGGTATATGCTGATTAGAGAGGGTAGAGCGATGACGTCACTCAGGCAACCAATGATGGATGTGTAAGAAGTTGATAGTAGAGAGAGTGTGAGAAAGGAAGAGAAAACATACAGACAAATTCTCCACCTGTATACATACACAGAACAGTGTTATATTACCCTGGCATTAATTAAAACAAAACTACTCAACAACGCTATTAGTGGAGTTCCAAATACTGCTGCTGAGGGAGAGTTAGTAACTTTGATCCCTTTCTCTCTTGTGACTGCAGTCATAAAGTTGTGGGAATATAATAGTGTTCACTGTCTGCTACTCACTCAACGTTGTGTCAATCTAGTGACAATAGGGGTTCGCTCTTGAGAGCCCCCATAACATTTGCTTTATTCAGAAAAGGCCAATGAAAATTGGCGAGTGGAATTTGCATGCTGCTCTCCGCCCCAGAATTACGGATATAAAAGGAGATGGCATACACCACTCATTCAGACTTGTTCTTCGGAGCCTAGCGCATGTGTGTGTTCGTCCTGTCTCCTTGCTATCTGGAATTATGGCGCATATCAGCGGTCACCTTCACACGGTCGAGTGTTGATCTTCGCCTAGGAACTTCGCCGACTGAGTCCACAGGTGTAAATGAGTATATTATAAAAGAGTATATATTCTCTAAAAGATCTCGCAAAAATGATTGCCGTCTTTTAAAAAGATATCTTTTTGCCTTTGTGCTTTGGCCTTTGGGCCGTTATCTCTCCCCACCAAATTGCCACGAAATCTGGAACACTGTCTCGAGTGCTTGGGCTGCCAGCATGCCAAGTCAGCTTTTGTTTAGGGGTTGTGTTGTCACTGTGAGAACATGCCCCTGAGCAGAAAGCCACCGCAGCTGCTTCCCGACCTAGTCTGTCCTGGGTTGAAACTTAGGCGGCTGGGTCGGCGAGCATCACGGGCAATCTGGATGTGGATATGGGAGTGTTTCCACCGGCTCAGTCCCCGCGGTCCTTCCACCCTCCAGCACGCTCGTTCTGCCCGGTAGAGTTCACGAGCGATGCAGGCGGTCCGCCTCAGGGCAGATTTAATGTCTCGTTCGGGCCTCGCAACGAGGATGAGTTATTGGTTGCAGCATCGGAGGACGGACTTCTGCGTTCGGAAGCGGATGAATCTTCTGAGCTCACGCTCTCGGGTAGTAGAGCTCAGGATTAGGCGGATCCTGAGTTGGCAGCTGTCTGCCCAGGCGGCTGCAAACATCAGGCTTGAGTGGAACACTTCACCTTGCCCTGGGCATTCATGTCTGGATGATTGGTTTCTGGCTCGGAGCGTGACTCACGGCCACACCCGGCCCCAGTGCCCTTCAGTTTGCCTTAGAGGGATGAGCATACCAGTTCAAGGCCCTCCCTATCGGTCTGTCCCGGTCTCCTCATGTCTTTACCAAAGCCGCAGAGGCTGCCCTCGCTGAGGGAGAAGGGCATTCGCATCCTCAATTATCTCAAATGTGAGATCTATTGTGTGCGCACAGGGACCTTGTGCTTCAGCACCTTGGCTGACTGGGGCTTCTGTTCATCTGGCAAAAGAGCAGGCTCTCCCCTACGCAGAGCATCGCTTTTCTCGTTATGGAGTTGGACTCTGTCACCATGATGGCACGCCTTACGAACGAGCATGCACAGTCATTGCTGGCCTGCCTGAAAACCTTCAGGTTGAAGGTTGAAACAATTCAAGAGGCTCCTGTGGCATATGGTATCATCAGCGGCAGTACTCAGCCTCGGGTTGATGCATAGGAGACCGCTCCAGTACTGGCTACAGACTTGAGTCCTGAGGTGGGCATGGCACCACGGCACCCAGCGTGTGAATATCATGCCACAGTGCTGCCATACATTTAGCCCTTGGTCAGATCAGGCATTTCTACAGACAGGGGTTCCCTTAGAGCAGGTCTCGAGGTGCGTCGTGATCACGACAGATGCCACGAATTCGGCTGGGGCACTGTGTGCAATGGGCAGGCAGTATCGGGGCTGCAATGGCACATCAACTGCCTAGAGTTTCTGGCAGTATCGCTGGCACTTTTGAGGCTTCGGCCATTGATTCAGGGCAAACACGTGTTTGTCACGGTATTTAAATCCTATGTCTCTTCCTTGTCTCGTGCCTTGTTCATATTGTGTGTGTGTGTGTGCGTGAATGTGTGGGCGTGTTGCTTGTTACCGTGATTAGCGCTCTGCCGCAATCACTCCTCTTACCAGCTGTTACTCATTCCCATTTCCTTTAAATTCTCACCACTCTCTCATCTCCTTGTCAGATCGTTGTTTGTGATGTCCAGTGTTGTTCTCCACTCTGAAGTTCCAGTCCAGTTCTCTCGTTGTTCCTGTTTCATGTTCTGTTGCTGTTTCCTGGATTCGTCGTGTCCGTTCTACACTTCTCATCACTCTTCTCACCACGATCACCTGACCATTGGAGACTCTGCGCCACTAGACCATTACCCGGACTTTTCCCAATCTTCACATTTTGCTGTTAATAAACCAACTGTCACTTGCAACTTGCTTCCTAGTTTCATTCCGTTACAGAACGATCTGACCACAAGATGGAAGCAGCGAGTAACAGTTCAGACAGCCTAGAAGAATTCGTGATGAACAGCAGATTTCGTATGGAGAACCAAGAGAAGAATCTCAATGACACGGCTCGTGCTGTCCAGGCTCTAGTGGCGCAGGTGTCCGGACTCACCCAGCAAATTCAACTTCTGCGAGCTCCCACTGCGCCACCCGCACCACTGATTCCTCAACCACCACCAGCGGCCCCCTCCCAGTCGGAGCCCCACCTACCGGTTCCAGAGTTATATTCAGGTGAACCTAATTTTTGCCGAGCTTTTCTAACACGATGCTCAATGCATTTTTCTCTACAGCCCAGGACATTCTGTGATGAAAGAACCAAGGTCGCCTTTGTTCTGACGCTACTTTCTGGGAGAGCGGCTCTATGGGGAACGGCGGTGTGGGAGAATCAAGAGGAATGCTGCGCCTCTTTTCAAACACTCTCCGCGGAGATGAAGCGAGTTTTTGACCGTGCTGTCTCCGGTAGAGAGGCAGCCAGAGTGCTGTCCGACTTGCGTCAGGGAGAGAGAACTGTATCAGACTTTTCTATTGAGTTCCAGACGCTAGCGGCGGAGAGCCAATGGAACGAGGAGGCGCAGTGGGACATGTTCCTGCATGGGCTGGCTGACCGCGTCCAGAAGGAGATATACGCCATGGATCTTCCCACCAAGCTCAACGACTTGATCACCCTGGCGCTTAGAGTGGACGCAAGGTTGTCCAGAGTGGAACGGCGAGTACGAACCAACCACCCATCGGGACGAGTTGGCGGCCAATGCTCTGGAGGCGGGGACGCGTTCAGCCCCGTCTGTGATCCCGAGCCCATGCAGGTGGGTCGAGCCCGGCTTTCCCGGGAGGAGAGGGAAAGGCGGAGATCCCAGGGACTTTGCTTGTACTGTGGAGGAGCTGGACATTTTGCCTACAACTGTCCTTTAAAAGGATCCGCCCGATAGTAAGTATGAGGCTACTATCGGGTGGGATCTCCACGAGAAGACCTCATCCACATCTACCCTCCTTCCGGTAAGTCTTCAATGGTCTAATCACCGTCACGACTGCCGAGCACTGCTGGATTCTGGGGCTGAAGGAAATTTCATGGACTACACCTTTGCACTTAACCACCAAGTTCCCCTCAAGTCTCTTACTCACCGGATCGCTGTACACGCCCTCAATGGCCAGAAACTTCCCACCATTTCCCTAGCCACTGAAGACATCACTCTGGCCACGCCTGGCAATCACACCGAGACCATCTCCTTCTACATACTGGACACTCCTCTTGCCCCCATCGTCCTTGGTCATCCCTGGCTCACCCATCACAATCCTAGAGTGGACTGGCAGTCTAAGTCTGTGTCAGCGTGGAGCAATCAATGTCATAAGTCTTGTCTTGTTTCTGCCTGTCCGTCTGTTTTTGTCCCTGTTTTTCAGGAAGAGGCGGTGGATTTAGCTAACGTGCCCGTGGAGTACCTGGACCTGAAGGAGGTGTTCAGTAAGTCTCGGGCGGCTTCTCTCCCTCCACATCGTCCCTAAGACTGTGCCATAGAGTTATTGCCAGGTACATCTCCGCCTAAAGGCAAGTTATATTCACTCTCGGTTCCAGAGAGGGAGGCTATGGAGAAATATATTTCTGATTCTCTAGCTAATGGATTCATCCGCCCTTCCTCTTCTCAGCGGGGCGGGATTCTTTTTTGTGGGGAAGAAGGATGGATCTCTGCGACCTTGTATTGATTACCGGGAGCTAAACAACATCACGGTAAAGAATACTTATCCTCTGCCATTGATGTCTTCAGCTTTTGAGAGGTTGCAGGGAGCATCTATCTTCACGAAATTGGATTTACGTAATGCTTATCATTTGGTCCGCATCAGGGAGGGGGATGAATGGAAAACCGCTTTTAACACCCCCAGGGGGCACTTTGAATACTTGGTCATGCCGTTCATCCTGTCCAACTCCCCAGCGGTCTTCCAGGCACTCGTCAATGATGTGCTGCGAGACATGGTTGATCAGTTCATATATGTTTACCTGGATGACATATTGATTTTTTCTTCGTCTCTCCAGGAACATGTGCAGCACGTCCGGCTAGTGCTTCAGAGATTGCTAGAGAATGGGCTTTTTGTCAAGGCGGAGAAATGCGTTTTTCATGCACAGTCTGTTCCTTTCTTAGGGTACATCGTGTCGGTTGAGGGAATGCGCATGGATCCTGAGAAGATCAAGGCTGTGGTAGATTGGCCAAGTCCAGAGTCTCGTAAGGCCCTACTGAGGTTCCTGGGGTTCGCCAATTTCTACCGGCGTTTCATTCCCAATTCCAGTCAACTAGCCGCACCTCTGACCGCCTTGACCTCCCCAGAACAACGTTCAGGTGGTCAGACGCAGCTGAGGCTGCGTTTGCCAAACTGAAAGGTTGCTTTGTTTCAGCCCCCATCCTGATAACCCCTGATCCATCACGTCAGTTCGTGGTAGAGGTCGATGCGTCAGAGGTGGGGGTAGGTGCAGTGTTATCCCAGCGTTCTCCTTCAGACGACAAGATACACCCTTGCGCGTTTCTTTCTCATCGCTTGTCCTCAGCCGAACGTAATTATGACATTGGTAACAGAGAGTTGTTGGCAGTCAAGTTAGCTTTGGAGGAATGGTGCCACTGGTTGGAGGGTTCGGGGGTACCTTTTATCTTCTGGACCGATCACAAGAACTTGGAATATATTCGCACAGCTAAAAGATTAAACTCCAGGCAGGCTCGGTGGGCTCTTTTTTCGGTCGCTTTGATTTTACTCTCGTACCGCCCGGGTTCCAAGAACATCAAACCCGATTCTTTATCTTGTATTTTTGATCACTCCGAACGCCCATCTACTCCTGAGTGCATTTTACCAGAGACGCTTATTCATCTCTACACTCACATGGGAGATCGAATCGAAGGTCAAGACGGCCTTAGAAGGGTAACGCCCGGCTCGGTGCCCACCGAACCGCTTGTTTGTGCCGGAGGGGTTACGGTCCAGCGTTATTCAGTGGGGACATTGTTCTAATGTGGCTTGTCATCCAGGAGTTAATCGAACTAGATTTTTAGTCAAGCAGCGATTCTGGTGGCCTTTGATGGCTCGTGACGTTCACAGTTTTGTTTTGGCTTGCTCAGTCTGTGCCACTGGTAAGAGTTCCAATCGACCCCCAGATGGGTTACTTCAACCGCTGCCGGTGCCATCGAAACCCTGGTCCCATATCGCTCTAGATTTTATCACCGCCCTCCTACCCTCACAGGGACACACGGTAGTTTTAACCATGGTGGACCGGTTCTCGAATGCGGCCCACTTCATTCCCTTGCCCAAATTACCCTCTGCCAAGGAGACAGCGGTGATTGTCATTGACCACGTCTTTCGGCTACATGGCCTCCCGACAGATGTGGTCTCTGACAGAGGACCCCAATTTGTGTCAAAATTTGGGCGAGAATTTTGTAAATTACTGGGAGCGACTGTTAGTCTGTCCTCAGGGTTTCATCCCCAGAGCAATGGTCAATCTGAGCGAGCCAACCAGGATCTGGAGAGAACGTTACGATGTTTGGTATCCAAGAATCCTTCCTCATGGAGTCAACAACTGTCGTTTGTTGAGTACGCCCACAACACGTTACCAGTATCATCCACGGGCCTATCTCCGTTTGAGTGTAGTGTAGGTTACCAGCCACCTATTTTTCCTAGTCTGGAATCTGAAGTCGCGGTCCCCTCCGCTCACGCCTTCGTCCAGAGGTGTCACCGCACTTGGACTAGGGCCCGTGAGACTCTACTCCAAGTGGGGTGACGCACCAAGGCCAAAGATGATCGCCACCGGTGTAGGCCTCCCGTATACGTCGTTGGTCAAAAAGTGTGGCTTTCTACTAAGAACATTCCTCTACGTTCCGTATCTAATAAACTTGCACCTAAATTCATTGGCCCGTTCGCTGTCACCAAGATTGTTAGTCCGGTGGCAGTCCGCCTCAACCTTCCTCCAGCGTACAGGAGAATTCACCCCGTATTTCATGTATCCAACATAAAACCCGTCTTTTATTCCCGCATTAACCCGCCGGTTCCGGTTCCCCCCCGCCGCGACTCGTAGATGGGGAACCTACTTATTCGGTCAACCGTATTCTGGACTCAAGACGGAGGGGACGCGGATTTCAGTACCTGGTGGACTGGGAAGGTTACGGTCCGGAGGAGAGAAGTTGGGTACCGGCCAGAGACATTCTGGATTACTTCCTTATCGATGACTACAATCGGCAGGTAAGGGAGCCTGGGAACGCCAGGAGGCGTTCATAGGGGGAGGGGTACTGTCACGGTATTTAAATCCTATGTCTCTTCCTTGTCTCGTGCCTTGTTCATATTGTGTGTGTGTGTGTGCGTAAATGTGTGGGCGTGTTGCTTGTTACCGTGATTAGCGCTCTGCCGCAATCACTCCTCTTACCAGCTGTTACTCATTCCCATTTCCTTTAAATTCTCACCACTCTCTCATCTCCTTGTCAGATCGTTGTTTGTGATGTCCAGTGTTGTTCTCCACTCTGAAGTTCCAGTCCAGTTCTCTCGTTGTTCCTGTTTCATGTTCTGTTGCTGTTTCCCGGATTCGTCGTGTCCGTTCTACACTTCTCATCACTCTTCTCACCACGATCACCTGACCATTGGAGACTCTGCGCCACTAGACCATTACCCCAGACTTTTCCCAATCTTCACATTTTGCTGTTAATAAACCAACTGTCACTTGCAACTTGCTTCCTAGTTTCATTCCGTTACAGTGTTGGTCTGTACGGACAACACAGTGACCATGGCATACATAAAACGCCAGGGTGGTGTACTCTCACGTTGCATGTCACATATCACCCGCCACCTCCTCCTTTGGAGTCAGCAGACATTGAAGTCTCTGCGAGGCACTCACATCCCTGGACTACTCAACTGTGCAGCAGATGCGCTCTCATAACAGGTAACGCTCCACGGAGAGTGGAGACTGCACTCCCACGCAGTCCAGCTCATTTGGGAGAGATTCGGGGAGTAGCAGGTGGACCTGTTTGCCTCCAGAGAGTCCTCTCATTGCCTTTGGTACTCCCTGTCCGAGGCTCCACTCGGCACGGTTGCCTTGGCGCACAGCTGGCCTCGGGGGCATATCACTATGTGAGCCTCGTTCCACAGACATTTTTCAAAGTCAGGGAGGATGGGCAGCAATCCTGATGGTTGTGCTGTACTGTTCCCCATATGCTTTAATACACAATGTCAAGTGAACAGAGTCATAAGAGAAAGTCTCGGTTACGTACGTAACCTCGGTTCCCTGTCACCATAGCCAATATTAAAATCTTGCCATTATTATAAAGAGGTTTCAGATATGTCATGTATTAAGGCAGTCCCCATATGCGTTAATATGAAATGTCTTGTTCCCTTCGTCTCAGGGAACCGAGGTTACATACCACACACATACCCCTTTCCACCATGCTACCCATGTCATAGCCCGCTAACAGGGGAAACTTGAGAAGCTATCTCAATCCAAATACAAAAATAGTAATCATGAATCCAAAAGCGCAGATAAAAAAAAAAAATTATAATCGCAAAAATAAATAAAAAGCACAGATTAAAATAGTAAGCGCAGATCAAAATAATTAGCGCAGATCAAAAAATAACAAGTATGTATCAAAAATATGAAGACATTTAAAATATGCTACAAAAATATCAACCGAAAACTTTAAGAAAATTAATCAGAATTGCAAACAAAATCATGTGTTTCTTGGTTATATTCAATTACCTGTGATTGTCCAGGATTTGCCTACTGATGGTTATCTATCTTCATCTACCATTGGGCGATTAGGCAGCAGCCGTCGGAGTCGCATCACCTCCCCTCTTCAAATGATTGGCTAGAGTAGGAGCTGTCGATCAAAAACTAGTGGACCAATGGGGACGCAAAATGCCCCCTGATTTACATGAAACTCTGCTTTTGTTTCCAAGTTCTGTGAGTAAAGAAAAATACAGCGTAATCGTTCCAAAAAAAACACATTCAAATATGAGAAAAATTGTCAGAGAGCACAATTTTGTTTGCAATTCTGATAACATTTCTTAAATTTTTCTGTTTAAAATGTTTATATATTTTTGATTCATGCTTTACCTGAGCTAATTATTTTGATATGCGCTTTTTATTTATTTTTGCATGTATTATTTTTTTATCTGCACATATTATTTTTTGATTAACGCTTATTATTTTTGGATCCGTGACCACAATACCTTTGACAGGATTTTGACCCCATTTACAATCAGCAAAAGTTTCATTTTCATTCCACGGGGTCTTTAACATCGTGTGTGTGTGTTTTAATGACAAAAAGAAAAGAACTTTCATCACTGTAAAGTGCAGAACATGTAGACTATACATTTAAATAATTAAAGGGTTCGTTCACCAAAAATTATAATCCTCTCATGATTGATTTGCCTTTAAGCCATCCCAGATGCAGGGCTTATAGTATTCCGGCACTGTGCCGGATCTCCGGCGTGCAGCCGTGAGGGAAAAAAATTACATAATATTTGGGAACCTGCGCATGCGGTTTAATATTTTCTAGTCAATTTATTTCACCTACCAATCATATAAGAGGAGCGCAGTTCTAACTACCGTTATAAGCCTATCAGAAGCAGAGAAGGGCGGGTCCTGGCAACACAGTACTGACACCCATACGTCAATCTCACGTTAGCGATGTCGGTGAAATGGAGCGCAAGTTTATGAAGCCTGGAGATGATGTCCTAGCAATAGATAAAGGACTCAAAAATAAATGGCGCTGGGCGTGGATTGAAGAAAGTAGAGATGGCGAGCCTTTTGGCAGTTGGTGCCAGAAACTGAGAGAGCCGATTTGCTCAAGGAAGCTACTGTATGCCAGCAGCGGTAAGAAAGTGCTTGCTCGTCATGATTTAGACTCCAGTCATAGAGCCGCTGCCCGTGCACTCAAACTTACCAGGACGTTGCCGGAGCAACTGTTACAGCTGACACACCGTTGTCTATGACTGACCGTGTCTGCGATTTAAAAATACGTGCAGAACATGATTTGTCATTCAGAATTTCGCAGCCACTGGTCACCCTGTGTAGAAAACTAGCAGAAGACAAAAAAGCGTTAACTAGCCTGTCTTTTTCAAATCAACATGCGAGTTACATGAACACTCCATCTTCTAGTCCAAATGTCTTAAAAAGTACGAGTTTGCAGGACTTTGCTTACAACCCGGAAAAAAAATAAAAAAATAAGTGATAATGTCCTTGATTTTCACTTTTAATCTTCAGTTTAGCAGTTCAGTTCTTTAGCACTTTGAGCACTTGTTATTTAAGCACTTTAAGCACTTGTTCTTGTTCAGAAGAAAACACTTTATTTTACATAGTACTTTTAAATAAATGGTGCAAAGCATAATCATTGAAGAGAAGTGAATCTGTCCATCTCAGTCTCAGTTTACCAGTTTTATTATCGTCAATATTTGAAGATAAGTCTGTCTGTGCAGTCCCCCCAAAAAAAGTTCAGGCTCTGGATTTTTTTTTCACTTTAACCCCTGCAGATGTGAATGTCTTTCCTTCTTCAGCAGAACTGAAATGAAGATTTTTCTAAGCACATTTCAGCTCTTTTTGTCCGTACAATGCAAGTAAACAGGTGCCTTCAGTCTACTGGCTATTTGACAGTCCAAAGTTAGTCATATTTACAGTCATATTTAGGCAGCATAAAAGTTATTCACACAACTCCAGTCGATCAATTAATTTTATTTAAATAGTCTTGTGAAGCAAATCAATAGATTGGTGTAAGAAAAAAATCTATAATTGTTATTTTATTTGATATGATCATTATAATTTAGGTTTCATAATTTAGTATAGACATCATTAACTCTTGTTCATTTGATAATGGATGGTCAATGCTGATGCATCCATAAATAAACACATCGCTGGCAGATGTGTACACAATACAACGAGGAAACAATAGAAAAAGAACACTTGTCATATATCTTGAAAATCTGTAATATCTTACAGCGTTTCGGTCAAGGCCGTCCCCCTCCAGGTGTGAATGTCAAACCATTTTTATTGACTTCTTGAACAAAAGAGTGTCATATGACAGCAAAAACATGTGACGCCAGTAACTCACTTCTTTGAGATGCTATTGTGCTTGCTAAATCTAAATTTTACAATGAGAATGCACTTCATAAAAATTAATTTAATTACTGCTCTGCATAGATGTTAAAAGCATTTATTAATGACACTGGCGCCTTCGTACATGGCGATTTCATGGGCGTGGATTATGATAATTGTGAATGAACGTGTACACACCCCTCTTTACGAATGTTTGGAATTCACCAACGTACATTTCACTAACAAATCTGTGGAGTTTGAAGTGTTTGTGAATCCAGCGGAAAGTTTTCAGGAAGGTCCGTTTTACATGCAAATTACTCCAAATTGAAAGTTCCATGAATGAGGCCCATTACCTTGGAGCACTCACAACAGAGGTTTGTTTAATTTATTTGAAAATTACTTTTTCTACACATTGTGTGTAAGCTTCCCCTCTCTTTTGCACAATAGGATACTGAAATAAAAATATGTTTGTGTCTAGAGTTCAGTGTAAATGAGATGATTTGGCATTGTTCTTCTTACATGCACGAGTGCGATTATATCTGGTTTAAAAGCACCCATGCCATTTCATAAACCACAACCACCAGGCCCAGCTCAACAATGAATGACTTCTTAGACCTGTTTTTGCCAGTAAGTGTAAGGTATTTTTGGAGAACAGTGTTGAACACAAAAAATAAATTAAATTACTTTATGGGACTTGGTTTGAAGATTATCTGTGCCAATTTCAGACAAGCTGGAGCAAACTTTGTAGGAGGATGTCATTTCAGGCCATCTGCATCAGTGCATTTAACCAAATTATGCAGACGAGACACTTGGATCACCATTATCAAATGAACCCCCGTGAGACTAATCAAGCTTGACATTTGGAGAGTTTTGTCCAAAGGTTGTAGCTCATTTGCTTCAATTACATAATACGTTTGCAGTATGAAATATTACTCATTACATCATAAACATTGTGCATGCCATTGCCTTTTACAAATGATCAACTTTCTGTTTGTCAGCTTTAGGAGAATCTAATACACACTTTATATATTCTTACGCCATCGGCTAATTAAATTTTTCTTGTTTTAAGCAGAAACTTTTTGATAGATTTCTCTGACAACAATACTTGATTGATATGTTTTTGTTTGACTATTTTTTGAATTATTATTAATTTCTAATATACAGTTATCTATATTAGTAATCTTTATTTTTATTTGGGGTCCTTAATCACAACTATGCACTTATATCAATATTTAAAATGTTGTTTAATATGATAAAGTTGTTTAAATTATTGTCATGTCAAGTAATTAAGTATATTTAAAAAATTTAATTGATTGACAGTATTGATTTATGCAGTGTACTCACAAATATATATAATTTTTTGATCCTACCGCTTACCCTTAATTCTTGTGTTTCATCTATGTGCATGATCAGTATTTGAAGCTGAGAGTTCAAAACCAAAAATGTGGCCAGCATAAAATGAGATACTGCTTCAAAAGGACAGCTGGTCTGTGGAAATATATCCCTGACCACTTCAGGATAATAACACAATTCACATGTGCTCCAAGTCACATAGAAATTGCCACAAATTGTCCCCTATATTGTACAATATGAAATTCTTTCCATACTCTTCCAAAGTCAATTTACCTTTGGAAATGAAACAAGATGGAATGATCTGTTAAAGCTATATAGATATATCTGTATGTGCATATCAAATGGTCTCACAGTGAAATCAGAAACAGTAGGAAATTTCAACTGAGCGGTGCAAAAAATGAATTGTAAAGCGAGTTGTTTTCAGCTGTTGGCTACAGAATATAATACAACAGCGGTCACCAATTAACAGACTGCTATCCACCATGACAACGGTTGCCCCATCTCAACGTTTCTACACTTTAAGTGAGCAGCCCAAAAAAACAATGGAGCTGTGTACACTGCAAGTGCTTCGGGGCATATATAGCACTGATCCTTCAGCAATGTATCCTCAAAAATCTTTCTCTAGCACAAAACATGCTTAATTTATGCCTTTTTATGCTCCACAAGCATTGCTTCTTTCCCCTGGCCCGGAACATGAGACACTGCAAAGAAGAGCTGCAGACGCGTTTATTTTAATGACAGTAGACCATAGCGGAGACATACAGTGAGCAGGAATATAGAAGGATTCCGGCAAATTTCACTAAAACACACTGCAGAAAATGAGAAGAAAATTGAAACAGTCTTTGTTTTTGATATGACTCCGACAGTTCAGCTATCCCAGAGTGCCTTTATAATGATTCTTTATTATTTTTCAGTCTAAAATTAGCTTTATTAACTAGATGTTTCGAGTTTTTATTTTTTTTTTTTTTTTATTAATTAATCAGAAATAGAAATGTCATCATCTCTGGCATGGATGGCAAGGAAAGGCACCCAAGACATCAAAATGACAAATTCTCTGCTTATGATGAAAAACATTTTCATTATTTGTCAGTCAGCCCATTTATACTTAAAGGAATAGTTAACCCAAAAATGTAAATTCTCTCATTATTCACTAACCCTGATGTTATTCTAGATGTCTTTCTTCAGCAGAACAGAAATTTTAGAAGATAGAGCTCTGTCAGATCCTTATAATGGAAGTACATGGGTGCCATTGGACCGAAGTGCTGGCACCCATGTACTTCCATTATAAGGATCTGACTATCTTCTGCTGAAGAAAGACAGACATACACATCTGGGATGGCACCAGGGTATGTGAATAATGAGAGAATTTACATTTTTGGGTGAATTTATCCTTTAACTATAGCAAACAGTATTTTTAAACTGCACTATTTTATGTACATTGTTTATTTGTTAGTCTTTATTGGTAGATTTTTTGGAAAATATAAAAATGGTCCATTCAGACTTTTACATTACCTACATTTTCTCTCAGGGGTTACCCCTGAACCCCCATAGTCACAACGCCTCATCATAGGTATCTGAATGTAATATATATATATATATATATATATATATATATATATATATATATATATATATATATATATATATATATGTGTATAATATTTATAAAACAGATAGTTCTTATCCTCAGTGCTGATTGGTCAACAGCCATGCTTTATTCAGAATAAATCACAACTCTGACCCCTTTGCGGAACTCCTATTTGTATCGCTCTGCAGTACATATAACTGACAGTTATTCTTGTTTTTCTAGAGTGATGCCCTCTTCTCTTGCTTTGTTTAATTTAGTTTTTTGCCTCTGTTTTGTGTCCTTCGCAGGAGCTGGTAATCTGAGCACTTGATTGGAAACACCATCGAGCAGGTGTTCCTGAGTATTTAAATCATCTCTTCCTCTCGGAGCAGAGATGCGCACTCAAAGACTTTGGATGCCAAGCTCCACACCTGCTCAGAGTAAAAGGACATGGACTGGCTTGAGTTGACTTTAAAAGTTTTGAGTTTTGTTGTAATAAATGTGTGAAGACAATCTATCTCTGCCTGTCACCCCTTCATCTTTTTGCAGCCGTCTCTGGCATGTAACAAATGGGGGCTCGTCAGAAGTTATCACGGGTAGAAACATTGCCTATTCTTTACTATGTCATTCTTGGACTATATCTGTTTTATATGGTAAGCTGTACAACGTGTTTTATTGAAGAACTCAGGTAAATTCAGTTTTTCTTTTTAAATGTAATGTTTTCTGATTAAATAAATCATATGCTGAGGGGAGATAGGTGGAGCATAACTTTTGTATAGTAAATTCATGGTAGTATAGATCAAGTAATGTTGATATTTGATTTGTGGATGTTTAATTCAGTTTGGGTAAATAACTAAATTAAACTTGGCCAAAGTTTTCAGATTGTTTTTCGACCTTTCAGTGCGTCTAGTTTGATTTAAGAACAAAATGTTCAGACGAATCTCAGTTGCCTCCATGTCTGAGACAATCAATCCGCGCATCTTATCACGTGGCTTGTTGAGCGTGTTACCACAGAGACATAGCATAGGCTTCATGCTATTCTCCATGGCATCCACACACAACTCAACACACGCCCCACCGAGAGCGAGAACCACATTATAGCAACCACGAGGAGGTTACCCCATGTGATTCTACCCTCCCTAGCAATCAGGCCAATTTGGTTGCATAGGAGACCTGGCTGGAGTCACTCAGCATGCCCTGGATTCAAACTCGCAACTCCAGGGGGTGGTAATCAGCATCTTTACTCACTGAGATACCCTGGCCCCCGTGAGCTACTCTGTCTCCAGACAGAGAGGAGGGAAGTGATATACTTAAACACAGTTTTTGCTTCTTAAAAAACCTGCACATTGGTAAGTATATTCACAAGCCGAAAACATCATATTGTATTGTACTATTTAGTTTATAGTTTTAAAAATGGCATGTTTATGATGGCTTCAGATTAGGATGTTTTCTTCAAAGCCCTCTCTGAAGAAGTGCTTAATGAGCTTTCCAAAGCAGAGCTATTGGAGGTGGCAGCACACTATGATATAGGCCTCACCTCTATTGATACAAGATTGAATGAAAGCATTTGTGTAATTTATAAAGTCTACCGTCGTGGATAAGGACATACTTAAATAAACATACTAGTCCAGTTACCCCTAGCTCATTAGCTGGTGGTATGACATTTGAGCAACAAAAATTGAGAAATGTAAAATAGGTCAGCAAACGGAATAGTTGAGAGAAGAAAAGAAGAGGTAGAGCAGCATAGTTTAGAGTTAATCAAAGAGGAATGGTTAATAGAAGCATGTGCCGCCACTAGAAACAAAGTAGAGTGGGAAGTGCCTACCTCCAAATTTAATGTTGTGGACAACTTGAGGTCAATGCCCAAATTTGTGAAGAAGATGTGGATACTTTTTTCATGTTGTTTGAACGGGTAGCTGACCCTCAAGGCTGGCCAGAATGAGGATCACACGCTGATGATTCAGTGTGTAATTTAAAGCAGGGCCCAGCAGGTTTTCTCTGCTCTCAGTGCAGATGACTGTCAGGACTACGGAAAGGTAAAAATTGCCATCCTAAAAGCATATGAGCTAGTGCTGGAGGCATATCGCCAGAAGAAATGTCCAGAAGGTCTGTCTCTTGGAGATCTGGACAGGGAGTTAAACATTTATGTACATGCTGGTGCACTACATCAGGCATCAGTATTTTTGATCAACTCTTCAACTTAACTGTACTTGAACAGTTCAAGAATGTTCAATTCATTGCCATGTATTTAAATGAGCGTAACGTAAGCTCTGATTTGGACGTTGCAGTGATCGCAAATTAATACGAATTAATCCACAAATCTCTATTGGAGCCAGTGCATGCTCAACCTGACCATATTCAGAAATGTCACACATCCCTCAGTCCCTCATCTGCGGTCTATGGAAAACTATCCCCATATATCAGATTCTGCCCTTGTTTGCCATTATTGTTTAGGGCGAGTTCATTGGAAAGGTGAATGCCCACTTCAAAAAGGGAAACAGAAACCCCACCTTTAAAAATGGCAGCCCTTGCAGCTCCGGTGCCAGTATGTAATTTAGTAATGCCTGATCAAATTCAAATAAAGTCAGATGATGCTTTGTTGTCGTTGTAAAGCTCTAAATTCTCACCCTTTATTTCTGATGGGTGTGTCACTACTAGGTAGTAATGAGAAAGGAGCTGTTAAATTACTAGAAGATACTGGCGCCTCACAGTTGTTTTTGCTAGAAACCGTGTTACCTTTTTCACCCGAGTCATTCACTGGAGTCACTGCTGGTCAAGAAATCGGATTAGAAACGCTGTCAGTTCCTGTGCACAAAATTATGTTGTCCTCAAATTTGGTCTAGGGTGAAGTACAAATAGAAGTATGCCCTAAGCTACCTACAGTATAGAGGGAGTCTCAGTCATCCTTGGCATAATCTTGCTGGTGGTTATGTATGGCATGACTCGAGGCCACCCCTCATAGTTACTACTACTCATCTCTATCAGGAAAGCCTGATGAGTGCATAGAAAAACTACCCGAGTGTGGCAGGGGGGAGGGCGGGGCCGGGTCGTGATGCTACACACCCAGCTCCTAAATAGGCTAATAAGCCCTCGAGAGGGATAAGGGCTGACTGAAGATGGCAGTGCAACACAGAGAGAGAGATTTACGGACAGTTGTCCGACACCTTTGTGTGTTTGTCATTTTGTTTAAGTTTTATAATTAAAATAATATTTATATTTTCAAGCCGGTTCTCGCCTCCTCCTTTCAATCAAAACCCCTTTACACTGGTGCCGAAATCCGGAAAGGAGGAGGGATGCGCCGTAATAGAGTCCTCGCCACTATCATCCACCCCAGTGGAGCAGCCATGGCCATCTGCTGGGGGACGGAGGAGCCTGGCCACCTGAGAGCGGAGGTACGGCCGCCGACCACAAAGGGAGAAGGAGCTCCTAACCGACCATCTGGTCGGGGCTCCTGGCCCACCACCTTGAGCGGGTGAATTGCTGCCAGGGGCGGGTGAGACCCCTTCTGTTTCCAGAGAGCGTGGCGGGGCGTTCCGTCTGCCAGGGGCCGGGAGACTGCCTCCGATCCGCCCAGAGAGGCGTGGCTGTCATCCATTAGAGGGTGGAGGAGTGGTCAAGGACCAAGCTGCGGCGTATCGGAGAACCAGCGATTTTTTTCCCTCTCTCCCACTGTCGCTCCGCGTTGGCATTTTCCCTCTCATCAAATTTTACAGTGTTTTTTGTTGGGGGTACTGCACTGTTACAGGGAGTACCCCCTATTCTAATCATTATTGTTTCCCTCCCCCTGTTCCCTCCCAGATTCAGGAAGGCGGCGGGGATGACCTGCCGGCAGATGGGGCATTAGACATGCCCTCCCCCAGGGAAAGAGGGGGGGTGTATGTCATTCCGGGGGCTCCCCGGCCTGAGAGAACAAGGGACGAATGTGACAGGGCGGAGCCGGGTCGTGATTCTACACACCCGGCCCCTTATCAGGCTAATCAACAACATACCGACTTCCCTTTGATCATGTTGCAGCAACACAAATAAAAGACTGATGGATGCCATCTTCTGTTTTCCTGGGATCTAGTCTACAATAAAACCATTCACGTTTTTCTTTACTCTTCAGCTTATGAAACAGTCCATTGAGTAAAGTAATCGAAGAGCACTTGTTATACTTTTTCTATTGATGTGACAACATCAAAAGGGTTAGAGCTGAAAACTATTTCACAAACCACAATTAATATTGTACCACAATATAGTAATTGTTATGTTTCCTCCCCATCTAGGTTACGAAAACAGTTTACAAGTTTATTTTCCTCTATAAATACAAAACAAAGGGAAGCATAAAATCTTCAAGAGAGGACCAGGCCAAAATAACAAACAAAAATTAGTCTAGCTGAAAGGGAGGCACAAACTACTTACCCTTACAAACAAAAAAATAGAAAATTAACAACATAAATCTTGCCTCACTCCCTACCTAGCCATAAACAAGAGAAAACAGGTTTAATAACAAAGAAAATGGCGTCCACCTCTCTACTGCTTCCGTAGATACTAACAGGTGGAAATGATCGCACACCCAACAAAGGATCTTATAGTTACAATGTTTAATGGGTAAACACTCACCTACATCTATATCATGACTCAGAACAGTGGTAAGGGAGTAGTATTAACACAGAATCACCTGGTTGAAAACTGTGCACAACACTTCGCTGGTCATAACGGGCTTTCATCTTAGACTGAACTGCAGCAAGATGGACCATAGCAATTTCCCATGCCTTGTGAAGTTGTTTGCGAAAAGAGCACACATAATCAAAGATAGACACTTGAGAGCAATCTTTGGTTAAAAACTGCTCACTTTAGAGTTTTAATGGCCCTCGCACTGTGTGACCAAACACAAGCTTGGCAGGACTATTTTTTTATTTTTTTACTATTGAAATGGTGAATTATTATTAACAGGCAGAAGAGAACTTGCACCCTGTAGTATAGTCCAGGGACCAGTAGTGTAGTCTAGGGCATACGCAGCCATACACTGTATACTCACCCATGTTTTTTAGGATTTTGCATATGCCCACCTAAAATAAGTGATGATACATATGGCCGCCTGAACAACAAGTAGTCTTTTGACCCAGAAATTTGTATTGAGTTTTTTAACTGTACAGAGATTCTCTCTAAATGCGTACGGAGCTGTGGGAGATTAACTGATGGCACGTGCAAGACAGACAGTCCGACTAAGCTGATCCACCAATCAAAATGTTCATTTCAGACGTAATTGAATATTTGCAAATTTCCATTTAAATTTAACTTGTGCAATTAAGCTTTTTGAAAATACTGCATGTTATTGCACCACTGCTAGTTTTTGATGCACTTTGCAGATGATGGACAACTGTGTCCTGTAATTATAAACAGTAAAATGTATTTTCTTTTTTCTTTCTTTTGTTTTGTCTTTTATTGATGTCAGTGGTGCCTTTTTCTCATGATATCAAATCATTTCTATTTATATTTCTATGTAGGAAAACAATTTCACTATACACAAAAGCACCCAAGAGTGGTGAAAGAAGAAAGAAATAACATCAAACACTATGTAGGCCAGTGGGGATGCATCTTCTGAGCGATGAAAAAGCCAACTACAAGTCATTCTAGTGTCTGACACACTAAACTGAACAAATTGCTCGCCATTTTATGCCAAACTAACATCAGTCGTGCTGTTTGAACCATGCTTTGAACAGTTTTTCTAGATTTTAGTGTAAATTTTTATCATCAATGTGCTGTCAAGGAGAGCATGCATGTGTGCTGTCTTGATTCTTAATTAGCACTAATAGGAAATTAATTGTTACTGTATAGAGTTTCCTAGTATTGTTTAAATATTCAGAGTTATATAGTGTAACATTGTGGTAAAAAATGCATACATCCAATGGTTTTACACTGTGTTGCTTTTTGTGATAGCATAATTACTCTTCACCTCAAAGCTTCAATTAGGCCTTCTACATGGTCCAACTAGACAAGAAGAGGAGACATTTTCCAAATATGGCCCAAATATGCTAGTCTTTAGTTAAAGCTGCTGATCACAGGCAAAGTGCTTGTATTTACACATTAAAACGTTGTGCAAGACTTTAAACTTACAGTGTATCCCAAATATATTTGGACACATAGGCCACACATTAATATTATTAATATCTTTACATTAGATAATAAAATATAAAATCTAGTTGCATTTATTTTAGTGATACAACTTTTTAAGCAAAGCATTTAAAAATACATTGTTTGGGATTTCAAATAGAAAAATTGTGGGGCTGTCAATCATTAGGATACATGACATGTCCCATTCAGCTCATGAAAACACATTGTGTGATCATGAGGAAGGATTACATCAATATGTAGATGAGAATGCAGGTGTGGAATTTATATAAATAAAAGAGTCTACTCCTCTCTCGCTGTTGCTGGCGTGCCACCCAATGGTTGCTGACCCCTGGCTTAGGCTAATGTTTTCGTTTGCCATGTGCTCTCCCAACTCCATCCCCTCATTCCCTCTGGCCTCACCCCTAGTTTAGTCCTCATTAGGTTGATTGTCTGCACCTGTTCCCCATGTGTGTTCCTCTATTTATTGTGCCATCTTTCCTCTTGTGGTTGTAGAATCACTTTGTGAGATTTGTTAGCATTATTGGCAGTCCCAGTTGGTCCTAGTTATTTGTTTATATTCTGGTTTATGTTTCATTCCCAGTTATTTGTTTATATTCTAGTTTATGTTTCATTAAATATTTCTTTCCCTTGTGAGAGTTTTGTGTTCACTGTTTTTTTTCTGTTGTTTAATAAAAGTATTTAATTTGAAATTATAATTTTTTTTCTGATTCTCTGGTTTGCCAAAGAGCTGCCAAAACCGAAAAGCTTCTTTGTTCTCTGTCAGGGAAACCAGCCAGTGAGGGAGTTTCTAGCTTTGGCCTCGGGTTTGGACTTCAACCAGTGATGCCTCATTGATCTCTTTGTGGCAGGCTTGGTTGAGCCCATCAAGTCTTGTTTTCCTGTTGGGGGTGAAGAGGGGAGTCTTACAGAGACCATAAAATTGGTTTAAAGTGGGATTATTTTATCTCAGCCTCTGTCTTGGAAGGCTATAAATCTTCAATTCAGCCTGAGGACAGTGATGCCCCCTCAATGACATTGGGTGCTGCAACCCTTCTTCCCAGAACTTGTAGGTGAAGGAAGAGTCCATGGCTGCCCACCAAGAGGCAGTGCCTATTCCCTACTGTTGACCACCAGGAGGCGGCGACCATTCCAACTGCAGTGCTTCGACTGTCCAGAGGAGGAGGAGGAGGAGGAGAAGAAAGCAGAGTAAGGCGCCCGAGTCCCACTTGCTGCCAGCACTCACAGCCATGGAGGCATTACCCCTGTCACTGCCAAGGTTCTGGGCCACTGAGTCCGTTCCCCAGTCGCTGCCAGTGCTCGCAGCAATAGAGGCCGTTCCCCAGTCGCTGCCAGCGCTTCTGTCCATGGAGGCCATTCCCCAGTCGCTGCCAGCGCTCCTGGCCATGGATGCCGTTCCCCAATCGCTGCCAGTGCTCTCAACCACGGAGGTCACCAGACAGCCTGTCCAGTTTCCCGTAGTCATCAATTTTATCCAGTTTCCTGAGGTTATTGAAGAGCTTGTCCTGTTCCCTGTGGCAGATGACAAGCCTGTCCTGTTTCCTGTGGCTGTTGATGAGCCTGTCCTGTTCCCTGTGGCTATTGACGAGCCTGTCCTGTTCCCTGTGGCCATAAACAAGCCTGTTCTGTTCCCTGTGGCCATCGACGAGCCTATCCATTTCCCTGTGGTCATCGAGTCTTCCCAGCTCCCTGAAGCCGTCGATGAGCCTGTCCAGTTTTTTGTAGTCATTGAGTTTCTACAGTTCCCTGAGGCAGTCAACAAGCCTGTCCTGATACCTGCGGTCATCAAGTCCTTCCAGTCCCCCGAGGCTGTTGATGAGCCTGTCCAGTTCTCTGTGGCTGTCGACGATCTTGTTCAGTCCCTTGTGACCATCGACTACCCTGTTCAGTCCATAGCGGCCGTCGACCAGCCCTTTGCTCAGTCCAGTGGCCAGCACCCATCAGACACCAGCTACCAGTCTATTACACATCCCAGTAACCAGCACCCATCAAACACCAGTGACCAGTCTGTAGCTCAGTCCAGTGGCCAACACCCATCAGCCACCAGCTACCAGTCTGTTATGCAGCCCAGTAGCTAGCACCCATCAGACACCAGCTACAAGTTTGTTTCTCAGTCTGTTCAGTCCCCAGTGGGTGCTATTTACTCAGTCCTGTCCACGGAGGTTGTTGGCCAATCTGACCCAGCACTGTCCCCAATGACTACCGATCATTTTGCTCAGCCCTGTGAGGTCCATGCCAAGTCTGACCAGACCTCTGCGTTTCTCAATCGGCCTGACATAGAGTTGTCCCCAGCAATCGTCAACCTGTCTGACCCAGTCCTGTTCCCAACAACTACTGACCAGTCTGTCCGGTCCTCTGTGGCCCTGTTCCCTCATGTATGTTCCTCTATTTATTGTGCCCTCTTTCCTCTTGTGGTTGTTGAATCATTTTATGAGTATTCGTGTCTATCCTAGTTCCAGTCCTGTTCCTGTTTCCGGTCGGTCCTAGATATTTGTTTATATTCTGGTTTGTTTCATTTATTTTTTCGCTCATTTAAGAGTTTGGGTTTCCATGTTTGTTTCAGTTGTATAATAAAAGTATTTTATTTTACTCATTCCTGCACTTGGGTCATCCTTTCTGCTTACGTTCCCTGACAATGTCATTAAACAAACCTACAGTTTACAGCAACCTGTTCTGCATTGAGTTCGTTAATGTGTCCAGTTTTTGGTACGCATTCTTGCGTTCTGTCAGTGCTACTTTTAATTGTTGCTCTATTTACATGTGCGTACCTCAGGCAGACATGTTTGAAGCATCTCGCTGGAATACAGCATCATAAACACTGCATTAGGATGCTGTGTTAAGTTAAAAGTAGTAGAACCTTTCAAAATCCAGTCTCAAGATTCCTGTATTCTGTTGTGTTTCACCCAACTGTTGTACTCACTCAGAGAGCGTTTCTCACTCGGTGGCTGTGCTGTTTGTGACGTCTGTTGAGGTGCGCTGCCAACTATTTATGTGGCTGGTAAAAACAGATATACTTGAAAAAAAAGTGATTTTGCTTTCACGTCAGGGGGCATGATTAATTGTGTTCATTTTTTTAACACGTTATGTTATATAATTAATTGCTCTACATTTATATCTTAAATTGACAGCCCTTCTTCAAAATAGATCAATTGTTACTGTCCACTACTGAGTTTATCACATTAACTATGGATGTGTTCCACTAACATTTGGCCACCAGAAATTTTCCAAATACTTTTGTCTTAATTTTGAACTAACTATTTTTACTTTGTTACTGTAGATTTTCCAAGTATCTGTAATTTTTATTAAACTTTTGTTGATAGGCTTCAAAGCTTTTATCAGCTTCTCTATCGTTTACAAATACTCAACAAATTAACTAAAATGCTTATATGTGTGATATTTGGCCATCATCCTCCTGTCATAAATAACAGATAAGTTGGGAAAAACAATATTGCCTTGCTGAAATTTGTTTTTCATTTGTTCCCAGGTTTCTGTCATGCTGTGTTAGTACAGAACATAATTATTTTTTATGCATGACTGGAAGTTACGTCCACATTGTCCACAAAGCATTATGGAAATATTATTGATAGGGTTTGCCCACTGCACTTGAGCACCAAAGATTAATTGTTCTGTATGAGTTGATCACCCCTTGCTTAAAATATTTTATCGAAGCACTGGAAACAAAAAATTATAGTGTCATTTTTAAATGTCTTCTTGCCATTCCTGCCTAGCTATCACACGATATTACCTGTTAAAGATCTGGTCGTCAAACTTGAAAAAACACATCAAGGTAAGTAATTTTTTATATTATATTAATACAACTACCATGAAATTACTTGCACGATAGAAGTAGGCATATACATGTACTCTTGCCAATGCAGATTAGTTTACAGGGTAATATAGGACATACAGTATATAGAGAGCTATAAATGTATAAAGCGCAGAGAACGGTTGATTAGGCCTATTTAATTTAATAAGGAAATATGCTAATCTCTGTGTCATGAATGATCAAATCATAAAATTAATAGCTAGGCTAAACCATGAATCCAGATTGCTTGCTTGCAATCTATATTCTAGCATCTTCTGCAATTACAACGGTTCAGTTAATTGAACACGATTGTATTTTGTCAAGCTATTTGGGGTAAGTTGTCACAAAGGGATCCTGCAATTACACAGCCTATAATCAGGAAATTCAAACACTAAAACAAGAAGCACAAAATTATTTATAAAATAACAAACATTTACTAATTGGTAGCTAACAAAAATATCAAAACTTTGTTTGGCCAATAGATATCTTAAATACATTTTGGAAATTAATTGTTATTTGGCAAAAAAAAGTGATTCGTGATTGATGGTTTGAAGTGATTCGTAGGAATTAAACATAATTCAATTTCAGGTCAGGACTACATTAGAGACCATGTGGGGGAAGAGATGGCCTGGTCATAGGTGATACCTCCAACCCTTCAGATAAAGAATACTATGCAACAGACAGTCAGGAATGTGCCAGGCAATTGGAGTGATACTTTGCTTGCTAAGTTGATCATAAGGAAATATTAAAGTCCTTTCCAAGCATTGTGTAAATGATCTCAAACCTGTTCAGTTGCCGGTGAGAGGCTGTTTATCACAGCTGGAATTATTCTCTATTTCTGAATGATTGTAAATATGATTTTCCCACTCAGTAGTTGCAGATGAATAACCCCTCATAGTAATGAGTCGTAATTATGACCGGGAAACTTGATAATTTTGACACTCAAGTTTCCGAGTTGGGAAGAGATGTAAACCTCCAACATGACGAAGGAGAGTACATTTTCTGTAGTGAATCACAGGTTTTATTCATTTTTCTAAATACAAATAATTATTAGCACTTGCCATTTCAGTCATATTTATTTATGTATAGCATCAACCATTTAAAGCATGTAGTACATTTTTAAACTATGGAAATAGCATGTATTAGACCAATTTTTTGTATGGTGTCAGCATAAAATTTCCTCAAGAAATATGTATGAATGACACACACACACACACATGCATGCATGCACTCACATGCGCACAAACACACACAAACTTGTTTTTATATCATTGTGGGGACTCTCCATAGAGTTCCATGCATTTTATGGATTTTATACAGATCTAACAATAATTCCTATACCCTACCCCTAAAACGTCTCAGGTTACTTAACTGTAACCCTGTTCCCTGAAAAAGCGGAACGAGATGCTGCACTGATTTAAATTTGATTTAAAACGTCAATTAAATTGAATAGAATTTATAGCCTCCACCGGTGACATCATCTAGATGCGCTAGTACAGGGGCTATAAATAGATGCACCACAGGTGCATGCACATAGTCCGTGAAGTCTTTCCTGATCCAGTGTTGTAACCTCTGGGGAACAGAAGGCTTTAAGGGTGACCAGATGTTAGGCCGAGAAAGGAACCTTAGGCAAGTAGTCAGGATGATGGTGCAATATTGCTTTAGCCATTCCTGGGGCAAAATCTAAGCAAGATGGCAAGACAGACAGAGCCTGCAAATCCCCAATTCTTTTTAGAGAAGTAATCGCCATAAGAAAAACCATCTTGAGAGTCAGAAGTTTATCAGACGCTAACTCTAGAGGTTCAAAGGGGGTCTCAACCAGACCCACAAGGACTATTGCTAAGTCCCATGAAGGGATCCTGGTCCTAGCTGGAGGTCTTAATCACATGGCTCCACGAAGGAAGCGAGCAAGCAGAGGATGTTTCCCCAATGGCATCCCATCAATCAAGCCATGGCAAGCCAACAGAGCGGCCACATAAACCCTGAGAGTGGCGGGGCATGTGCCTGCTGATAATGTTTCCTGCAGAAAGTCCAGAACTGAAGCAATCTGGCAGTGAACTGGATCTGCATTATGTGCTCTGCACCATCTTTCAAAGACACTGCATTTATTGGCATAACTTCTTCTAGTAGAGGGAGCCCTAGCACTTAGAATGGTCTCGATAACTTCAGGTGAAAGCCTCAGTTGGTACCCTTCAGGGGCCAAACATGAAGGTTCCACAACTCCAGCCGGGGATTAAATATTATAGTAGTGGGTATCACACCGTTGAAACGTGGATGATGGCAAACAAATGGAGTTCTGTAGTCTTTTCCTACTGTTCTCAGGACCCACATAGAAACACCCGGCAGTAGCTTCCATGCTGCCAGGTTCTCTGAGATGGGTATAAATTTTGACACTTCCTGTTAAGGGGATGTCGACACACAACATTTCGCTGGAAACCGCTGAAAAAAAAAAAAGTTTGTTTGGTCGCCCGGAGAGACAGATCCATGGCTTGACGAAGCTCTGAAAATGCCTCCTCGTCGACAGTACTGCCCGCACTCAGGTTCTTCAACAGGTCATCCTGGTATGCCTGCAACACTGCCATAGTGTGCAGGGCAGCACCAGTCTGACCTGCTGCCTGATAAGCTTTCCCCACAAGCGTAGAGGTGGTCCTGCATGGCTTTGTGGGGACAGTGGGTCTCTTTAGAGATGATGCCGAGCCAGACGAGAGATAACCCGCAAGTGTCTCTTCTACCTGCGGCATCATGGAATACCCCCGTGCCTCAGCACCCACGATAGTCGAATATGTCGACGTCAAAGGCACGAAGACACGGGAAGTGTAAGGTGTCCTCCATGAATGAGAAAGCTCGTCATGGAGGTCATCAAAGAAATGAAGGGACTAATGTAGCGTTCCCTTCCTTTGGCCACCAGACAGAAATCTGTCTTCCACTTGGAGCGTTTGGGGGACTCTTGTTCACGTGGCCAGTCTAGCTGTAGTTTGGCCACTGCCCGACTAACCACCTCGAGCAATTCCTCAGCCGCTTTATTATCGTGCAAGGAATGCTCAGAGGTGGGTAGCTCAATGTCCGCAGACTCAAGAGATTCAGCGTCCCCCTCATGAACCGACGAGGCGCCGGAGCGCACTTCAAGATCATGAGAAGGACTGGCTGGATCTGAGTCTCTCGCTCCTCTGCCAGATCCATATGAGAGCCCCACGATGGAAGAGTGGGCGCTCTCTCTCGGAAGTAAGCAAGATAAGTGCGAAGCATTTTGACTGAAAGCTCACTGTGAAGTGAGCCCTTTGACTGCGAAAGATCGCAATGCTCGCACCCGCCTTGCCCCAATGCAAGAGCAGCATGCTCTTCCCCCAAACACACAAAACAAAACTGGTGTGTGTCTGTTTCAGCCATAGAGCTTAAAAACGGGAACACACACTGTTTGCTTTATTTATCAGTCATTTTTTCTTTTTTTGAAAGAGAAAGGTTTCTGTGCACTGCCTTACAAATTCTAACTCCTAACAGAGGAACATAGAAAGTTTTTGATAGGGTTGAGAAGCACAACACACAGAATGTTCTGAAGACAAAAGACCTGACGATGCAGGCACATCTATTTATAGCCCCTGTACCGGCAGATCCTGATGATGTCACTGGCGGAGGCTATAAATTCTAGTCAATTTCATTCACACATATTCACAGCTGGTCACTCCTAAAGATGTTCCCAAAGCGCTAAATCAGGGCAGCATCAAAGTGTAGCTTTTGATAGGGAACTAACCGTAACAGAAACCTTATTGCATTTAAAATTAGAATAAAAAACATTGTTTAGTATGCTTAATAATCCATTTTCCTCACGTGGCCCGCTGGCTGGGCCCCTACAAGGTAGTATAAACACACACACAGTTATTGTGTATGGCAGTTTTTCTTAATAGAAGGCTCTGAACTTTGTGATTCTATGACACTAAACCTGTCACGATTCCCTTGTTGTCTGCCCTGGGTTTCACTTGTCATTGTTAAATGTACTACACCTCCCAGAATCCACCTTCCAGCACCACTGCCATTTTGTTCATTGTTCTCACCTGTGTCTAATTCAGTCATCACTCCCTGGTTATTTAAGCCCTGCTTTTTGTTCACTCCTTGTCGTTCGTTGAATGTTGTCAAGCCTGATCTGTGTTTCCCTGCCTGAGTTCTTAGTTTATGTTTGTTTCCCCATTGAGGGTTTTTCCCTTTGTGTTTGTTTTGTGTTTGTTTAATAAATAAAGAAGCCTGCATTTAGATCCTCTCTCCTCGCTGCCTCATTCGTAACAGAAAGAACGACCAACTATGGATCTAGCAGGGTTCCTCATGGAGCTGACACAGGCGGACTTGACTGTCCGGGAGTTCTCCTACTTTTTCACCAACGTGGCCAGTTGCACCGGCTGGGATGACCACACTCTGAAGGTGGCGTACCGGTTCGGTGTTCCCAAACACCGGTGGTGGGAACTCCTGGAGACTGCACCTGGCGGGAGTATGTGGGACTCATCTTGGAGGAGTTCGCTGCCGGGGAACCACCTCTCCAGATCCCAGCTCCCGCCTCTGGGCTTTCCTCTCCAGCCACGGTGAGTGAGCCAACCGCCACGCCTGCCGTGGTCAACGAACCAGCGCTGCTAACTTCATCTGCCCGGAGGAGGAGGAGGAGAAGAAAGGTCTCTGCTCTCCAGCCTCCGCTAACCACGGCCAACCAGCCAGCGCCTGTAGCCTCCGATGTCCCTGAGCCAGCGCCTGTAGCCTCGACCGTCCCTGAGCCAGCGCCTGTAGCCTCGACCGTCCCTGAGCCAGCGCCTGTAGCCTCGACCGTCCCTGAGCCAGCGCCTGTAGCCTCGACCGGTCCAAGAGCCAGTACCCCCGAGCTTTCCAGAGCTCCGCCTCCCGAGCTTTCCAGAGCTCCGCCTCCCGAGCTTTCTACGGCTCCTCTCCCAGAGCCTCCCTTGGCTCCGCCTATCGAGCCTCCTTCGGCTCCGCCCCCTGAGCCTCCCTTGGCTCCGCCTCTCGAGCCTCCCAGGGCTCCGCCTCTCAAGCCTCTCGAGCCTCCCAGGGCTCCGCCTCTCAAGCCTCTGGAGCCTTCCAGGTCTCCGCCTCTAGAGCCTCCTATGGCGCCTACTTCCACGCCTCCGCCTGCAACGGCTCCACCTCCCACGGTTCGGCCTCCTGAACCTGTCCTTGCCCTGTGGCCGCCTTCCAGGCCTCCTGTCCTTGCCCTGTGGCCAGCTCCCAGGCCTCCTGACCCTGTTCTTGACCGGTGGCCAGCTCCCAGACCACCTAACCCTGTTCCCGTCCTGTGGCCTCCTCCCAGGTTCCCCAAACCTGTCCTTGCCCTGTGGCCAGCTCCCAGGCCTCCTGAACCTATCCTTGCCTGGTGGCCAGCTCCCAGACCACCTGAACCTGTCCTTACCCTTTTTGCCCCCTTGGACTGCCTGTCTGCCCCCTGTGCCTCCTTGGACTGCCTGTCTGCTCCCTGTGCCTCCTTGGACTGCCTGTCTGCCCTTTGACTGCCTGTTTTCCCCTTGTACTCCCTTGGTCTGTCTGTTTGCCCCTTGTGCTCCTCTGGTCTGTCTGTTTGTCCCCCCCCCCCCACTCCATGGATGATTTTTTTTTTCATTTATTTTTTTTCTCTGAGGAGCGTCTGGAAGCCGCTCCTTTGAGGGGGGGCTATGTCACGATTCCCTTGTTGTCTGCCCTGGGTGTCACTTGTCATTGTTAAATGTACTACACTTCCCAGAATCCACCTGCCATCACCACTGCCATTTTGTTCAATGTTCTCACCTGTGTCTAATTCAGTCATCACTCCCTGGTTATTTAAGCCCTGCTTTTTGTTCACTCCTTGTCGTTCGTTGAATGTTGTCAAGCCTGATCTGTGTTTCCCTGCCTGAGTTCTTAGTTTATGTTTGTTTCCCCATCGAGGGTTTTTCCTTTGTGTTTGTTTTGTTTAATAAATAAAGAAGCCTGCATTTAGATCCTCTCTCCTCGCTGCCTCATTCGTAACAAAACCACTCTCTCCTTTATATACTGTATTTATGGGCAGGATAATACAGCATATTAAATTTAAAATAGTCCTAATAGACCACTACTCTTTACGTTTGAAACTTATCTGCATTTAAAAGCAAGTATTTTTGTACTTTTACTCAAGTGGAAATTTAAATGGAGTAAATTTACTTTTACTGGAGTACTATTTCATCAGGTTATATGTACTTTAACTCATAGTATCATAGTATACTTCGGCCACCACTGGATAAACTACACCTTTGTACACTTCCAAAGGCTAAATATAATTTAACATTGTCATTAATATTGTAATATCCCTGATGTACGAAAGGAAAAGATGTAGTTGCCAGTTATGATGTTGATTCATCAAAAAACAAAAAAACAAAACCGGGCCAAATGAGCTGTGAAACTCTCAATTAGAACAGACTAATGCTGCTAATTTGTCACAATGTGTGTCCATGTTTCCAAGGACAGTTATTTTGAAGTGGTATCACAAAAGCATTTGTCTTAAGATGGTTATGTAAATATTCAGGTTCACTGTGTCAATAGGAAATACAAACTCCCAAACATTAATTTAGCAAAAATAAGAATAGAAGAACAGGGAGCCCTGCTACAGATGTCATGACCCCCACAAAGCCCCCCACTGAACATTGTTTCAGTCTGAGATCACGTAAAAAGACAGAAGCAATTGAGACAGCCTAAATAGATAGAAGAACTCTGGTGAATTCTCCAAGAAGCTTGGGACATCTTATCTGCCAACAACCAAGAAAAACTGTGTCCAGGTGTAACTAGGAGAATTGGTTTTAAAGGCAAAAGTGTTCACACCGAATATTGTTTTAGCTTTTTTATGTTTACTGGATTTTGTATGACATTAAGTGGTAAATAAAAATTTTTAGGTCATTATTTTTTAAGTCATCCTCACTATGCAACATTTTTGCCTAAAACGTTTGCACAATATTGCATATATGTGTGTGTGTGTGTGTGTGTGTGTGTGTGTGTGTGTGTGTATACTGCATGTAGCTCTGGAAAAATTTAAGAGACCACTCCAAATGTTTCTTAAATCAGCATCACTGTATGGCAGCTAGGGATGGTCGATACCACTGTGGCAGCCTGGCATGGTCAAGTGTCCGTTCGGAGAGAGAGAAAGTGTTGAGGGTGCTTGCACCCGAAATTATGTATAACACCTGTCTCTAATTCAAGTGAGCATGGGGAGAGCAGCATATAAGCAGCCACGCCACCAGCAGAGAGAGAGAGAGAGAGAGAGATAGATAGCTTGGCACAAGGAAGTCCATGGTGTCTGTGAAGCTAATGAGTTTATGAGTGTTTGTAACTATGAAGCAAACTAGTTTGTGAAACTACATACCTGTGAAGCTAACTAGTTTTGTGAAGCTGTAAGCATTGAAGTTGCCAATTCGAAATCTTACCTGTGCCAGGAGAAGCCCATTTCCCTGTGTCCTCCTTTCCTTCTGCTGTGGACCCTCTTACAACCACATGTTTTTTTTCTCCATCTGATTATTAAGTATCTTAGGCCAATATCGCAGATACCAATACCACTAATAAATATAATTTTTACGAATTCTTTGGAGAAAATTATTAACTTAAATTATTAATTAAAAGTAGAAAATTATTAAACTTCTTTGTTTACTCTTTAAAAATTAGTAAGTATAAGCCACATAAAAAAAACACAAAATGAACCACAGATATTATTATATGGTTACAATTACTAAAAGCAAGTTACCATATGGATACTACAGTAATGTAAAACCATGGTTAAATATCAAAATCTTGGTTACTGCCAAAAACAAATACAAAATAAATAAATAAAAAATATGATTACTACAGTCATGGTTAATACAATATTACTACAGTAAATCCATGGGTAGTTTACATAAGGGTATCATTTTTTAACGAGGATTACAAATCATTATCAATGTTTTAACAACTCTGAATTTAAATAAACCTCTAAAAATTGTCACACAAGCCCATTACAATAAATGTCACATCTAGGTTTGTCATGACTTGGTGTGAATAACTCCAGATGCTGTTTTTCTGTCATTACCTCAGGAAAGTACTGCTCCCTATTTGAATGAGTGTTATGACTGAAAGGGTGAGCGCTGTCTGTGACTACTAGAGTATTTTAGCATTTTTGGCATGTCAAGAGCGGAAGGAAAAATAGCTCCAGTGCCATGCAACTGTTCACTAATATAATTAAATTTTTGCACTTCGAAGCTTATGAAATGCATTAATATTCATGTTATCTAAAAAATAAGATCACTATTTAAGAAAAAATTCAGAATCAGTATTTTTGTGAGGATCAATATTATTGATACCTCATCAGTATTGGAAATATCGATACTTTAGTATCGATCTGCCCATCCCTAATGGCAGCCATTCTAGTCCAGTGTCTGTTGAATTCCTGCTTGAATTTTTGAGCCAGGAGTGGCATAAAAACACCCAACATCAATGTGAAAGACTGGTGGAATGCATGCAAAAACACATGAAAGCTGTGATTGAAAATCAGGATTATTCCACCAAATATTGATTTCTGAAATCTTTCTAAGGTAAAACATTAGTATTGTGTTGTTTAAAAATGAATATGAACTTGTTGTCTTTGCATTATTCAAGGTCTGAAATCACGGCATTCGTTTTGTTATTTTGACCAGTTGTCATTTTATATATATATACACACACACAGTCACTTAGCACTTTATTAGGAACACTATGGTCCTAATTAAGTGCCCGATGTGGTCTTCTGCTGTTATAGCCCATCTGCCTCAAGGTTTGATGTGTTGTGCATTCTGAGATGCTTTTCTGCTCACTACAATTGTACAATATGAGTGGATACCTGAGTTGCCATAGAAAGACTATCAGCTCGAACCAGTTTGGCCATTCTCTGTTGACCTCTCTCATCAACAACTAATTTCTATCCGCAGAACTGCAGCGCACCGTATGTTTTTTGTTTTTGGCACCATTCTGAGTAAATTCTAGCGACTGTTGTGCTTGAAAATTCCAGGAGATCAGCAGTTACAGAAATACTCAAAACAGCCAGTTTGGCACCAACAAGTCCTCACCAACTTCACCCAGTGGTGAGGACTCAAACGGTGTTCTCCTCCAAAGCCAGGTTTTCGGCACCACTGTGATAAAGCTCTACGTTCGTGGGCATTGGAGGAGTCAGGAGACAGCGAACAGTTAAGGTCAGTCTCTTTATTTTTCATTCATTCATGGCTTGTAGCCAACTCAACAAAAGGGTCCTTTGTGTTGCTTTATTTTTCTCTTGCTCATCCCTGGAGCTCTCTCTCCTCTCTAACACTCTGGTGTGCCTTTTCAGGTCTCCTCTGCAATCACCATAGAGACATGTGAAGATCCTTACCACTCTCCCTCTCCCGCAGACCGACACATGACCATGCCCCCCATGCCACAGAGACATTATTCAATGATATATGGATTGTGTGGATCTCATTTTGGATGTAATTTCACAGAAAGAGTCAAACCAAACGTTTACTCTCAACACACAGTGAAAGGACTCTGTGCTAAACTTCTTCACAACTATACTACTCAAACACTGGTGAGTGAAATCTGAAAGTTTACCACCCAGTGGATAATCACAGATATTTTACCTGCATGGAGTGAATTTTGGTAGCATATGTTAGGGGTTTAGCCTACTCACTTTGTAAAGAGTTGCCGCATTGTGTAAAAGATTGATGTTGGGATGTGCTCGGCCCTAATCACTATAATTTATTTTTTAGTCACGTACCCCCAGTTGGGAATTATAGTGCTTGGACACCTGTGCAAACTTCAGTGGAGCTGACTTGACCTAGAAATTACCTTGGGACCAGTTGGTTAAAGGACTTTGCCCAACAGCATAAAATTGTGTCTTTTTTTCTTTCTTTTCTTTCCATGGATTCTCCTGCATGTTTTAGAAAAGACACAGTTTCTTCCTAAACTCTATTAAAATGCCTGTTGTTTGCTGTGAACCCTTACAGAAATCAAGAGTTCATAGCAAACTTGCAGCAAATTGTCAATTGTTGCCAAAGGTTTGCTGCAGGTTCACCACTACTGGTGAAGAGCTGCAAACTAGTGGCAAACATTTGCAGCAAATCACAAGCTCATTTGCATTTGGAAATAGTGAGTGGCAAGTTTGTGGAAAATTTGTGGCAAGTTTGCCAGAACTCTAGATTTTTTGTAAAGGAATGTAAAATGATAAAGTGCACTGGCTGCCAGTATGTCATCCCGATGTGCTTCACTTCAGTGGTGTTGGTTACACATAACAGCTAGAGCACTTTACGCCGAGGAAAGAACCACATAACAATCCTTCCTCACTTTGATGAAGGAGGGTAATGGGCAGCTCCGCAACCTGGTTCTCCTAGCTCTCACTGAGTCAGGCTGCTGACTGTGGCCTGATGCCTGGCCATCACATTTCTGCAGTAAAAGCTTCAGTAATAAGGAAAAACATTAAGTGACTGACCTTCACAAAGTGAATCACACCGATAGTGGCGATGTGTCACTTGTGTGTGGTTACTAAGGTGAATTAGTAATGATGTCAGTTGTTTGCATTTAAAGCCATGTAGGTACTGAGTTGCCAACACAAATATAGTGCCAAAAACACAGATGATCCCATCCCAGCTAAAAAGACCAGTTTAGACCAGAACAAATTACCAGGCTGACCAGCATTTAAAACACAACATGTGCTAGTGACAAGAAATGCTTGTCTTTTCAGCTGAATAGAAATGTGAATTTTTACCCATCTCTATATATGACTTATGCTAACTTAAGCAACATCTGTCAGCATAGTGGAAGTGCTTATAGGAGGTGACATGACATTTCAATGACATACATGTCAGTCACATAATAACAAAACACTCCAGAGAGGATGGATTTCAACACTATAAATTTATAGTGAAGCAATGTATACTATAATCTCAGCTCTTCTCCAAAGCATGAAATATACAGTATATTGGGTTTGCTCAACAATGATTAAAGGAATAGTTCACCCTAAAATGAAAATTCTCTCATCCTTTACTCATGTCATAGTAGATCTGTATGACTTTATTTCTTCTGCAGAACACAACCAAATATATTTAGAAGAATATCTTATCTCTGTAAATCCATACTGTACAATGCAAGTGAATGTAACCAAAACTTTTATGCAGCCTTTATGTTTCTTTTGGAGCTTTAAAGTAATCCATACGCCAGCGGTTTAATCCATGTCTTCTGAAGTGATCCAATTGGTTTTGGGTGAAAATAGACCAAAGTGTAACCCTTTTTTACTATAAATCTTGTCATCAGTGCCTTGGCGATTATGATTTTGATTATTCTTACTAGTGTTTGATGCATGCACAGAGCACTAGTTGGCGCTAGAAAGTGTAATCGAGCTTTAAATCATGATAGCCAAGGAGACTGCTAGAGACTGCAATGGCATAATGTACAGTGAAAAGGAGTTACATTTTGTTAGATTTCTCAAAACAAGGCATCAAGAGTGTAATTTTTATGTATATTTAAAGGGATAATTCACCTAAACAAGAAAATTCTGTCATCATTTACTCACTCTTATGATTTATGATGGTGATTTATATTGTCAAGCTCCAAAAAAGTTAAATTAATGTATAGTCTATTCTACATGTGCTCTATATTCCAAGTCCTCCAAAGGTGACATTTTTTTAAATGAACAGAAATTAAAAGATATCCTAAATTTTAGTCTGTTCCTCACACAAAGCCATTGTACTGCTTCAGAAGACCTGGAATACAGCGCGAATGTAATATGGTCTTATGATGCTTTAATTGTGTGTGTGTGTGTGTGTGTGTGTGTCGTGTTTGTTTTCTTTTAGGAATTTGACAGCTTCTGGGCTGTGTTCACCCTTTCCTTGCTAACTTCCCTCCATCTCATGGACTCGGATTAGCTTACGTTTCGTGAGTCCCCACTCCTTTCCTGTTGTTCCGGGATTGATTTGCACTTTTTGCACCAAACTACATTAATCTCTAGGAGACAGAATGTGTCTCCTTCCTGAGTGGTATGATGGCTATGTGGTCCCATTGTGTTTACTTGAGTACTATTGTTTGTACAGATGAACGTGGTACATTCAGGCATTTGAAATTGCTCCAAAGGATGTATCAGACTTGTGGAGGTCCACAATTTTTTTTTCTGAGGTCTTTGCTGATTTCTTTTGATTTTCCCATGATATCAAGTTAAGAAGTACAGATTTTGAAGGTAAACCTTAAACTACATCCACATACACCTCCAACTGACTCCACTTAGCCTGTCAGATTTTAATTGGCTAACTGCCTAAAGGCTTGACATTCTTTGCTGGAATCTTCAAAGCTGCTTTGAAGGCGCAGTTAACTTAGTGAATGTAAACTTGTGACCCACTGGAATTGTGATATTGTCAATTAAAAATGAAACAATCTGTCTGTAAACAATTGTTTGAAACATTACTCATAACATTACTAAAATACTTGCCAAAACAATAGTTTCCTAACATGAAATCATGTTTAAGAAATGTATATGTTTAAGTGTTCTGTATTGCACTGACGCTTATGCCGAGTTTACACTACACGATTTTAAGCCCCTCAACATTATAAAACTAAACTGCAGAGTTTACACATAACGCACATCCTACTATATTGTATCCAAATACATTACACTGTTCATCTCAAAGCAACTGTTAACACTCAGCACCATAAACTATCAAACAGTCATGACATTTGAACTATTCATGAATTAAATGGTTTACTTAAGATCAGGTCCAAGTGTTTTTAACTGCCACATTCTTCAATAACAGTTCTTTGTAAAGCTTGAATCATAATATGATTGGTTCACAAACAATCCACACAGACATGAGCTGAAAAAATGCTGTAGGAGCAATGAGGCGCACATCGCTGGAAACACATTGAAACGGTCAAAGATGTCCATATAGGTCATGTTTACATAATGATTGCTGTTTAAAAAAAATATTTTAAATACAAGTAGTTTTGTCTTGTTTTCCTGTAAAATTATCTTACCATTCTTCAAATTTTATTTATTTACTTGTTGAGCAAAATGGGATAAGATATTCATTCTTGTTTTAAGCATAAATCTAACTAAATTGTATTAGATTTTTCTCAAAACAAGACTTAAAATCATATGCCAATTTGGTTGTCCAGTAAATAAATCATGTTTTAAGGATGTTTAGAGCAGTATATATTTATACATTCAGTATATATTTACTGGAAAACAAGACAAAAATACTTGTATTTGAAATATAATAAATTATTTTTTTGCAGTGTACAACAATGTGCGAAAGAAGTGTCCATGACGTGGTTGTGCTCAAAATCACAAGAGGCACAGCAGCTGAAATGAAAATGAAAGAGAATGACATCTCCTTTTCAGAGTTGCAACTTGACACTGCATCTTTTAAAAGTGGCGAGATACATGGCAGCGGTCAAAGTGTCTGTGTAGTTCATGTTTATATGCAAAATAATTCAAAATAGTCCAAACCCCCTTTGGTGTTTAGGAATAGTTAGGCCTCCCAAGGCCTGCTCTCTCGAAATTTGCACCAGTTGGTTGGGCCAAGGGTGCAATGATGCATGTTGTGAGATGTGTATATATTCATAAGAGCAATGTCTCGTGACGTCAGACAGAGAGATTTCAAAATGAGACTTTTCAGCAGGGTGGTAACTATAAATGCTCTTTTTAGACTGAGGAGGAAGTTTTGAGTTCTGAAATGTACAGTATGTTTTTACAGTACAGTCAAGGAAAAGGAACATTTTATTCTCCATTTCATAACCCCTTGAAGTGATTTTTTCACATGAGAAGACAACATTTTCAGATATTGGTGCAATAAAGTTAAAAAACAACTTTTTATTACAATTAATTGTTAAAGGATAAATCAAAGTGTTACAAAAACGAAAATGGTAACAGTACAATGAATACAGGCTTTGACTGTGTAACAGTCTGTTTAAGGTACTGTACAAGCATCATGCTGTTTAATTTCATTTCAAATATAGTTTTTCTAAACTGCTTAATTTAAATAACTTCACTTCTATCATACGATTTCTATCATAAGAGTTGTGTGTGGTGGGTTCAGTTAAGCATCAGTTTAAGCAGTGATGTCTCAATCGAGTAAGTAGTAAACTATTTGAGGGGTTGAGGGTCTGTCAGCAGAAACTTCTCTCACCCACTTAACGAAGTGGAACAGACTTCCAAAATGGCGGTGGGGATTCCCAAGGGGGAAGTGTTTAGGAAAGTTAGTGAGTAGATGTCTAAAGTGAAGTGGAACGCAGCACCGGTTCCATTCTCTTTCATTGAATGGAATAAATCACCTTTAAGATTCTGCTAAGCTTCTATTTTTGGGAGGGGGTGCCAAAAAATAAGTAAGCCATACAGGTTTGGAAAGACATAAGGGTGAGTCAGTGATGACACCATATTTGGGCAAACAGTTACTTTAAAACCATTTCAATTAACATTTTGGAGTGGTTTCAGAATTAAGGGAATGTGGCAGCCTTGTTTAAATGGCACAGTTTTAGGTGCCTGGCTCAATATACTCCCATATAATTTTACCAAGCTAAGAATACAACTGTTAATTAAACACATAAGGAAGATACACAGCCTATATTTATTTTAGTAGAAACTCGTTGGGAGCCACATGAGGTAGATTTAGTGTTTGAAAAAACTGCTTTAGAGAAACAAGATGGAAGAAATTATGTGAAATGCATTTTTAGTGTCCCTGTGTCTCACACACACACACATATATATATATATATATATATATATATATATATATATATATATATATATATATATATATATATATATATATACTACCAGTCAAAACTTTTGAAACACTTGATTGAAATGTTTCTCATGATCTTAAATATCTTTTGATCTGAAGGTGGATGCTTAAATGCTTGAAATTAGTTTTGTAGACAAAAATATAATTATGCCACCATATGCATTTTTTTTTTTTCATTTTAAAACTAAAATGTCATTAAAAAAAGTTTTTGAAATTGATGACTTGGACCAAATAATAAAGAAAAGCAGCCAATAAGTGCCCAACATAGATGGGAACTCCTTCAATACAGTTTAAAAAGCATCCCAGGGTGATTCCTCAAGAAGTTGCTTGAGAAAATAAGAGTACATTGGGGACTAATTTGAAGATGCTAAAATATAACACAGTTTTGATTTATTTAGAATTTTGTTTAGTCACAAAATAAATCCCATAGTTAATTTATGTTATTCCATAGTTGTGATTACTTTACTATTATTATAAAATGTGAATAAAGAAATTATAATAAAGAATGAGTAAGTGTTTCAAGTTTTTGACCAGTAGTGTGTGTATATATATATATTAAAACAGTTAGATCCGGTCCTCGAATCTGATTGGATGAGAGACATTCCATGAGCACTGATGGTCTGACACCATCAGCACTCAGAAACTTCACTGTGTGTGTATCACTCCTCTTGTGTTTATTGTCCTAAACTAAAGTGTATGTGTTAAGAGTTACTGTAGGCTATGTGTCTCTTTTTTTTGTTTTTTTTACATTACATATGTTAGCCAGCAAGTGGTGGCAAAAGATGATTTTTGTGTGTAATATAAGCCAGTTGGTGACGTGAAGTGAATCCGTTAGGCACTGTTTACATAGAACAGCGCTCAGTGATCGCTCGTATTACTATTGCATTACCAAAACTAGGAAATAGCTTTAATCTGCTTTAAACGGACAACTTCAGCATTAAGGCTCATCACAGCTGAGAGACACAACAGACTGATTAATTACAGAACTCAAGGTGCTTTCCTCTTACCGGAGTTTCCACATTGGATACATACTGTTTAAAATGGCGGAGGACATTGCAGTTTCTATAGTGATCGACTCTTGCGCACCGGCTACCGTGAAATAGAGAGGAATATTCCCACTTGGATGGCTATTTTACCACTGAGAAAGCTGACCTTCAGAAAGTGTGTGGCAACAGGTGATCGCAAACGCTCTATCTCTCTCTCTCTCTCTCACACACACACACACACACACACACACACATCCATCCATCCTTGTTTATCCAATAACTTGTTCATAAACAGCACAAGGCTTTGATGCATTTTTTGTTTTGAACCAGCAACGGCAGATTCTGATTGGTCACGTAAGAAAGCAGTTCCAAAAACAAATGCGTTCTTATGACCATACTCAGTTTTTACAAATTTTTTTAAATGTACTTGTTTATTGAACTGTTGTATATAAGCAATATCACACACGCAATTGTGCTATATATCCCTATATTAGCACTGCTGTAATTACCTACAACACACAGCCTGCGGCCGAATCACAGCAGTGCTGATGTAGGGCCATATTGTACTCTTGCTTGTGTGATCTTGCTTAAATATCTATCTATCTATCTATCTATCTATCTATCTATCTATCTATCTATCTATCTATATATATATATATAAAATGTACACACACACACTGGTGGCCAAAAGTTTGGAATAATGTACAGATTTTGCTCTTATGGAAAGAAATTAGTACTTTTATTCACCAAAGTGGCATTCAACTGATCACATTGTATAGTCAGGACATTAGTAACATGAAAAAGTACTATTACAATAAAATAAATTAAAATAACAATTCAGAACTTTTTAAACTACTTCAAAGAGTTCTCAACAAAAAATCCTCCATGTGCAGCAATGACAGCTTTGCAGATCCTTGTTATTCTAGCTGTCAGTTTGTCCAGATACTCAGGTGACATTTCACCCCACACTTCCTGAAACACTTGACATAGATGTGACTGTCTTGCATTTCTCACGCACCTTACAGTCTAGCTGATCCCACAAAAGCTCAATGGGGTTAAGATTCATAACACTCTTTTCCAATTATCTGTTCTCCAATGTCTGTGTTTCTTTGCCCACTCTGGCCATTTCTTTTTGATTTTCTGTATCAAAAGTGGATTTTTCTTTGAAATTCTTCCCATAAGGCTCTACCCCTGAGTCTCTGATGTACTTATCCTCTTGTTTAGTTGTACATCTGACCTTCCACATCTCTTTCTGCCCTTGTTAGCGCATGCTGTCCTTTGTCCTTGAAGTCTGTAGTGTACACCTTTGTATGAAATCTTCAGTTTTCTTTGGCAGTTTCAAGCATTGTTTAGCCTTCATTCCTCTAAACAATGATTGACAGATGAGTTTCTAGAGAAAGCAGTTTCTTTTTTGCCTTTTTTTTAATTTAATATCGACCTAAAGACATGCCAGTCTATTGCATACTGTGACAACTCAAAAACAAACACAAAGACAATGTTAAGCATCATTTAACAAACCAAATAGATTTAAACTGTGTTTGATATAATGGCAAGTGATTTTCTAGAACCAAATGATCAATTTACCATGATTACTCAAGGGGTCTGTCTAGATTTAATAAAAAAGGACTTTTTTCAAATAGTAAAGGTGCTGTTTTTTTGTTTGTTTTTTTTTACATTGGAAGCCTTTATTTTGTTACATATTATACATTTAGCATATATACATTGAAATTATTTTTTTCGCATTACATTAAATCAGTAATGTCCTGACTATACTTTGTGATCAGTTGAATGCCACTTTGATGAATTAAAGTACCAATTTCCTTCTGAATCAGCAAAATCTGTACATTATTCCAAATATATATGGAACATTTCCATGCGTGATTTTTGATTCATTGCGTGAAATTTTATTCTAAATTTACATAAATTCTATGAGTGAACATACTGATGAATCACCTTATTGATTAAAAGTTCACACACAAGTTTGCACAATTTAATGCACACTCACGGTTACCTATGGTGTGTAGGCAAAAGATTTTGGTCTGTTTAATGTCCTTTTTCTGCCATTTGATGTGGGGTTTTTTTCCAACATTTTTGTTAATTACTTAGCTGAACCTATAATTTCACTGCAAATGTTTTTTCTTAATTTGAATTTTTTATTGTTTTCTAGTAAAAATATCTAAACATTCTTAAAACAAGATAAATGTACTTGACAAGCAAAATGGCACAAGATATTGTGTTCAGATAAATGTAACTAAATTTAGTGTGGTTAATGCTTAAAATATTAAAAAACGATTTGCCAATAGGTTAAGAAACCTTAAACTTAATTGATAAGTTTGTCAGAATAGACTTAATATCTTATACCATTTTGCTTGTCAAGTAAATATAGCTTGTGCAACCATGTGAGTAAATAATAATGGGATATAGGGCGGGGCGAATGTATTTGTTTTTCACTATAAATAGCCCAAGGTCGGATAGTATGCGTAACTTCTTGACTCCTCCCTTTCCTCCGGTGTTGTGACCTGAAGCGCCATATGGAGGGACGTAATTCTTTGGTGCAAGAGTGTGTGCATGAGCTGTTAACATGACTAACTTCAGAGGATGCCATGTTCAGCCTAATAGCAGAGTAGCATGTGGAGTTGTTTACATTTCTCCTTTGGATTACGGCAGAGGATTGGGTATTTTAAATGCTTACGATGCCTGTGATGTGTTGATGTCAACGTGCAAAGTGACGAGAGTCTGCTTCATTGTATATGTTTCTGTGAGGAGTACAGTACATATGGAAGTTTGATGTCTAGGCCCTGCTGTTTTGCTTATTGTATATTTTTGTATTTTGTTTAGTTTTCTATTTAATTTAGTTGGTTTTGTGTTGGAATAGTGTCTTTAACTCAGGTTAAGAGAAACAGATAACCTGATTACAAAGTTATGCCAAACGCTGAGGTTTATTCTGCGATCATTTAAAGGGGAGTTTTTGACTTTCTTCTTCTCTGTTGCAGGAGCTAGCCTGTGTGGAGTGTCTGTCCTTTGGGGGTCATCTCTGTCTTCCCCCTTTCTTCACTGCATGGTGGCATGAGGTTTTCTTCACTGCATGGTGGCATGAGGTTTTCTTCACTGCATGGATGTTGAGATGAGGGTGTAGAGGGACTTGCAGGGTGTACCAGGCTAAAGCTATTTGTTTGTGATTTAGATATCAGTGCACGTGTGGTTTGTTAATGATTGTGGGTATGTGGTCCAGTGACCATTTACTACCTTTCATTCCCACAGGCTTGGTTTACCCTGCATTAATTACTTCATTAATTAAGGGGTGGGTTGTGCCTTTATTTAGTGCTAGAGTTTCTAAATTGAGATTTTAACATTAAATTAAAATCAGATTATTTAATGGCATTAATTTGTTATTGATGGTCGTTAATAACATATTTTGTACTTGAAGGTCACGTCTCTGTTCTCTCATTACTTGCTGTTGAACTTGTGCTGCTGCAAATGTTTACAACTAGTTCCATGGGCAATAGTCCCTGGTGGCGTAGTCGGAAATGAAATCCATCTGCATCGCTCGGTTACACTTGTTTTAAGAATATTTAGACCTTTTTACTGGAAAACAAGACAAAAATACTAATTATGAAAATTATTTTTACAGTGTTTTCATTTCATTTTCAAGGTTTTCTACAGTCAGTGTTTATTCTGTCATTTTTCAACAGATCTCCGAGGAAAAGCAGCTATTAGCTAGAATAATATGATTTTGGTCACCAAAACAGTTTTTGAACATTTTGTCATGCTTCTCTTAACCCCCAAAAACTATACATAACTCTCAGGGTTGAAGTCACTAAACAGTTGAGGCACATTTGTGCCTGTTATTTTGTAATAATTCTGTGTTTTATTCACTAACCACCCACAATCTAGTTTAAGCAGGCACAATCATGAAATTGTGCTGCGTCTTGAGTATTTAAATTCAGACATTGTTATTCCTTTCCATGCGAACACCTTCTTTCTATGTAAATTGGTCTTGTTATTGATTTAGATGAAAGTAGGCAGTAAAATGTATTTCATTTACAAGAGATATTTGTGTACATTTTACATTAAGTCAGCAGTAATTCATCAAATAATGATCAAACTAATGAAAAAAGTGTTATTACCTGGCATGTATCCAGATGCCCAGTGTAGTCAAATGCACTTTCGGAATGTTAAAGAGAGGATTTACATTTAGTCTTAGCAGACACTTTTATCCAAAGCTACTTGCAAATGAGGAACATACAAAAGTGTCTCAAAGTCAACAATATCTGCAGTATTGCAATTCCGAGTTCTCAGAGTAGATGGATTAGTGTAGATGCTAGAGCAGAAAAAAGAGGAAGACAAAAAAGTTTTCTTCTTTTTTCATTTCTTATTAGTGTTTTTAATAAGTGCAAATGGATAAAGTTATGTTCTCGTGGAACATGTGTGTTTTCAGCTGGTTCTTGAATGTTAAGGAAGTTTCAGCAGATTGTGTGGAGGTTGAAATCTCATTCCACCAGAGAGGAACAGATAAAGTGAATTATCGTGACATGGACTTTGTCCCTCTACTAGATGCCGCTAGTTTATTAACCACAGAAAGTGAGTGTGGACATAGACCTCGAGGAGTGAATTAAAAAAAGAAGGTGCTGTTTCACTGGTTCAAAGCCTTGAATTTGATGCGGGCAGCTACAGGTAATCAGTGAATTGAAATCAACATGGTTCATTAGACCTCTTTGGTTGGTTGAAGGCCACATGCACTGCTGCATTCTGGACCATCTGCATTAATTGTGAGTGTTACAGTAGTCCAGTCTTGAAATGAACATAGCTTGGTCCAAGAGCTGCGCAGCATATTTAGACAGGAAAGGTCTGATTTTCCTGATGTTGCAAACCTCAGGAAAAGACGGGGCAGTTGAAGACTGGGCGGTGCACATCCAAGCGCAGTTCCTGTGATGTCCAGGTCAGGGTGGGTGGATAGGAGGATCTGGTGGTTCACTGTCAAAAGCAGCAGACAGGTCAAGGAGTATGAGGAGAGATGACGCGGAGTTAGCTCTCCCCAGTCGCAGGGTTTCAGTTACGGACAAGAGGGCAGTCTTAATTGAGTGTCCTTTTTTAGTCTAGACTGATGTCTGCTGAGTAGGTTGTCTGTTAAAGAAAATTAGACTATTGGTTGAATAATTCCCTCTCGTGACTTTTAGCCAGGAAAGGTAGGAGAGAGACCAGTCTGGAGTTATCAACTACTGTGAGGTTATGTGTTGCCTGCTTGAATGTGTTGGGAAAGTTTCCAGTTGAAAGATACATGTTGATGATATGTGTGAGTATGAGTACGATTGATGGAGTGGCAGATTGTAGAAAATGAATGGAAAGGATCAAGGGGGACTGATGGTAGGACAGTTAGAAAGAAGCACTTTGAAGACAAGAAAGAAAGGAAAACAGAGAATGGGAAGTGTGCAGTTGTGGGTTTGTGGTGTAGAGAACTGCCTGCTGATGCTCACTACACTGACTTCTGATGACTTTGCCACCTTAATTATTGACAGAGAAGTAATGGGAGGAGGTGGAGGAGGATAGAAAGGAGAAGAGAAAGTTGAAAACAGTGAGAATCTGAAGTGTTACTGATCTTATTCTGGGAATAGTCAACATTAGCAGCAGAACACTAGAGGAGAAAGAGGAGAGAATATAATGATATTTGCTCAGGTCCAAAAGATTTTTGAATTGCGCCACTTTGTCTCCCCAGCTCTGAGTGTAGTACAGTCAGGGGGACGGACACAATAAAGGCAAGAAGTTAATGTTGATCAAAGAGCATTTGTAACTTAATTTACATCAAGTGAACAGAAGTAGTTAGTGAAGGGATACAGTGATCATAGAAGAGATCATAGAAGTGAGTGGGGGAGAGAGAGTGAGAGAGAGCAGAGATTATGGTGGAAGGAGACCATAAATGGAGATAGGGGTAAGGAAGAAGAGAGAGTGGCAGAGAACTGGATGAAATAATGGTCAGAGAGAAGTAGAGGAGTAACAAGAGGATTATTTGTTGGAGGGGTGCATATTCTTGTAAGTTCAATCGAGGTCAGAAGTGATTTGTCCAGGTCAGCCGCTTAAGCTTTGTCCAGGTGAATGTGGATGCAGAGCGCCATCCTCAGGGAATGAGGACAGCAACATGTCTAGCACATCAACGAAGTTGCCTATTTGCCTTAGTGGCAGTCATGGCATGATATTCAAAAGATTGCAGAGAGTTTAGAAAGAAGTAAATTTCCATGAGTTGGAAATGATCAAACCAGTTCCCACACCCCACCCAGTCATACGAGGGGTGTGGGTGAAAATTAAGTTGGTAGAGAGAGCTGAGGGGGATGTTGTGTTGTCTGTGCAGATCCATGTCTCTCTCAGAGCCAAAACATTGAGTTTTGAATGAATGGTAATGGTCGGGATGAAGTCAGATGATGGCTGATCCACAGTCTAGCAGACCCTTAGGTACAAACTTAGGTGCATTCGAATGCGTAGTGTACGACATATGCGTGTGGATTTTCACATAGAGTAAACAACTGGAATGTACTAAAAGCACATTTAACAAGTTGTAAAGGTAAATGGGAAAGGAGGAGGTTAGACCCGGCATGACGATATAAATAATATTTTAATATAAAACTGAACCATAATGACAAACACATGGGTGTCGGACAGCTGTCTGTAAATCTCTCTCTCTGTCGCACTGCCGTCTTCGGTCGGCCTTTATCTCTCTCAAGGGCTAATTAGCCTGATTAGGGGCCGGGTGTGCAGAATCACGACCCGGCCCCACCCTCCGCCCTGCCACATAAGCATAACAAGGAAATAGAATTAGCATAGCAAAAAGATAAAAGGGGTAAAAGGAGGTGGCATGCAGTGGAATTTAGACCTTCCTCGTGAAAAGGTTAAATGAGCTGCAGAATTTTGTTAATCTGTACATAGTGTCAGTGTTAGCATAAATAAACTGGTTATTACATTCTTTTGCCCATAAGACTAACTTTAGTAATTAATATTATGAGATAAGTATTTCTGAGGATTACATAATGATTAGCCTACATGATAATTACATGATATTACATGAGATGTCTCATTTTAAGTGGTTCTGTGCAAAAAGCTACCTGCCAGGAAGTGATAAAAAATATTTGTTCACATTTTCTAGAAGCTGGTCATAAAATATAATAGGTAATGTCTGAATGTACATGAATGACATAACTTCACAGTGGCCAATTACTGATAACCAATAAGATAGTCTGGATGGGTAAATGTCACATGCCAAGAACAGTCATATTTTACTTGAAAATCAAAAGAAAGAAATAAGAAATTATATTTAACGTCAATACATTTTGTTGAACCTTTTTTGGGGGGGATTTCTGACCTTATTTTCATGACAATTAAACAGAAACTGCTTTTATTGTAGCCAAGACTAAGTTCCCTTTCTATGGAGTTATAATACTGCCATAAGTACATTCAAGTACAAAATGTATGCACTGAATGCTCTGTAAATCACTTTGGATAAAAGCATCTTCTAAATGCATAAATGTAAATGTAAAAATGTGGAGAGCGTATGCATTTAATGCGAGTGAGCACCTCTCCGCTCACACGCAGATTTCCTTCGCTCTCACACAAAACTGGACGCATACTCTCAAATAAACTCTACACTCTTGTGAAGTCTCCCAGCTCGCACTCACTCAGAAAGTGAGTGTGTGCACTAAAAATATGTCCTGTGCACTCACAAATCTCTATATGATCTCAGATTCCCTCTGCTCTCGCAGAGTGTGCACGCTCAAAATGTGTCCTGTGACGCCTCAGGGCGAGCAGGGAGATATCACAAGAGATCAGCACGTATTTTGGATTATTGTAATTCCCTTTTATTTGGTCTACCACAAAAACTTCAGTAAAAATTACAGCTGGTACAAAACTCAGATGCACGGATTATTTCACAAACTTCTCACTCTGTCCATATAACTCCTATTCTTCCTCACAAGATTCTGTTACTGACATTCAAAGCCTAGCACCTTCCTATCTTTTAGATTTTTTCATATATATTCTCCTACCATACTCTTAGATCCTGCTCCTCTCTCTCTCTCTCTTGTGATACTTTTGGTTTGTCTGACTTCTGTGGGGTCCAGATCCTTTAGCAGTGCTGCTCCACGACTCTTTGCTGCCAGATATCCATAATTGTGATTTTCTTTCCACTTTCAGGTCTCTTCTCAAAACCCACCTTTTTAATTTGGCTTACTAAAAATAACCTTTATTCATGCATGTATTCATTTTTATGATTATGCATATTTTTATTTCTTATTTTAGATTTGTATTACTTATGTTTTTATTGTAAACTTGATTATGTATGTAAAGTGTCCTTGAGAGTCTTGAAAGGCACTTATAAATAACATTTATTATTATTATTATTTGAGAAAGCACATTCAGTTTTGTGCAAGAGCAAAGGAAATCCGTGTGCAGGTGGAGAGATTTGCCCTCACACATTACATGGAAGCAGAGCCAGCGCAAGGCATAAGCGATCTAAGCGGCTGCTTAGGACCCCCGTGGCCACCAGGGGGCCCCCAAGAGCACAAGAAATGACAGCTTATTGTCTATGGACAATCATGGTAATTATACAAAAACTAAATATTAAACGCAATATTATGTTAACGGGCTGCAGCATGCAAGCATAGTCAGACAGTTCATTGAAGAGGCTGCAGCACTGCAGAAATTCATCAATGTCACAAAAAGGACATATCCCTCTGGTGCAGAGAAAAAGAAAAAAACAGAGCAAGAGAAAAAACAGCAAGAAAGTGACAGGTATGTTAAGTAGCTAGGCTATCTTGTGAGCTAACATTAGCTGGCTAGTTAGTTAACATAGCCTATGTAGCATATCTTCTTGTTTTAGGAAAGTACATGTTTGATTAAACATCCGTAAACAGCCTTGACATCTTAATATATTATAATACAACATATTACTTAGCTAGTTTTAGATTCAAGTTTTTATCTTCTGTGTAAAAATAACTTTCCTGAGTATATATTTTTGTATAAACTCTTCCATAAACTTGGTACTGATAACAGGTTAACATTATTTACATTAGTCTACCATTTTGGGGTCTTTGCTGTTATATTCCAATATCATTATGCCTCAATTAGCTAGTTATAATTAATAGTTTTTGTTTTCGGTGTGCAGATGGCTTGCTGCTGTGTATAATAATTTATGTTGTTAAAATAACATTCTATTCCATCAACTATGTACCTAGGAGCACTGTTGAAATATTTTGGAGGTGGGGCGTAACCAACGCCACCTGCCCCAAGTGCCAGTGCTACAGCTGATGATGATACAGCAGGTGAGTTTTCAACAATCCCAGATTTTTGTGAGATCTTTTTTGTTTTTGACAGACAGTTACCTTATAATATGACATCTAACATGGCTAGCTTTTATTATTATTATTATTTTCATCTTTCATCAGGTCTGCAGGCGAGGAGCACTTCCCAGCACCGGCATCCACTGATCATACTGTTCCTATGTCTGTTTCAACCTCAGCGGATGTGGCAAGTAAATAGAACAGCAGCCTTTGTATTCGCTCAGTTTACTGTAGAATATCCTGAGATTAATATTTCTAATTATAATTATTAATGTAATTTCTTTATAGGTCCTTCTACTTCTGTGGTCATTGGGATCGATGTCACATCTACCCCCTTAGCAACTTCCAGCCTACACCATGGATCAGCAGCTCCTCCAGTTGACCCAGCTGAGTTGTCATCTATCCTGACTCAGAAAGGACTGATCTGGTAAGCAGAGGGCCACTGCCTATAATGGAAAACTTCACATTCCCTGAAAAACCCGATGGCCGAACTACACATACAAACAATTAATTGATGGGGGAAAAAAATCAAGTGGAGCTGGCTCACTTATTCAAAAAGAAATGATGCAGTCTACAGCTTCTGCTGCAAATTGTTCTCAACGAAGTCCACAAAACTGGCAACAGAGGGACAACAGGATTGGGTCAATATAGGTGTGCTACTGTTACAATTAAAACTGTAGAAGGGTAAAATCATGCCAGACAGACATGTAAGCAACACAGCTACAACTAATAAAATTGATAATTGGTGTGTTAGATTTATAGTGTGCGAATAATCAAGCATTGACAATAGTCAATCATATTGGTGGCACCGAGGGGCCCCCAAATCAAATTCTGCTTAGGGCCCCATAAAGGCTTGGGCCGGCCCTGCATGGAAGTGTTCTCACATTAATTGCATGCGCTGTCAACATTTGGCAGTATTATTACTCCATACCTTTCAGGTTAGACACTTCAACACTGTGGCATTAGCTGGCGCAATGGGAACTCTTCTCAGGAGAGATGATCTCTGTTCACCATGCTGGCGCCTGTCTTAGCGTCATCATTGTGTGGTTTGATAAAAATATTATTGTAAATCATGTCTTAAAATATAAATAGGTAAATAATATTTGTATTTAAACCCCCAGTGAGCAAGCTAAAGGTGACTGTGGCAAGGAAACCAAAACTCCATAAGACGTAGGTTAATGGAGAAAAATAACCTTGGGGGAAAACAGGATCACTTTGGGGGCCAGTTCCCTCTGACTAAACAGAATGAATATAATACCAATGTTAGTTATTATTGTGTAGTACAGGTCATGGTTTACATGAGTAAATTAAGTAAATATTAGGGGCCAAATTTTAAACAAAAAGGTTTTGTATGGACTATAAGATCAATGACTGTAGTCATTGAAGTCCATCCTGAATTAATTGCAGAAGTGCACACAGATGCAGTGTTCTTTGTTATTTGGCTGATGAAGGCTTTAGTTAGCAACTAATTTATTGTCTGTGTATTCCATTTTGAATGTGAAGTCCATCCTTTGACCAAAGTGATGCAGTCAGAGGTCATTGAGGTGCATCACAATGAGGCGCCTCCCTTCATGTCGCATAGTAGCCCTATCGCTTTATCTGCTGTTGCGAGCCATTACAGATTTTGCGGTGCGACGATGGTCACTTCATTGCCTGTCTTGCTGTTGTTAGCGACGTGCCAGTAGACTGCCATGCTGGAACACTACTTAAGATGTACAAAGCATTATTTCCTGAACCTCCCATGACAGAAAAAACACCTGTGTCCCCACTACAGCCCTCTCGCTTTCCTTGCTGTTGCAAGTCGGGATGTGTTGGCAGCATGACGCAGGATACTTTTAAGTGTTGACATGTCAACAACTGCCGTCACAACATGGGGATTTGAGGCATACACAGTGCTTGCTTCGAAATTCTCTGAATTGGTTACAAGACTCGGGGACGTTGAGAAACGGATCGATTATCTGGAGTCATCGGCGAGGGAATTAGCTGCTGATCCGTTTGCGACCAAAGTAGATTTGTAGTGCGTTCTAAAGCTGGAAGACCTTGAGAATCGTAATCGGTGAAACAACATCTGAATTGTTGGAATTCCTGAGCATGAAGAAGGAATGAAGCTGGGTGCTCCTAGCGGCTGGAGTTTGTTTCATGTAGTAACAGTCCTTCAAGAAACTCTTTCATCGACATAGGATCGCTTTTGCACTGACGTTTCCGGCCAAATTGACAATAGATATTAAGGATTGCTGGAAAAATATTTATATCAATGGACTGAGGAAATCAAGGTGTGTTTCTCATGTTACCTCTATGTGAGCTTGTCTCACTGAACATACACTTGACCGTCCGTGGAAGCTGTGTGCATTTCTTGTTTCTTTTTGTGCTGGTTCCACCTAGTGGCTGGAGTTTGTTTTGTGGAATAACACTCCTTCGGGACAGTTGTGGATGAATCTGCTCGTTTTCTATTGGCTGGAGTTTATTTTGTGGTTTATTTTTTGCAGGACATTGGAAGGATTAGATAATCTGCTGCGATTAGGCTGCTGCAATCATTCATTTGACTGCCCTAGGAAACTGAAAATCTTTTTTTTTGTGCTGGTTCTGCTTGCAGCTGAAGTTTGTTTTGTGGAGGAACACACATTCGATACAGTTTTGTGAATTAATCTGCACATTCTTTGTGTTTATTCTGCCTATTGGTTGGAATTTGTTTATAGTTTATAGACTTGAGCAATCTGGTGGCAACGTTGTCTCGGAGGCTCTCATAGTCGTACATGGACTGTTTGAGTTTAGAGGAATGGACGCCGGTTAGCGTTGTCATGAGTTAATGCACACGTCTTTCTTTTTTCCGATTTTGTTTTTGTTCTGAGGGAAGTTCGGGGTTTGATTGTTGCACTAATGGGGAATGTGGTCTTTATCATTTTATTTTTGACACACAATAAATTTTTTCTTACATGTCAAAATGTCATGTTAATATAAGTAGATTGTCTCTCTCCACCTGGAATGTGAATGGGTTGGGGAACCCCATAAAAAGAAGGAAGGTTATTTATTTTCTTAAAAGTAAGAACTATGATATAGTGTTTCTTCAAGAAACACATCTTTCCCCACAGAAAGCTGAAAAAGATATGGGGTGGACACATTTTCTTTAGTGATATATAAATTAGGAAGGGTCATTATTGTTTTAGCAGAAATTCAGGGGCAAAGATTGATTTTGGCTAATATTTATGCACCTAACACTTTGGATCAGGGCTTTTTTATAGATCTTGAAGGGATGTTACAAGTTGCTGGCACCCTTCATGATATAATATTGGGAGGAGACTTTAATCTATTGATGGATTTAGTTCCTGATCATAGTGAAGCAAAAGTGTGTAAGCCCCCTGGAGCAACATTGACGCTTCACAGGTTGTATAAAAATCTTGGTCTTACAGATATTTGGAGACTTTTAAACCCATCTGGGAAGGACTATAAATTATTTTCATAAGTCCATAAGATTTATTCTAGAATACCTTTTTTATATTCATCATCTCATCTGTTGCTGGTTGCTCAATTGTAAACATCTTGGTCTCAGATTCTCTTAGCCCTGGTAAGTTTAGAGGTGGTTCCACATACTGACAAAAATAAATAATGTAGCTGGCACTTTAATATATCCCTTTTGCAAAATCCTGATTTCCAAAAAATTTTAAATGCTGAAATCAATGTTCATGTGGAGACCAATTGGTCCTCAGTATCCTCTGTGGGCGTGGCTTGGGAGGCACTAAAGATGGTTCTTAGGGGCGAGAACTCTTGGGGCCCTACTTTAACGATCTGAAACGCAAGTATCAAGCGCGAAGCGCAAGTAACTTTGTGGGCGGGTCTTGGGCGCTGTTGCTATTTTACCGGCGGGATAAATGACTCTTGCGCCCGACGCAAGTTTAAAAGGGGTTGGTCTGAAATAGCTTCATTATTCATAGGTGTGGTTTGGGCATAACGTGAAATAAACCAATCAGAGCGTCATCCAACATATCCTTTAAGAGCAGGTGCGCATGTTGCATGGCGGATTGTTATTATTATGGCGGATTTACCAGGCGCGCGCCAGGAGCGGTTCACAGCCGAGGAGACCGACGTTCTTGTCAGGGCAGTGAAAGACACAGAAGTGACGTTGTATGGGGATGGGAGAAACCCACCCAAATCAGCATCGGTTAAACAGGCGTGGGAGGAAATAGCCACAATTGTTTCATCGGCTGGCATCCCCAGGACATCGCACCAGTGCCGCAAGCGCTATAACGACATCAGAAGACGGGGGAAGTCCAAGCTTGCTAGCAACAATCGGACACGCCGTATAATGGGAGGTGGATCTGCCTCTAATCAGGATCTGACGCCAGCAGAGGACATTGCCGCGTCCACCCTCACCGCTGAAAGCGTTGAAGGGTTTTGGGGCTTTCAAATCGGCACCCAACCAGAAATGCAAGCAGTCCAACCCCAAGGTACACTTACAAATCAAGTTCACATACATTAAGGTTTCTTATGAAAATATTTTAATCGTTATTTACATGAAATAAATGTAACACAGCCACACAATAAATAAAAACAATATAATGCAGCTTCGCAGGAAGACTCTGGTCTCGGGAGCCGTGCGCACGGGCCATCTGAAGAGGGAACAGTGCAACCACCAAGGTCCAGACCCACTACACGCCGTGGCAGCATCGCCAGACCGGAGGACCACCCATTCCGACAGCTCCAGCAAACCGGGTTTGACATGCTGGAGCGGGAGCTGTCCGGGATGCGGCAAAGTATTGATGCCCGTCTTGACCGGATGGCGATGTTGCTGCGGCCTCTCGGGCGCATCTCCTCAAGTTTGGAGAGGATTGCTGCAGCCATGGAGCGTGGCCCTTCAAATGCACCACCTGCTCCTGTTGTGCCTCTTCCTCCTGTTGTACCCCTTCATCCTTGCCCCACTCCATCTCCGTCCACCCGTTCCACCAGGAGCACATCGCGCAATGCCACTCCCGGACCCTCAAGTGTCCAATCCCGCCGTGGCGCGCATCGCATTACTATCAGAGGAGGGAAAAAGAATTAAATTTGTTCTGTTTAAATCTTTTCAACCTAATTTTCCCTTTTGTATTTTATTTTTTTTTATCAATTACTGTTTGATGTTGATTTTTCATTTTGACAAATGTAAATAAAGAAATGTCACAAATAAATACTTTCGGATGTTTTAGACTCGTTCTCTCTGAATCATACATGCATGGTTATATTTTTGAAATGTAGTCGAACATTAGACCGAGATTAATTTGCTTTACCTCACTATAGATGACGCAGCAGCTCTTCTGCCAAATAAGCTGTCCTGTCCCGTGCTGCTGCTGGGGCATTTGGGTTAAGTGGCATCGGCACATGCAGTTCACCATCACGTCTCCTTAAGTCCGCTAATGTTTCCTCATCTATGTCAACAACACAACCTTGATTTATGGAAATGTTGTGTAAAACACAACATGCCACAAAGAATGCTGCAACTTTTTGAGGACTGTACTGTAAAGTGCCTCCTGACCTATCCAAACACCTGAAGCGCATTTTCAGTATGCCAAACGTTCGTTCAATTACACAGCGTGTTTGTGTGTGTTTTCGATTAAACCGTATTTCACTCATTGTTGCTGGCATCAAAAATGGTGTCATCAGCCATGTCTTTAACGGATACCCATTGTCCCCTAATAGCCACCCATCCAACTGGGGATTCCCCTCGAAGATGGCAGGAATGGCAGAGTTTAAAGTATAAATGAGTCGTGGCTCGAGCCTGGATAATTCGCAAAGACATGGGTGATTTTACTCTTAGCATCGCAAATGACTTGTATGTTGATTGAATAGGTTCACTTGCGGTTGACGTATACAAGTGCGTTTTCTGATGGGGCACATAGCTGCACATGGGTGCAGTCTATAACACCAAGGACACCAGGGAACCCATACTTTGCAGAAAACGCATGCTTCGGTCTTTCCTGGCTGTCAGGTGTGACGGGGAATTGGATGTATTCCCCAGCATGTCGGACTAGACCTGATGTAACTGCATGTATAGCCGAACTTATGGCAGATTGTGAAATGCCTCCAATGGAGCTAAGGGGGTGCTGGAACGACCCAGATGCATAGAAATGCAATGCCGCTGTAACTCTCACTGCAACGGGGCAGGCATAGGGACAGGGTGCATCAGTCCCCAGCTCATCTGCCAGGAGATGGCAGATGTCTGTCACAGCCTGGCGGGTCAGGCGTAACTTACGCATACATTTCTGGGAGAGATAGGTCTGTCTGGGCCAGTAGACCCTCTCCCTCCGGCGTCTAATTCTCTGTCCCAAGACATACTCCATCTCACTGTGCAATAGAAAAAAATATGAGAAAGCTCAACTTAACTGGTAAGTTAAAGAGTAAGGTTTTTAATGTACTTACATTATGGTAAAGGTGATTTCGCAGTCTTCAGATTCGTTTTTTTTCCTGGTTCTTGATGGACAAACTAATTTGTCAGATGTCCTTATATACATATGTGTCTTGCCACTATTGGGCAAACAGGTCTGATCCGTCATTACTACAATTAGCCTGAAAAATTTGGGTAAATGTGTAAGCTAGATTTAGGCCTACATTTTTTTCTTCATGGACACCACAATGAATTCCCTCATGTGTTAATATTTTTCCTTGTTATAATGTATGATTTGCAAAAATAAAAACTGCTGCATCTGTGTTGATGAGAGAATCAAAGTGTATGCGCGTTGTGCACCCGCTACATTATGGCCAAGCATGCGCGCTTAAAATAGCATTATGAACAACACGCAATGCGCCACTGACTTTAGACTAGGTTTTTTCTGGTCAGTGGTGGAATTGTTTTCTGGAACTGCAAAATAGCACTAGGGAATATTTGCGCCGAAACACGCCTCCTTTTTGCGCCGACCCGCCCAGGGAGCGCAAGTTCATTTCCTAGTTTACCGACGTGCATCTGTGGAGGGAAAAGCCCGCTTTGTGCGGGTGCAAAATAGGAATGATACATGCGTCAATGTACAAAGTCATTTGCGCCGGGTGCAAGATAGGGCCCTTGGAGTTGGAAGGGAATATTAAAAGTGCAGAGGCAGAGCTGAAGCGCCGAATGTCATCTGATGGCCACAGATAATTGACCTGACTGAAATAAAAATATAATACAATTTTTTTCATGGAAGGTGGAGTTTTGGCTATTCAGGGCAAGACAGTCATACTTTAAGTCAGGGTATAAAGCAGGGAAGCTTTTGGCTAGATATATAAACCAGAGAGAGTCTTTTTCTACCATTACCTCAGTGAAATCTGTTGGTGGTGAAATATTTACCTCAGCTTTTGAAATTAATAATGCTTTTAAAGAATTCTATTTTGATATTTATTGTTATCTTCGTCTACCGAGTAATACATTTTCTTGATTCTGAGAAACTTGGAGGAGCTTGACAAGGTAATTAAGGCCTTGCCTACAGGCAAGGCTCCAGGGCCAGATGGCTTTGCTGCTTAACTCTTTAGATCTTATGCTACAGAACTGGCCCCACTTTTGTTAAAGGTTTATATGGAATCATTAAAGATTGGAAAGCTTCTGCCAAACATGACACAAGCCCAGATTTGTCTGATTCTTAAAAAGGACAAAGATCCAAGCGAGTGTAAGAGTTACTGTCCAAATTCCTTGATACAGCTGGACATTAAAATATTCTCATAAATCCTGTCTAACCAATTAAGTTATGACAACTCTTATTCATATAGATCAGGTTTAATTTGGTAAAAGTTGTTTCATCAATATCATGTGTTCAGTGTCGAATGATAAGGCTCCGGTCGCCGCCTTCTCACTTGATGCCGAAAAGGCATTGGATATGGTAGAATGGGATTATCTTTTTAAGATCACTACTTCTAACCTGTACAAATAAGGACTTTGCTAACTCTGTGGCTCTGTGCTTCACGGAAACCTGACTGAGTGAAACCATTCTGGACAGCGTGTTACATCTGCCAGGCATTCAGCTGTTCAGAGCAGATCGCATCTCAGAGTTATTGTGGAAAACGAGAGGCGGTGGAACATGCTTTTATGTTAATGCAAGTTGGTGCACAGGTGTAACAGCATTGAAGAAGATGTGGTGCCCTAGATTAGAAGCTCTTCCTCAACTGTATGCCTTTCTACTCAATGGGAGTTTTCCTTGTTTATTCTAGTGAGTGTTTACAGTTCTTTACTGTAGAGTTTAAAAGCCCAGTCTCACACCCCACACCCACTCTGACCTTCAATTCAAACATTCACCAACACCTCCTGCAACCCCCCTTCCTGTAATTCAACCTGCACTTAAGATCAGTGAAGAGGATGTGTGCCTGGTCTTCCGGAAACCAAAGACAAGGAAAGCACAGAGCCCAGATGCTGTTTCAACCACTTGTCTAAAAGCCTGTGCTAACCAGCTGGTCCCCTTATTCCATATTTGGTTCAGCTACCAAGTCAGACATCAGAAGACGTCAAAGGATAGTCTGGAGGATTAAGGATAGGCTGAGCGGATTACTGGTTCTCACCTTTCCACCCTCCAAAAACTGTACACATCCAGAATGAGCAAAAGGGCTAGAAAAAATTTTTTGGACCCCATTCACCCAGCACACTACCTTTTTGAACTGTTGCCCTCTGGATTAGAGCCCGAAGCCATTTGTTTTGAGAATAATGGCTGGCTGATGAAGTTATTGGCTGGCTAGCCAGCTCAGCCAAAACCTAAATGGCTGCTGCAGCCGCCAAACTTTTCATAGCTGCAAATGGCTGAAGCTGCCACTTCATGTCTACAGATGTCTATGTTATACTGATTTACTAGATCTCAATATTTCCAAGCAATGCATGGCTTACACTATATTTCTACAAAATGCAATACAATGTAATAAAGAAAACACCAGATTTTACTTTCACAACGTATGTACATATTTATTTTGTAGTCTGTATGCTACTAAACATTTTCAAATAGCCTACAATGTGTTGTGTTTAGGCTAAATGTATGTAGGCTAAGTTGTATACAATAACTTGGCATTATCATGGATGAAGCTTATCATATTACACCTTGATTAAGAACGCAAACTTTTGTTGAATTCTATGAGAAATCTAAAGACGCAAACAGACGAAGTGTAGTAAAATAAAGACCTAAATGTGTATTTCTGACTTTTTTTCACCACAAGTCTGAAAGAAGACATGTTATTGAAGACAAATATCCAAAAATCTCAAAATTGACCAGTAAAAAAAAAAACGATGTTTTGCCTGCCGTGTCTCGCCTTAATATAAACACACACTGTTATCAGTATTAATTTGGACAATGTTTTGCACATTTCACTTCAATGTACACTGAAGCATGCGCCGTGAATTAGCAATGTGGAAACGGTGGTTTGTTACTGCAGTAATATCACGTTCGGTGCTATAAATTTCTCTGTTCCAGAATATTTGGTTCATAACATCAATCTTTGATTCAGGTGTTTGTGCAACCATGCCCTGAAGATTTAACAAAAGTCTGGGTAGGCCTAAGTTAACAAAAAAGTAAGTAGGAATTAGGAAAGTATGTGAGAAGTGAGATCAAAATTACCTTGCTTGCTTTCCGCCATTTCACCTCAGTGCGAGAAAAAAATGGATTGCTTCTTCTGTACGGAAAATGAGCAATTTTAATTGGTCATCAATTCACTGTGAGTCATGTATCGTAGCAACGAGCACAAGACTGTGCTGTTATGAATCAAGTGGGAAAATAGATCTTGTGTATTGTGTATATATTTCGTGTGTGTATGTCTCTATGTGATAGAATTATTATTTGATGCAAATAATTCTAGCCGGCTCAGCCAAACTTTATCAGTGTCATGAACCCCGCTCCCTCGCTCCACACCCTTGAGCTTGTACGCTCTTTTTCCTCCCTTGGGCTTCCACGCCCGTTTTGCTCGTTCGAGCTTGCACGCTCGTTTTTGCTCCTACGAACTTACATGCTCGTAGACTATCCCCCCCCCCCGGGCACACATGCACTCCGCGAGCGAACACGCTTCCTGCTCTCATCCAGAACATTATGACCACCTGCACTCGTCCCAATCACCACCTCATTGTTTACACCTGCACTCGCGTCATCTGCACTCCTGTTCATTGTTTACACCTGCACTCGTCACTATATATTTCACACGCATTCGTTTCTCCAGTGTTGGTTATTGTTCTAGTTTACCCCGCATCTTCGCCCCCCGCTAGTCTCGTCTAGTTTTGTACTCCTCTCGATTACCCCTTAGCTTGCCAGCCCCCCTTGTTCCCCTGTGTTTTCCTCTCACTTGTCTTGTTTGTATATTGATTCCCCGGCTTCGACCTCACGCTCCCTTTGACTTCTCTCTCCCGGATTTGTCCCCTTGTTTATATCTTGATTCCCCGGCTCTCGACCCTACGCTTTCCTCGACCATTCTCCATCTGGATTTTCCCCACTGTACCTTCGCCTGCTTTTTGCAAATAAAGCAGTTTTGATTCTCATTGTGACTGTCTCGTCTTGTGTGTGTGTGTGTGTGGGTCACAGAATAACCAACCCCACCGAAGACGCAGTGGATTCGCGCAGCTCACTAGAGCGGATTGTCGCGGCACGTTCTGTGCACGGAATTGCAGCTGGGAGAGATGACCAAGTGCTCGCGGCCCAGGGGCAGCAGGTATGTGCTATGTCTGATTTTTTTCACCCGGTTTCACCTGTGTCTGCCCCTGAGCCCGTTGATGCTCTCCATGCATCTGCGAGCGCCGTATGCTCTCCATCCCCAGAGAGGTTTTATGGCTCTTCTGACGCTAACCAAGGGTTTTTCATGCAAGGCAGCGGTTGTGTAACTCATAACCCCGCCCTTGACATTATGGAGCCAGCAGCCCAACTCTTGGTTTTGCGCCAGGGGAGCCAACCCTTGGAGGCTTATGTGACTGATTTTTGTGCCCTGGCCAACCAGGTGAATTTTGATGAGGTGGCTCTGAAAGACATTTTTCAATTTGGACTGAATGAGCCAGCCTCATCATTTATGCCTGGTGGTCGCTGCTCTCTCAACCTGGCTCAGTTTATTGACCTCGCCCTACTGTGCACTGGTTCCTCGTTTACTGTGGGGGAGGCAGACACTGAACCAGTGCTCCATACCATGGCCCCAGTCTTGAAGCCTACCACGGCCCCCGTCTTGAAGCCTACCACGGCCCCCGTCTTGAAGCCTTACACGGCCCCCGTCTTGAAGCCTACCACGGCCCCCGTCTTGAAGCCTACCACGGCCCAAATCTTGAAGCCTGACACGGCCCCCGTCTTGAAGCCTACCACGGCCCCCGTCTTGAAGCCTACCACGGCCCCCGTCTTGAAGCCTGACACGGCCCTAGCCCCGAAGCCTGACACGGCCCTAGCCCCGAAGCCTGACACGGCCCCAGTCCCGAAGCCTGACACGGCCCCAGTCCCGAGGCCTGTCACGGCCCCAGTCCCGAGGTCTGTCACGGCCCCAGTCCCGAAGCCTGGCACGGCCCCAGTCCCGAAGCCTGGCACGGCCAACGAGCCAGCGCCCATGCCCGCCACGACCAACAAGCCAGCGCCCATGCCCGCCACGACCAACAAGCCAGCGCCCATGCCCGCCACGGCCAACGAGCCAGCGCCCATGCCCGCCACGGCCGGCGAGCCAGCGCCCATGTCTGCCACGGTCAGCGAGCCAGCGCCTGTAGCCTCGACCGCCCCAGAGCCAGCGCCTGTAGCCTCGACCGTCCCCATGGCCACGTCCCCTGTTGGCCGAAGACGTAAGAGAAGGAAGAGGGCCCCTTCTCCCCAGTCTCGTCTTGTGCTCAAGACTGCAGAGGTTCCCTCAGAGTCTTCCATGGCTCTGCCGGGTTCTGCTCTGCCCCCAGAGTCTTCCACGGCTCTGCCGGGTTCTGCTCTGCCCCCAGAGTCTTCCACAGCTCTGCCGGGTTCTGCTCCGTCCCCAGAGTCTTCCACAGCTCTGCCAGGTTCTGCTCCGCCCCCAGAGTCTTCCACGGCTCTGCCGGGTTCTGCTCCGCCCCCAGAGTCTTCCACGGCTCTGCCAGCCTCTGCTCGCCCCTCAGAGCCCTCGCGGCCTCCTGCCTCACGAGCCTCCCAAGGCTCCTCCTCCTAAGCCTCCCAGGGCTCTTCCTCTCGAGCCTCCCAAGGCTCCTCCTCTCGAGCCTCCCAGAGCTCTACCTCCCAAGCCCCCCAGGGTTCTGCCTTTCAAGTCTCTCGAGCCTCCCATAGCTCTACCCCTCGAGCCTCCCAGAGCTCCACCTCTCAAGCCTCTCAGGGCTTCTCCTCCCGAGTCTTTCAAGGCTCCTCCTCCCAAGCCTCTCAGGGCTCCTCCTCTCGAGCCTCCCAGAGCTCCGCCTCCTTCCAAGCCTCTCAGGGCTTCTCCTCTAGAGTCTTTCATGGCTCCATCCCTCAAGCCTCTCACGGCTTCGCCTCTCGAGTCTTTCAGGGCTCCTCCTCCCCTCGAGCCTCTCAGGGCTCCACCCCTCGAGCCTCTCAGGGCTCCGCCCCTCGAGTCTTTCATGGCTCCGCCCCTCAAGCCTCTCACGGCTTCGCCTCTCGAGTCTCTCAGGGCTCCTCCCCCTCTCAAGCCTCCCAGGGCTTCTCCTCACGAGTCTTTCATGGCTCCACCCCTCAAGCCTCTCACGGCTTTGCCTCTCGAGTCTCTCAGGGCTCCTCCCCCTTTCAAGCCTCTCAGGGCTTCCCCTCTCGAGTCTTTCAGGGCTCCTCCTCCCCTCGAGTCTTTCATGGCTCCACCCCTCAAGCCTCTCACGGCTTCGCCTCTCGAGTCTCTCAGGGCTCCTCCCCCTCTCAAGCCTCTCAGGGCTTCCCCTCTCGAGTCTCTCAGGGCTTCTCCTCTCGAGTCTTTCAGGGCTCCACCCCCTTCCAAGCCTCTCAGGGCTTCATCGCTCGAGTCTTTCATGGCTCCCCCCCTCGAGCCTCTCGAGCCTTCCAGGGCCCCACCTCTAGAGCCTCTCGAGTCTTCCACGACCTTTTTCCCCGAGCCTCTCACGGCTCTACTCCCAGAGACTCCAGAGCTTCCTACTGGCTCCGCCTCCCGAGCCTTCTACGGCTCCGCCTCTCGAGCCTCCTACGGCTCTGCCTCCCTTGGCTCCACCTCCAGAGCCTTCCAGGCCTACCTCGCTAGAGCCTCCCACGGCGCCACCGTCATCGGCTCCACCTCCTGAGCCTTCCAGGCCTTCGCCCCTAAAGCCTCCTTCGGCTCCACCTCCAGAGGCGGCTCAATTTGCGAAATTATTGGCTGGCGGCGGCTGAAATTCTAAATGGCGCAAATGGCGGCGCCTGGATGGTCTACTCTGGATGGCGATACAGAGCTCTGAGCACAGGAACAATCAGGCATAAGAACAGTCTCTTCCCTCAGGCCATTCACCTCATGAACAGTTAAAACTACCCCAAATACTCTCCATTGTGGCAATACAATAATGGGCATATTCAACTATTCATTCATATTTAAATTCCATTTATATTTATTTGGCATATCTTACCTCTTCTGCACAATACATTTAATCACCTTGTATCTGTATGTAACATATTTGAACAACATTATTGCCCTACTGTATTTCCTTTATATATTTATCTATTTTATCTTGTTTTTAATTCTTATTTCACTGTTTAGGTATATACGTTTATATGTATATTTCAAATGTTTGTATGTACAGTGGTGGTCAAAAGTTTGGGATAATGTACAGGTTTTGCTCTTATGGAAAGGAATTGGTACTTTTATTCACCAAAGTGGCATTCAACTAATCACAAAGTATAGTAGGGACATTACTAACGTAGAAATTACTATTACAATTTTACATTTACATTTATGCATTTGGCAGACGCTTTTATCCAAAGCGACTTACAGTGCAATTATTACAGGGACAATCCCCCCGGAGCAACCTGGAGTTAAGTGCCTTGCTCAGGGACACAATGGTGGCAGCCATGGGGTTCGAACCAATGACCTTCTGATTAACAGCCCTGTGCTTTAGCCACTACGCCACCACCATGACAATTTCTATTGCATTACATTCTAGCTGTCAGTTTGTCTAGATACCCCATGCTTCCTATAGCACTTGCCTTAGATATGGCTGGCTTGTCGGGCACATTAGTTGTACATCTGGCTTTCTACACCCTTTTCTGTCCTTTTTAGAGCCAGTTGTCAATTTCAAGCATTGTATAGCCTTCATTCCTCAAAACAATGATTGACTGACACACTTCTAGAGAAAGCTGTTTCCTTACATTGACATTAAGACAAGCCTCTCTATTGCATACAGTCGCAACTCAAAAACAAACACAGAGACAACGTTAAGCTTAATTTAATGAACCAAAGAGCTTTCAGCTGTATTTGATATAATGGCAAGTGATTATCTAGTAACAAATGAGCAATTTAGCATGATTACTCAAGGAGTGATGGCAGCTGGAAATGTGGCCTGTCTAGATTTGATCAAAAATTACTTTCTTCAAATAGTGATGGTGCTGTTTTATACATCAGTAATGTCCGTACTATATAATATCTAGACTAAAGACTCATTTATTTAGCTAGGCATACACCTAATTTATCATTACATTCACAATGAGGCTGCATTATTAAGGTATGCCGGAACCAGAAACATTGATCATGATCTATAACTCTTCAATAAATTTAATGACATCTATGCTAATATCATTCTATTTTTCTCCCTGTCTCAACCTCGGGATTCATATCCTGAAGTCACCAGAAACAGCTCCATTCCTGCTTTGTGTTGGACTCCACTGCTCCCTGTGATGATGACTAAATGCATCCGGTTCCAGCCAAACATCACTTCAGTCTATTACAATGGACTAATGCCAACTCCAACCATAAGACATGGGATACATTATATGCCTGCAGCATTTTAGAATTGACAGATTTCTAGAAACCAATATGATTTGATAAAATACACAGTCAAATTCTCTTTGAATACAAACAAGACTTTATTAACTAATCTAAAACATACAACTAAACTAACAGACAATTAAACTAACACACAGACAACCATAAACATTGGATGGTAAGTGAGCTTTGACAGAAGATAGGAAATAATATGTAACAGAAAAATGCACTTTATAAAGTCTACAGACCATGCCTTGAGAACCAACATTATTTAATTTAGTATGCCTCGATCTGCAATCGGATAAGAAATTATGTATAAAACCCCAGCACTTTCAGCAAAAGTTTGGAGGTCCATCGTGGATGCTGGATTGGTGATGGAATGACCATGTAAAGCCCCGGAAGTGAGGGATCCCACAAGGGAGACTCTGGATTCCCCATCATGTGTGAGCAAGTAGAATGAAGAACAGAGAGTGTTCGTCCTAGGTGGGGAGGTTTTGTTGAGTTGAGGTTGGCCACACCCCAAAGGTGTCTTAAGCCAATCAAAAGTGTCTTTTTCTAGGTTGCATGGTCATTTCTGTCTTCCCCTTCAGATAACTAATTTACAAAACCTATTGTTCTAAGGTTTGTGATTTTCCAGCTCTTAATCATGAATTTCTTAAGAGAACTATAACTGCAAATAACCCAAAAATACTTCACAACATCACTCTGGAATTTAAAAGACAATACATTATATACCAAAATAGTTATAATTCAGTTATAATGCATGATAAAATATCCTATTATTTAATTTGTTAGTTTTAAACCTGGATAATACATTACACGTTATGAGGAACATAATAGTCAGGGTTATCATCTGCATAGGATGCATCTATGACGTTAAATGTTGGACAAAACACCGCAAGCGCATAAACACAGCGCGCAAGTGAATTACAACAGTGTGAGCACCATGACACAGTTTGCACGTAAAATGTAAACCTGCAGAACTTGCAAATACCAAACTCGAGCACAAAAATATGATTGTGCACAAATTAACAAGCAAAACAAAGGCTTTCTCACTGGGTTATTGATGTCATTGAGGCTTGCAGTGTCCCATGGCTGTTAAGGCCCACTCTACCAGGAACATGGCCTCCTCCTGGGCTTGGGTGAAGGGTGTGTCCTCGGAGGACATTTGACTGGCTGCAGACTGAGCCTCCCCTCATAACTTTGCCAGGTTAAATATCTTGTACATATCTTCTCTCCCTTTCCAGATCACTGCTGTGGAGGAGAGTTGATTTCTCAGTGTTTATTGCTCTTATGGCTGGTGTCATTGGCAGTTGGTCTCATGACTTTGCCTTGAATCTTCTAAGTGTGAAGATAAATATTTATAATGTTCCGCTGCCTTGTTGGCTAGTGGCATTACTTTATTCTTTTGGTCATTGACCGTTCTGAACTCCAGTGTGGATGAGTATATCTGTACAATATTCATCTACACAGCAGCGTATCATTGTTATATTTTCTAACCATACATGGTTATTTATTTTCTCTCTTTTCCTTTCTATTGTTTAATATGAAGGGGAGACTATGTCAGTGCCTTTTCAATGGCTAGTTGGTGTTGCCTTGTGCATGTGAATCAGTAGCATGGTGTTATGGTATACAATTCCCATAGCGACGCAGCTTAGAATTTACCAACTTGAAAGGGAATGACAAGGTTATTACTGTAACCTTGGTTTCCTGAAAGGAGGGAACGTGACATTGTGTACACTCATCACACTACTGATTTCTTGCTGTTAAGGGACTGAAAAATGCACTCTCTTCCTGTCTGTTGAATAATCCTGATGAAATGGAGCTGTGCTCCAGTTTAAATTCTCACGATGGTGCACGCATCAGGGGCGGAGCATCAAGTGTCATCTGCCAATAGATTAGTGTGATTTTAAAGGGCTTCAGCAATACAAAAAATACAAGACAATTATATTTGTCTTTTCAGACCATTTTTTTTTTGTTTTCCAGTAAAAAATATCTTCTTAAAACATTATTTATTGACAAGCAAACTGCCGTGATATTGTAAGTCTTGTTTTGATAGAAATCTAATCAAATTTAGTTATATTTATGTTTAAAACAAGAAAAAACTGTTTGCCAATGGGTTAAGAAAAATAAAGTTAATTCAAAGGGAAAACAAGTTTAATTTGTTTACCCCATTGACAGATTTTATTCTTGATTTAAGTCTAAAGTTCACAACATTTTATCAGATTTATATTAAAATAAGACTTAACATATTATCAAATGTTGCTTGACAACTAAATAAATCACATTTTAAGAATGTCAAGATAAATTTACAGGAAAACAAGACAAAAATACTTAGTTAAATTTCGAGAAAAAAGTCTAAATACAATCTTGAGAATAAACTCATTAAATATCGAGACTAAAGTCGTTGTGTTTCGGGAAAAAACTCGTTAAGTTTAATCTCGCATTATAATGACTTTATTCTCGATATTTAATGAGTTTATTCTCAAGATTGTATTTAGACTTTTTTCTCGAAATTTAACGAGTTTAATCTCGCATTATAATGACTTTATTCTCGATATTTAATGAGTTTATTCTCAAGATTGTATTTAGACTTTTTTCTCGAAATTTAACGAGTTTAATCTCGCATTATAATGACTTTATTCTCGATATTTAATGAGTTTATTCTCAAGATTGTATTTAGACTTTTTTCTCGAAATTTAACGAGTTTAATCTCGCATTATAATGACTTTAATCTCGAGATGGTTTTATTTTTTTATTATTGCTTGGCCCTAATCCTCTTCCGTACATATCAAACATGTATTAAATGCAGCAGTCATTTTGTTTTTTCTGGCACTGCCTGCTGGACTGGTACAACTTTACATTATTCATTATATTACTATCTATACATGTTCACTTTGTAAAGATTCATTAATGACAAATAATTAATTTACAAATGCATTATAAATCACTGATATGTGGTTATAAAAACATGCATAAAATGGCGACTTGCACCTGTTAAATGGTGAGCCATTTTACCTCATATGTTATAAATGCATAATAACACTTATTTAACAACATTAACCAATGCACTTAAAAGATCTGTATGGTTATACATACAGCATGATTATAAGAGCATGAAGACCTGAAAAATGTTTTCAAGAGGACTTTCAAGGAAAGTGTCAACACAAGTGAGTCAAGACGATAGTGAATATAAACAAGCGGACTGTAGCAATTTTTGCTGCATTGTGACATAAATCATGAATTGGGGCATTTCATGTTTATTGTAATTATTATTGTTATTAATATAAATAATAGTATTTATTAAGCATTTATAACATATAAGTTAAAATTCTAAATAAATGGCAAGTAATGCATGAAAATTGTCTTAAAAGCCTCACTATTTGGCAAGTATTTCATAAAAGTTGTCTTTTTTGTACGTTAAAACTCCAAGTCAATGATTTTTAATGCATTTGTAAATGACTTATTAGTTATTAATGAACCCGTTTATAAACACTTAACAAAGGGAACATTAATGTAAAGTGTTACCACATAACCTGCTTAAAATAAGGGAAATTATCTAGAATAATATATATATATATTTTTTTATTTTTCTCCCTAATTTGGAATGCCCAATCCCCAATGTGCTCTAAGTCCTAATGGCGGCATAGTGACTCGCCTCAATCTAGGTGGCGGAGGATGAATCTCAGTTGCCTCCATGTCTGAGATTGTCAATCCACACATTTTATCACGTGGCTTGTTGAGCGCATTACCATGGAGATGTAGTGCATGTGGAGGCTTCACGCTATTCTCCGAGGCATCCACGCACAACTCACCGTGCGCCCCACCGAGAGCGAGAACCACATTATAGCAACCATGAGGAGGTTACCCCATGTGACACTACCCTCCCTAGCAATTGGGCCAATTTGGTTGCTTAGGAGACCTGACTGGAGTCACTCAGCATGCCCTGGATTTGAACTCGCAACTCCAGGTGTGGTAGTCAGCATCAATACTTGCTGAGCTACCCAGGCATCCCAATTTTTTGCATAGTTAAAAGTGCACACAGCATACAGCTTGCCTCGAACTATCTTAAAATTAAAAACAGCACGTGAATTATTATTGTATTAAGCACTTATAGAATTGGGATAAATAGCAGAATTCGGTTATCAGCCCTGTTTTAGAGTAATACAAGTATGTTCACACACAGTTTCATGATAAACAATTGTGCCAACCGCATTCTATTACCAATTTTCAGGACTAACATTTGCAGATATTTGTGATATGAACCCCTCCCAAAAATGTAAAAGCTTGACTTCAGTTATTTGTTCATACAGATGTATTTGAGCCACCACTGTGAGCTGTTGCATGAACAGGACGACTCAAGAGTCACACCTGTTAATAAATACAGTTGTCAATCATATACACTGACTGTGTGACACAGCTTAAGAGTACATTTGTATTCTGCTACTGTTTCCTGCTTTAAAACGATCATAAAGAAAAAGTGACGCCTGTCTGTAAAAGAACTAAAGTCATGCAATGAAATCCAGTAGAATATAAATATCCTGGTGTGTCATCCTCCAGTTTCATTCTGTTCATACTGATGCATCAGGAATAAATGATGGGAGCTGTTTATGTGCACTGCGGTCTCATAAATTTGGCTTGTTTGTTGGCAAAGTTTTTTGTGGTGCTTGGAGAAGTTTACAGAGAAATCAAAGGAGGATGCTTTAGATAGATGAGAGTTTCTTGCGTTTGGTTGGGAGGGGGAGTAGAAAGAGGTAGCGATATCTGTCTCTGCCATCAGTGTTTGTGACTGACAAACATCACATGGATAGAGCACAACACTACACCCTTATGTAAGCGTTGAGTGAGGAACCACTGGGCGGCAAATAGAGTCTGTTAAAAGCTATTTGAGAAACAAATATGTGTTCCTGACAAGCCAGATTGTTTTTTGCAACCTGATCTCATAGAATCAAATTTCTATCCATACATTTTTGCAAAATGATCTTTACGTGGCTTGTTGTACATATTGTAGCAGTTTTCTGGTGAAATAAACACTGGAGGCACTACAACAACAATTACTTTTATTCACTTTCACACAAATCATGTGTAAAATGGCAGATTATATGTACATAAACTCTTACTTTTCTCCCTGTTCCTCTCACAATGCTATCTTGAAACATCTAAACACTATTGCATGGCTTGTAAAGTAATTCATTTTACTGTTTGAATAAAATAATATCTAAATTTACAAGCTTGTTCATGTGCTTTCAAATTGCACGGTAGCTCAAATGATAGAGTGTTGTACTTGTGAATGCAATGGACCGGATTCCAAAAGAGAACGTGAGTTCACATGTGAGCCGAGAAAGAAGCACCATAAAAAGAGGTTGCTTCATCAATTGTGTTCATTTCACATTTGCTTTTATGACACAATTCCCAGCAAAGGTCCGGACAATAACTTACATGGTATAGCTATGAAATTACATAAGGAATGCTCATTTTCTTCATTGTAACTTTCCAAGTGGGCAGTAATAGTACTTTGTAAAAGATGAAGAAAAAACATCAAAGCCAAAACAGTCTCTTTAAAACTGGGCAAGGATTAGGACATTGGGGCTCCAGAGGCAAAGCCAAAATATAATTTGAAGCCAAAGTAGTGGGTTTTGGGGAATATTCAAGGTTTCAGCAATCTAGAGCATTTTGTTATAAATATTAAAAGATAAAATCAACTGTTCATTTTAATGCTGAATGATGACAATCCAGTATTTGTGTTTGAGTATTTGTAGATACTCAAGGGCCATAAGAGGCCTTGTGACTATTATGGAAATATATTGTTTGGGGGTTCAAGTATATCCCCTGAGAGAAAATGTTGAAAATGTAAACGTTTAAATGGACCATCTACCAACAACAAACAATGTATAGCACAATAGTGAAGCTTAAAAATACCATTAGCTAAAGTTAAATGCTGCTCACTGTATTTCTCCGTTATGGTCTACTGTCGTTAAAATAACCGCATCTGCAACTTTGCGCACAGCACGTGAAAGGGTATAAATGAAGCAGGTTCTGTAAAAGAGAAAAGTATTTGAGGATGCAGCACTGAAAGATCAGTGCTATCTGCACCCGAGCGCTTAAGCTGTACACAGCTCTGTTGTTTTGTCATGCTGATCACTTGAAGTATTGGAATGGTGAGATGGTGCAGCAAATGTCAAGATGTCTCATGGTCCGGATGGACCAAGCCGAGGTCCGGACCTGGACCCGGTCTGCTAATTGGTGACCGCTGCTATAGAGCATTAACCTTAACAACCTGGGTCCTTATTCACAAAGGTTTTTAGAGGAAATATTATATATATAATTTGATAGATTATTCTGCTGTTGGATGGCAGAAATTCGCAATTCATCTGAGCTTAACAGTTTTATTTTGATGTGGCCAGTGAGTGTAGGGTTGTCAAAACCTTTATCTCTGGTGTAAATAGGTTGTTTTGGTTTGTGGGAGAGGTAACTGCATCATTAACTAAGTTTACAATAATAAAGAAAACACCCTCGCGATTCAGACAATACAGTTTTAAAGGTATATAATGTAATATTAATATTTGTAATATTGCAATATAATATAATTAAAATAGATTGACTCGATTGTGATTCAGGCAATGCCTTTTTAATCGGTCAATGTCATAATAATATTCAAATATATTGCTTTTAATTTGGATTGACAACAGCAGCTATGCTTCTGATCGTTTGTGAGTGAGTCTTAGGGAGTTAGAAGTCCTCAGGAGGACTTCTAAGCTGTCATGGGTTTAGGCGCTGCTTTTGGTGTTAAAATGCTTCATGAATTGTTTTTTTTGTCCTGAAAACACTTTAGTCCTTAATTTAGGAGTGACACGCCCCTAATTTTTGAGTTGCTCTTAAATTTCAGCGTTAGGAGCTACTTTTAGCCTTATGATTATTTGTGACCATGTGCCCAGATCTGTTTAAGAGAACATTTAACTCACTTTAAGCACCACTCAGTCAAAATTTCACATCAGAAACATTGAGTTTGTTTCAGCAGCCTGTCCAGCCCAACACAGCAACTCATCCAATGGCATGCATTTGTGTGGAGATCTGTTTATTTGATCAACGGCAGGAGCAAATTTTCGAGAAACTAGTTTGAAAACAAGTGATGTTTGATGAAAACTGAACAATCATGGTAAATATCACTTGTGAGCAAATTATTTTTGTTGGCCGTCATTTCCACTTTTTTTTGTTTTAAATAAATATTAGGGCTGTCGATTTAATGCGTTAAATCAGTGTGATTTATTTGATTAAAAATAAAGCGCTAAAAAAAGTACCGTAATACCGTAATAAGGAAGATTCCTGAGAAATGCAAGCTTGTAGTACCACCTGTTTGCTCCAGAGGGCAGTAAGTGAAACTTCAGCTGTGTGGGCAACGCGCAGTTTATACAGTGAAGTAAACAACCATCCAGCAGACAGAACAACACAAACATGTGTAACATTCTTGCGTTCAAAACACTTGATGGAGCGCAAATTCGAACTTTAAGGAATCTCATGTGTTCTAAGTATTAAACTATATTTAACTTGACACAGTGACCTAAAAATTTATGTTTATGACGGTCCTTAAACAAGCACTCATAATAAATCTCCAACTGATTGGCAAATTCACTTGTGAAATGGATTTCTGTGAACTGTATGCCATTGATTGATTTATGTTCAATAATATGGTAGTAAACAATACATTGTATTCTAAAGCCACTTTTTGTATTTTCGTATCAATGATGAACTCTTCTGCTACAAGAATGTAATGCATTTTAATTATCTGAATATTTTTTATTTATATATATACATTTTTAAATATTTAAAGATAGCTATGTATAATTTCATCATTATATATTGAATTATTGTTATATGAGGGGCTTTCTCAGCAAATACTTTTATATGTGATTAAATGCGAATAATTAATCGGGACACCATGTAATTAATTCGATTAAAAATTGTAATCGATTGACAGCTCTAATAAATATGTAATATAATACATATTATTTAAGTGTGTCAATTTAGGATACATAAAATGTCAGTTATTAAATTAGACTCTGCATGACAATTGAGCTAGACATTTTATTTCATTTCCACCACAGAACACAATACAGAATTTGAGATGTGCTGGAAATTACACTGCGGTGGGCATTTCCATAACTTTTTGAAAACAAATGACATCAAACTCATGTGATGCATACAGACACTGTTGGACATTGTTGGTAGACACATATATATATATATATATATATATATATATATATATATATATATATATATATATATTATATATTGAGAATGTATAAATGTTTTAACAAGATATTACTTTCTAGAATCCACAGTGCTAAAAGGCCCAAAGTTTAAGAAACACCTGTTTATTTTTGCAATTCTGTCTGGTGGTGTTAAAGGCAAAGAAATGACATTCTTCAGCTTTCAATAGCGTGTTGAATTTTAGTTAAGCTAACTACTTTCTGAAATGGTCAGCTTGACTGTTGTTCAACTTGTTTGTAGCTTTGCAAACTGCACTTTCAAAGTAGCTTCCTGAACACTAATGCTGAGCCAGAGCCTTAGAAACAAATCTGATATATCGTATCGCCATCCTGGGAGGCGATACGCCGCCAGGGGAGGAGTTGAGACTGCTTGAGACAGCTCAAGCAACCATTGCCAATTACAAGTGAGTTGCATCTATGCTGCTATGATAAAGTTAAATGCTCTGGGAGGCTAATAAAACCTTGAATTATATCTGACTAAGCATGCTGCCTTGTCTTTGTACTTTACATGTAGACCATACAATTCATAATACTTTCCTTCATATCTCATTGGTCTGTGGGAGCAGTCATGACACAGAAGTGCTGTGTTCCCCCGGCACACATTAAAGCTGTGTAGGACATAAAGGTAGGTCATCGTTAACTGTGTGAGAGGATAGGAGGACAGCTCTCTACTGGATGTTCAAGGCTAGACATGGTAAACAAGCATCATTATTGCCACCAACACTTTCTCGTGGCATGAAAAGAACTCAGGATATTAGCCAAGGCTACATTTATGATAGCTTTATTTATATATTGTCCTTCTTGTTGCTTGGTAGCTTGTAGTCACTCCTAACTGTCATTAAATGGAAAAGTGCAGTGTGAAATTTCTGCATAAAAATCTCTTTGTGTTTAATGGAGAAAATTGGGTCACAGGTTTTGAACAATATGAAAGTGATTATATGATGCTCGAATTGTCAATTTGGGGTGAATTGACCCTTTCAATAATTTGTTTGCTAATATGGTAGTTTACATAAAGGTTGAACGGGTTTGCTGTTTTTATAAAATCAACAGGTTGGTGTTATTTGGTCTTTGCGAATCAGGTATTAAAAAATGTAGATCTTTAATGAAAATAATCCACATTGAAGCACAGAATATCGCAATCCCCCCCATATTAATCAGGAGCAGGCAAAAAGCAGGCGACCATGGGGGTGCTGGAGACCACGGTGGAGGTGGCGAATGGCCAGAGGACCCCGTGGATGACCAGGGGGTCTTTTGGGACCCGCCAGATGACCAGGGAATCACCGGGATCCAGCGGATGATCAGGGGACAACTAGGGATCCGGTTGACAACCAGGACACTCTTGAACCAGGCAAAGTTGAGGCTTAGTTTAAAGTGAGTTTCTTGCTGAAGAACCCTCTGAACAACTCTGTTGTTGGCTTCACACTGAAATCTGGTGCCTTCTATAATGTAGTTGACACAAGTCAGAAGTTGATGAACCAAAATGCAGAACTTAAATGAAAATAATATACAATAAAGCACAGAAGAACAAGAAAACAGAAGAACTCACTACAGGACACAAATTTAAATCAAACAAAGCTAGATAAAGGAACATGAGCAAACACTGGGGTTTATCTGCACACTGACTAACAGAGAAACAAGACACAACTGGAAACAATCAGGATGGGAAATGGAAAGGGAGACAACACAATATTTTAGATAAAGAGTCCCTGAACTTCTAGTGACCTCTAGTGGCTGCCAGGGGAAAATTCAATGCTTATAGTTGTCCTTTGACTGTGACTTTGACTGTGTCAAAGGACATCCCTGTGTTCCAAATTGGATGAATCACCCTCCGAAGTGCACTTTTACGGGAAAACAATCATGATAGTCAAGCTGTAAGATCGCTTCTAACCGAATTTCCAATAAATATCACTTAATAAGTGACTGAATGACCATTAATTTTGAGCCCCGCACATTTTAGCCCTCCAAAGGTCTCATAGTGGATGGCTAAATCTTCTAAGGGAATAGGGCATAGGGATGATCACTTCTGAATGGAATTCACACCTTGGGTCTGTTCCCAAACTTAGTGAGCTGCCTCGATGTCTCCTGCCTACATAGGCAGCTGTCTTCTGTGGCACAGTCCTAACCCTTACTGAAATGGAACCTCATAAGAGAGCCATCTGGAATGCTCTACAAAGGCGACAACTCCATGTGCCATTAAAATAGCACTGTTCACGCACAGGACACAGGAGACTAGAAAAGGAACACAAAAGGGTATGACACAATACTCGAAAGCTCGATCTAGTTCCTTTTATATACATAGCACACACGCATTTTGGGTAAAATATTGAGTTTTCTATCATATTAATCAAATTTGTATCTATACTTTTTAGTATTCAATATATTTAACTCATCACGGTGCATTCTGGGATCGCCTACCTGGGGAAGGGTACATACGATGCTACCTGATAATTTGGCTAAAACTAGATATCTTATCAGACAGCATAATTAAGATACCTACCTTTTGGAAAAGCCCTTGCGTCCGGAGTGCGCTTATGAAAACGTCACCACTGGAGGAAGCTCACTAGGTTTTGGAACAGACCCTATGCCATCTGATCATAGAACTAGTTGTTTTGGGGTTCATTAAAAAATACTCTTTACCAATACCAATTAAAAAAACTAAATTCAGCAGGACCTGTATACAGCCCTGTAGAGAGTGCAGATTTCTGTCATGAACATTCTCAGAAGTTGGCAGCTTTGAAAATATATCAATTGCTAGATTTCTTCTGCTTTCCACAAAAGTGTCTGATCATGCTATCTTCCCAAAACTTTTTTCTTTCTATTGCCTTTCAGATGACTGAATGAGGTTGAGAGTGAGCTGTTGTCGCCTGTGTACTGTGTTCAAAAGACAAATGCCCAAAGTTTCAGGCAAGTGTTCTAGATAAAGCATTTAAAATGAGATGTTAGGATTTTGAATTACAGAGAGAACAAAATATATTTGATTTGATATTTGCATGTGTGTGATCATGACTGGGAGATATTCAGAGCTGGAGTCACTTCTTGCTAATTTCATGTTGATATTATGTTAGACGATTAAACATTTAAAACTGAAATATTACTTGCTTTGAAGAAGTTAAAAAAATCACTCTTTCACTCAAAATGCTTTTACGTAGAGAACAGGGGACTCTCCTCAAACACCACCATTTACCAGTATATTTTAAAATGATTATTCAAGTGTTTTATCAACTGTTAATATTTGTATTGTATTCAACGTACCAATTTAAGAGGTGTAACTGGTTACATGGCTGATACGAGTTCAGTAAAATACTTTTTATTATTATATTATATTGTACAGCTTCACTTGATATTGCAAGTGAACTGTAATACTACAATAGTATGACTATACAATGCACTCAATAATATCGGAAACTAAAAACGAGGATTGTATAATGATGGAGACAAAATATGCTTTATTAAACATGAAAATAAAATGCATTTATGCAATATAACAATTACAAGGAGTCAATTTCAGAAGTCATAAATATTACATACTGTATTAGTAAACATTAGTAGTAGTCACAGTAACCCCGTCAACATTGATATATCAAGATCGGTTAACACTCAAGTAGCCTAATGTTCGATTCATAAAAGCATGACAACCAATATAAGCTTCAACAACCCTACCAGAAAACATATTCGGCATTATAACAGATAAACAACTTCCCCAAACGGATAACAGATTAAACAGCGATGCTGTCCTGAACTGTGTGAATGTGACTGACTGAACTAAACAGCATCCCTTCCCCAGCCAGAACACAAGACAGCCAGTACTTCTTTCCTGTGTTTACAGACATGACGTAATGCCAGTGATTTTGTGCCAAATCCGACCCGACAAATCAAAATGCACATAATTTTTATAGGCTTACCATAGTGAATCTGGGGAAAGTTAAGGACATTGTTTTGAACACTGATTGTAAGAAAAATCTTACATAGTGCAGCTTTTAAGCTGAAGTGTGTAATTTCCAGCAACAAGTGCCACCAAACAGAATTACTAAAATAAACATTGTTTTCAAACAGCCTTTTGAATACACCCATGTTTTCGGTTGATCGAACAAACAGATAGTCCCGCCTTAAACTCCATTGGTTGAGTCAATTTTGGACTGGATGTGCCTCTCAATACAAACAGAGGTATTTTTTATAGTGCCACAGAAATGCAGTGTTTACAGTTGTTGAGAAAATAACCAATGTCTGGCTTAATTATAGTGGTATCTACATATTAAGCTGAATTCAGGGTCCCCTCTGTTTTCAAGGCACACTTTTCCAGGAGATTACCTGGACATTTTATGTGCCAAACGGCTTTAATATTTAAGCAGAAACAAAACACATGAGAGGTCATGATGTTGTGTTTATTGGATTTTTTTTATTTTTTATTCCATATTCGACAGTTTAGGAACATTCTGTTATGAAAATGGTGTCCAATCATTTTAAATCATTGAAACTTTAATCAAATTAAAATGTAATTATTTTATCTATACTTTTTATAATACATTTTTTATGATTTAATTAATAAAATGTTTCAACTAAAAGTGCATTTTGTTTTATCAAATGAAGTTCTAAATCTGAAAAAAAAAAAAAAAAAAACTGGAGATAGTTTTGTCAAACAAAGTGCTGCACAGCAGAACATCACAGATGTGAGACATTGTTTTAATGCATTATTATTATTATTATTATTATTATTATTATTTAATTATAGTTAACATTACATTACTATTGTCATGTTCTCTGTTGTCTTTTGTTTTTGTGCTGTTATTTTGAAGTTTAGTTTAGTTCCTGTTTGGTTTTTGTAGTCCTTTTGTAGTTTCTTTTTATGATTGGTTTTCCCCTGATTTGTTCTCATTCCCTGATTGTATCCTCAGGTGTTCCTTTTTCCCTTGTTTGTTCCATTTGTGTATTTAAGCCCTTTTAGTTTCCTTGTTTCCTTGTTAGTTCTTGCATGTGTTATGCTTTGTACTAGGTTTCCTTTGTTTTTCCTTTGTCCTAAGTTTTCCCTGTTTTTGTTAATAAAAGCTGCATTTAGATCCACATCCTCTGCCTGCCTACGTCACAGATGTCCGTGGCAGGCCTGGGCTCTAGCTCGCTGACCGTGGTAGGCGGAGACTGGGGAGCAGAAGCCTTTCCTCTTCTCCTCCTCCTCGAGCGAATGGAGCTGGCAATGCTGGCTCGGTGGCCGTGGCAGGCGTGGGCTCTGGCTCGGTGGCTGTGGCAGGCACGGAAATCCCAGAGGCGGAAGCCGGGATCGAGAGAGGTGGTTCCCCGGCAGAGAGTTCTTTTAAGACGAGACTCACATACTCCTTCCACGTGTGATCTCCGGGTTCCGGCAATTCCCTCTGCCGGCGTGTTGGTAGCCCGAGCCAGTAGATGGTCTTCAGGGAAGCATCATTGAAACCGGTGTGGATGGCAACAGTGGAGAAGAAATGTGAGTACTCGTGGATGGTCAAATCCACCTGGGCCAGTTCAATGAAAAAAGCTGCTAGATCCATATTGGTAGGTTAGTTCTTCTGTGACATAGGCAGGCAGAGGATGTGGATCTAAGTGCAGATTTTATTAACAAAAACAGGGAAACTCAGGACAAAGGAAAAACAAAGGAAACCTAGTACAGAGCATAACACATGCAAGAACTAGCAAGGAAACGTATCGGTTACCTAACGTAACCTCGGTTCTCTCTAGATGAGGGAACGAGTATTGCGTAAGCTAGCTTACGCTACGGGAAAGATTCATGTTTTCTGAGATATTGAAGCCAAAAATTATCCTTAATTTTTGTATCCATTGTCAACGCAGTCGCGGCAGCTGCAGACCTTGAGCGGGCTAGCTAGCGAGCTCATAGGTTGCTCTCGCGGCAACTGCTGCAGCCTATAGACGAGCTTGGGCGAACTTCGCATCCAATGAGAGGCGTCCGTTCAGCTCACTGCAACAAAGCCCGCCAAAATGGGCGTGACTAGAGTGCATATAAGCGTAGTTCGTAGGCTGGAACCCTGGTTTTCATTGACTGAAGCGAAAAGTCGCTGCGTGGCGCGAAGCACGGCCGACTACGCAATACTCGTTCCCTCATCTAGAGAGAACCGAGGTTACGTTAGGTAACCGATACGTTCTCTTCTGAGAGGTTCTCTCGTATTGCGTAAGCTAGCTACGCTACGGGAACCCATTGTCAACGCCGTCGGCTCAAGCATCCACTGTATGAGCCCCAGGGAATTAAGGGGGGACCCAGGGAGCCCTTATGAATGGGGAAATAATATTTGGCCGGCAAGAATGCGGGTCATTGATTGTGTAATACATAAGCACATAGTGGGAAGGGAGCGACAGAGTGGCGGTGCCGGTCTGTGTGGAATGTGTCCCATCAGTGCAGCTCACCAGGGAGCTGTAGCGTATTAAACCGCTAGTAGTTTTGCCTGCAGAGCGGGCACTTCCATATTGTAAAATCTGACAAAGGTGGAGGGGAAGTCCATCCCGCTGCCACACATATGTCGTGAATGGAAATCCCGCTGGACCATGCCCACGAGGATGCCATGCCTCTAGTGGAGTGAGCCCTAATGCCCAACGGGCATGGCAGGTCTTTGACGCCGTATGCAGCAGCAATAGCGTCCACTATCCATCTAGATAGTGTCTGTTTCGAGGCGGCAGACCTTTGGTGTGCCCTCGAACGAAACGAAAAGCTGCTCAGAGCGTCTGAAAGCGGCGGAGCGCGCAGTATACAATCTCAGTGCTCTGACCGGGCAAAGGAGATTGGCGTCGCGCTCGCTATCGGATGCTGGCAGCGCCGATAGGAAATGACCTGTGCTCTGAAAGGAGTACCGATCACCTTGGGAACATAGCCGTGTCTAGGCTTTAAAATGACCTTGGAGTCACTTGGTCCAAACTCAAGACACGCAGGCTGACAGACAGCGTGGAAGGTCTCCCACACGCTTGACTGATGACAGGGCAGTCAGAAAAACGGTTTTGAGTGAAAGGTATTTCAAATCCACGGATTGAAGTGGTTCGAAGGGGGGCTTTCATAGTTTCGAGAACTATAGAAAGATCCCAGATAGGAACCCGATGGGGGCGCGGGGTTCATCCTTCTAGCTCCCCTGAGGAAGCGGATGACCAGCTCGCTTTTACCCCATGACTGGCCGTGCAGGGGTTCAGCTGAACGCCGCAACGGCCGCCACATACACTTTGAGCGTGGATGGGGATCTGCCCTTATCCAGCAGCTCTTGTAGAAATACGAGCAGCTGACGATACCCCACATGTCCGCGGGTCCAGGTCTCGGTCGGTGCACCATTTTGAGAACACAGACCATTTTGACGCATAGAGTCTTCTCGTGGAAGGGGCTCTAGCGTGTATGATGGTGTTTATTACTCCTTCTGGCAGAGCGACGGGTAGTCGCTGATCACCCACGCATGCAGCGCCCAGCTCTGGGTGGGGATGCCAGATTGTGCCGCGAGCTTGAGAGAGGAAATCTGCTCTCACTGGGATGGGCCACGGCGCTGTCAGTGACAGCTGCGTAAGCTCCGGAACCATGTCTGATTCTCCCAACGCGGGCTATGAGGAGCACCGAGTGACGCGTTTCCTGATCCTCTGCATTACCTGTGGCAATAGCGAGACGGGAGGGAAGGCGTAAAGCGGGCGCCTGGGCCAGTCCTGGGCCAGCCGCCCTCGCTCGAGAAAAATATTGGGCAGTGAGAGTTCTCTTTGGACGCAAAGAGGTCTATCTCCGCTCTGCCGAATAGGTGCCATAACGCCTGGACTGTTTGAGCGTGCAGGGACCATTCCCCTGGGGAATATTGTCTCTGGACAGTCTGTCCGGGCCGCCGCTCAGGTGGCCTGGCACGCGCGTCGCCCTCAGCGAGCGCAGGTGGCACTGGGACCAACTCAGTATGCGCTTGGCCAGATGGAAGAGGTTCCTGGATCTGACACCGCCCTGACGGTTTAGGTAGGATACCACAGATCTGTTGTCCGAACGACCAGGACGCGGTGACCCTGAATGACCGGGAGAAAGCACGCAGCGCCGTACTCGACCGCTATCATTTCCAGACAATTTATGTGAAGGAGCTTTTCCTGAACTGACCATAGGCCGAAAACCGAGAGCCCTCGCGAGACCGCGCCCCAACCCGTGTTGGACGCCGCCTGTCGAGATGACTTTTCGGCGAGATACAGCTCCCATTGTCACTCCCCGCTGATACCATTCGGCCACTGTCCAGGGCTGCAGAGCTGAAATACAGGTCTGAGTCACCTTGATGGGCTGGCGGCCTGTGGCCCAAGCCCGCGAGACGCGCGGTGTTTAGCCAATGCTGAAGCGGGCGATGTGCAGTAAACCCAGCTGAAGTACTGCTGCGGCTGAGGCCATGTAGCCTAGCACTCTCTGAAATTTCTTCAGAGGTGTGAGGCTGTTCATCTGAAATGACGCTGCTAGTCGCTGCACACGGCGCGCTGTGTAGATAAGCTGAGCCGCCATTGCCACTGAGTCTAGTTCTATTCCAAGGAAGGAAATTGCCTGACTGGGCTGTAGTGAGCTCTTGGTCCAATTGACTGCAAGGCCCAAACTGTTCAGATGACTGAGGAGAACTGTCCTGTGAGACAGAAGCTCCGTATGTGATTGTGCCAAAATCAGCCAATCGTCCAAATAGTTCAGAATTCGCAAACCCTGACTCACGAGGGGTGCGAGCGCCAAGGCCCATGCACTTCGTGAAAGTACGGGTGCTAAGGACAGGCCGAACGGAAGGACGGTGTATTGATAAACCTGGCCGCCGAAGGCAAATCTCAAGAATGGCCTGTGACGGGATTTATCTGAATCTGAAAGTATGCATTTTTCAGATCGAGAGAAATAAACCAGTCCCCTGGCGCACATGCGCGAGGAGTTTGCTGGTTGTAAGCATTTTGAACGGTCTTTTGCAAGCGCTTTGTTCAAAACCCTGAGATCTAATATTGGTCTGAGGTCGCCGCCTTTCTTGGGGACAAGAAAATAACGCTGTAAAACCCCGACTCGCTCAGGGAGGCGGCATCTCTCTATGGCCCTTTTGCACAGAAGGTTTGTTATTTCTGAACGAAGCATGCACGCTGCTTCCGTGTTCAAAGTAGTTTCGAGCCGCGCCTGAAGCAAGGAGGACGGCGATCGAACTGTAGCAAATAGCCCTGTTTTATTGTGCTTAACACCCATTCGGATATCCCTGAATATCTTCCCACGCTTTGAAGCGTAATGTTAGAGGGTGAATGGCCAAATCGCTTGATTAGCTGCGACACAGCGCTGAACAGAATGTGTGAGCGCGCTTACTGTGCTTATGCTGGACTGCTCGCAGACAGCATGGACAGGCTGTTCTGTGAGTGACTTCCGATTGAGGTGAATGGGGAAAGAGTCACGCCTGTTAAGTGATGCGTAAGCATAGCCACGGGCACGGACTTACATACAGAGAAGTGTTTGCTGGCCGTGTGACAGAGCCGGCAGAGAATGGGCGCCGCGACGTATTCGTGGAGCGCATTTATTGACTCTAACACTCGAAAGTGGTTCGTGAACCGCTTTTGAGTGTGCTCTGATGGGGACACGGAACGTGTAATGCTTGTGTGTAGAGGTGAACACTAGATTGTGGGCACATTTTCTACACATAAGGCTGGTCGTGGTGACAGAGCTGCCAGAGAATGGGCGCCGCGACGGATTCGTGGGTGCGCTTATTAACCCTAACACTCGAGCCGGTCGTGAACCGCTTTATGTGAGTGTGTTCTGATAGGGACACGGACGGTAATGCTTGTGTGTAGGGGTGAACACTGAATTGTGGGCACATTTTCTACACATAAGGCTTTATTTTGGGTCGCCGTGGAAACGGGCGCTTGAGTGCAGGCAAGCGGGTAATATCACCGGCTTGTTGGCTGCTGAATCCACCACTGCAGTAGCCTGAGAGAAGGGACTGACAGGGGCGACGGGACTTACATACAGCTGGCCGTGGTGACAGAGCCGGCAGAGGAGGGAGCGCACGACGGGCTCGTGGGCGCTTATTAACTCTAACACTCGAGCCGGTCGTAACCGCTTATGTGAGTGTGCTCTGATAGGGACACGGATGTGTAATGCTTGTGTGTAGGGGTGAGCACTGGATTGTGGGCACATTTTCTACACATAAGGCATGTTTACTCTTTACAAGATTTCTTTGGGTCGCCGTGAAAACGGCGCTTGAGTGCAGGCAAACGGGTAGTATCACCGCTTGTTGGCTGCTGAATCCACCACTGCAGTAGCCTGAGAGAAGGGGACTGACAGGGGCTAAGCTTTGACGGTGGTCCGCCGCGGGCGGACTGAGCCGCCGCTTTCTCAACAACGCTAGGAGGACTTCGTTGCTCAGGTTTCAGCACAATCTTAGGCCGAGGCCCGCAGGGGGCGGCGGCCTGCGGCAGCTGTCTGAGCTGATCGAGGGCGGCCGCCCTGTCGACGCTGAGAAGTCTGGCTTGTTGAGCTGGGCGCTGTGAAGAGGCTCGTGCAGGAGGCTGGTCACGTGGGCGGCCTGCAGAGGAGCTTAGCGCGACGAGGCAGAAAGAGATTCATGGCTTGGGCTCGAGAAACGGTCAACAATGCCACTCACCGCTGAACCGAAGAGACCGGACAGAGAGAGCGCGCGTAGTGCGCTCAGCTTCTCCCAAGTCGGCTAGTCAGATCTGAAACAGCCTCTGTCTGTAAGACGGCCATGGAATGCAGAGCAGATGCGCTTGGCCGGGCGGCGTATAGGCGCGCCAACACAGGCGGAAGTAGTTCTGCAGGCCTTAGACGGGAGCACCAGCTTAGACCGCCATCTCGCGGAGGGCGGGCAAAGGTGCGGCGTGGAGTCTGTTGGGAGCCTGCTCAGGGGCGGTGACCACTGAGCCCGAGGCGGTCGACGGCCTGTGTGAGGAGGCGCTGTAGTTCCCCTCGACCGGGCGCTGGTCCTGCTGGATTCCTGGGCCGAGGAGGAGGCGGTGAGCCTGACCACCTCGCTGTCCGAGCCATGATGGAACAGCCCTTATCCTCCGCTTCGTCCCGAGATGGCAGCAGAGCAGCCGCCAGCGGCAACTGCGCTGGCCCCGGTGGGCGGGAGGGTGAAGGCGATGCTCGAGGGAGGGGCTCCGGCGAGGCAATCGCTTCTACCACTGGTTCCGCAGCCTTTGAGAGCGGGCGCTTTTACTGCGCTGCTGAATGGAAGGCGCGCGGCGGCTCGGTCCTGAGCGCTTAGAGTCGAGCCCGCAGGGTCGACATCGGAAGCTCCTCGCAGAGATCGCGATCCGCCTTCAGCGAGGGCGAGCTCTGCATGCCCCAGTCCCAGGCAGAGAGCGCAGATGACGTGGCGGTCTCCGGTGCTGAGAGGGGCGCGGCATGAGGCGCAAGTGGAGCGAGGCATCTTTAAAAAGACGCCAGTACTTTTTGTGAAGTTCATAAGAACTAGCTTGCTTTAAAAAGGATACGTCGCCGGATGGCATAGCTCGCAGGACGGCTGAAGGTGGCGAAGACGGCCGGCTTCTTCGAGCGCTGTCCACGCTTGCTTGATGCCCCTCGAACGGCGACGCCGCTTCCAGTTCAGAGATGCGAAGAGCTTCGCTGAAGAGATGAAAATCAGGGTTCCAGCCTACGAACTACGCTTATATGCACTCTAGTCACGCCCATTTTGGCGGGCTTTGTTGCAGTGAGCTGCGGACGCTTCCTCATTGGATGCGAGTTCACCCAAGCTCGTCTATAGGCTGCAGCAGTTGCCGCGAGAGCAACCTATGAGCTCGCTAGCTGGCCCGCTCAAGGTCTGCAGCTGCCGCGACTGCGTTGACAATGGATACAAAAATTAAGGATAATTTTTGGCTTCAATATCTCAGAAAATATTAATCTTTCCCGTAGCGTAAGCTAGCTTACGCAATACGAGAGAACCTCTCGTAAGAGAACTAAAAGGGCTTAAATACACAAATGGAACAAACAAGGGAAAAAGGAACACCTGGGGAAACAATCAGGGAATGAGAACAAATCAGGGGAAAACCAATCATAAAAAGAAACTACAAAAGGACTACAAAAACCAAACAGGAAACAGGAACTAAACTAAACTAACTTCAAAATAACAGCACAAAAACAAAAGACAACAGAGAACATGACAACTATACAGTAGTAATATATTTTTATCAAGTCATTATTGTTTGTATAGTGCTTTTCGCAACACACATTGTTTCAAAGCATTTTTACAGGAAATTATGCATTAATAAAAAAATAAATTGTGATATCTATGAAGTCTTAGAGTGATCATTGTGTAGTTTGATTAAATATGATTGTAAATTGTGTATTCAAATTATTTATTTTTATGGCAAATAAATGATAGTCTATAAATTCCGTTCCCCGTCTGTCGATCACTTCAACGTTGTGTCGAAGAAGCGACACTAGGCGATCACACACAGGCAGCGTTTTATGAATGGTCTATGTTCTCAGTGCAAGAACATAGCCATGGCAGCATTGCGGTCGCGGCTTTCTTTTGTCATGAGAGAAAGCCACTACAGCCGCCCTCGCACCTCGCCTCCTTCCTATGGGATTGGGGCAGGTGCCGCGGGCAATGAAGGTGATTTGGGAACAATGACGGGCTCCGTTCACCGGGTAAAACCCCTCGAACCACCCACCTCCCCGGCACGCTTGCTTGCTTCCGTCCGAGCTCGGGATGAGTGAGGCCCGCTTCACGGCCGGCCGGTCCCTTCAGCTCCTAGAATTGGATGATGACATCGCCGCTGCATCGGAGAGTGTTACAGTCTGATGCTGATGACTCGCCTGGGCCACCACCTTGGGGTCTGCTTGGCCAGTCTGAGCCTGACGCACAGAGGGTCCGCTATGCTTTCCTGGGTACCACGAGCTCGAGGCTGGACCGCAAAACTCAGCCCCCCCCATGGCTATTCTAGTTTTAGCCACGGATTGGTTTCCGCGGGCATGTGCGCCGCTCACCGCTTCCGCCCTGCATGCCATGGCCCCTCCTGCAACCAACACCAGGCCAAGGCACTTAAAAACTTGCACTCGGGTAGTCCTGTTCATGATGTGCTGCAGGAACTGCGCTGAATGACCAATCGCGCCCCCCGGGCCACGAAGGTCAGAAGCGCTGGCACTCGAATGGGCGATGGCCACCCTTGTGGCCCAGAAACATAGTCTATGGACTGGACCTCGTCGAAATACGGGAGGTCGACAAAGCATGCTTTCTCGAACGCCCCCGTCTCCCACCGTTGACGACTCCGCCCAGCAGTCCTCAGCGGTGAAGAAGCAGACAGAGGCCATTTCACACATCCTGCCCTGCTGCAAACCTGCTGCCATGGGCCATGCCTCGTCTGCTCACCGAGGGTGTCCTCCTGCGGCATAGGCTCCCAAGCACTCCTGAGACAGACGACCCAGAGATCGAGACGTTTGCTCCGGAGTTGGTAAACAGACCACTCCATCCCCCGGTAGAGGGCTGGTAAGAGAACCTTCAGTTAATGGTATTTTTTGTTTGTTTTTCAATAATAGAGCAATTTCCTCTTTCTGGGTCACCTGGCCCGCAAATGACATTCTCACGGCACTCTGCCGCCACACCTCAACAGTCTCGGCACGCTGGACGCGGAGCCCCCACCCTAAGCCCCATGACTGTTCCCCATCTGGCCGGTTCTGACGAGTCCAGAGGACGCCTCTACCGGACCTCCTCCTCAGTCACTAACCCGCAAGATAGAGCCTCGGGACGCGTCCTCACCTCCCGACGCCATACTACCTGCTCCGCACCACTGCGAAGCCACTTTGGGAAAGTGGCTTTCACTTCCCAACCCATCACGCTGGCTGGCCCGGACCATCCGACTCGGTTATGCAATTCAGTTTGCCAGGCCCCCGCCACCCTTCTCGGGCGTCCACTTTACGGCAGTACACGACGAGCATGCCAAATCCCTGCGTGCGGACATCACTACTCTCTTACTCAAAGACGCGATAGAGCCTGTCCCTCCAACCGAGATGAATAAGGGTTTCTACAGCCCTTCATCGTACCCAAGAAAGGCAGTGGCTTACGACCGATCTTGGACTTGCAGGATTTCAACCGGGCTTTGCACAAACTCCTGTTCAAAAGACCAGAAGGACAGGTGCTCAGGCACCTCAGCCTTTGGGGCTTCAGGTCAACTGGGAAAAGAGCAAGCTAGCCCCGGTTCAGAGCATCTCTTTTCTCGGCATGGAGTTAGACTCAGTCTCAATGTCAGCACGTCTCACCAACGAGCGTGTGCAGTCAGTGCTGAAATGCCTCGCCACCTTCAGGCCGGGCACAGCGGTACCTTTAAAACTTTTCCAGAGGCTCCTGAGGCATATGGCACCCTCCGCAGCAGTCGTGCTGCTGGGGTTGATGTATATGAGACCGTTTCAGCACTGGCTTCAGACTCGAGTCCTGAGACGAGCATGGCGCCACGGCACGCACCGTGTGATGTTCACCCCCGCCTGCCGCCAAACATTCAAACCCTGGACAGACCTCTGCTTTCTGCGGGCAGGAGTACCCTTGCAGCAGGTGTCCCGACGCGTCCTGGTCACAACCGACGCCTCCAGATTGGGTTAGGGCGCCGTTTGCAACGGGCACGCAGCCGCGGGGCATTGGAAAGGGGCCCCGCTGCGCTGGCACATCAATTGCCTAGAGTTGCTGACTGTTTTCTTTGCTCTGCGGAAGTTTCTCCCGTTAGTTCGAGACAAACATGTCCTAATCAGGTTAGACAGCACCACTGTGGTAGCGGACATAAATCGTCATAAATCGTCGATTTGCGCCACTCACGTTCCCGGCAACCTCAATGTGGTAATGGATGCGCTGTCACGACAACACTTGCCCGGTGGAGAGTGGAGGCTTCACCCCCAGTCGGTCCAGCTGATTTGGGAATGATTCGGCAAGGCCCAAGTAGACCTGTTTTCCTCCTGAGAGACCTCTCACTTCCCGCTCTGGTATGCCCGAACAGAGGCACGCCTCGGGGCAGACGCACTGGCACACAGCTGGCCCTCGGGGCTGCGCAAGTACGCATTTCCCCCAGTGAGCCTTCTTGCACAGGTGCTGTGCAAGGTCAGGGAGGACGAGGAACAAGTCACCCTAGTGGCTCCCTACTCCTTGTACTCCTCGCAACAGCCCCTCCCTGGCGAATTCCCCTGAGCAAAGATCTTTCTCAGGGACGGGGCACGCTCTGGCATCCACACCCAGATCTAATGGTCTACCACCTGTCGTTGTAGACATGATCAACCAAGCCAGAGCCCCCTCTACCAGGAAACTTTACGCCCTGAAGTGGCGCTTGTTCGTGAATTGGTGCTCTTTCCGGGCTAAAGACCCACAGAGGTGTGCAGTTAGGTCAGTGCTCTTATTCCTGCAGGAGAGGCTGGAGGGGAGGAGGCAGACCCAGCCCCTTCGTTGCTGTGTCTGGTACGTGCTTTGCATACCTACTTGGACCGCACGCAGCGCTTTAGACATTCTGAACAGCTCTTTGTCTGGTTTGGTGGACAGCGGAAAGGGAACGCTGTCTCCAAACAGAGGCTTTTCCCACTGGGTAGTGGACACCATTTAATTGGCCTATCACACCCAGGCCGTGCCCCCCCTTGCGGGTCCAAGCACACTCAACAAGGAGTGGTGCGTCCTCATGGGTACTGGCCAGGGGCACCTCCCTGCTAGACATATGTAGAGCAGTGGGTTGGGCAACACCTAATACCTTTGCAAGATTTTACAATCTCAGGGTTGAGTTAGTATTGTCTCGTGTTTTCTCAGATCTGAGGACTCGTAGAACTCGGTAACACGCTGACGAACTGGCTGGGTGGATCGCTTGCACCTAGCGCCCTTTCCCTCGGCTGAGGTAAAACTGTGCGCTTTCTCTTCTAGGAGATCCCATATATTCAGATCCCTGGATGACTCATCCCTAGCCCTATGGGTCCCCAATTCAGCGGAGGAATTCACCAACCCAATACACTGCGGGTACTCAAATCTACCCTGTACTGGAATAGGTGCTCCATAGGTCGGGACTCCTGCATGGACTCCTCCTGTGTGTATTTTCCGCAGTACGGTCCCCTTACGAGTGGACCTGTGTCTCCCTTAGGCAGTTACACCTGCCCTCCGGTCGCCGTGTTGTAGCAACTCCCCCCTCCTTGAGGCTGGATCTACCAGAGGCCCATCTGATGTATGCGCCACTTTTACCTCCCCATCCCTGGGCAGGTGTGGTCTCCGCAGGGTCTTTTCCCCCTGAAAGAATAGGAAACTGGGTAAGACCCCCTTACCCACGATGCGTGTAAGGGCCCCAGGCGTTTGGTTCTATGGGAGAAACATAGAGAGAAAAGAGCCCTATAAAAAAGCCCTAATCATCAGCATTAGGTATGTAAATATTAGCCAAAATCAACCCCCTGAATTTCTGCTAAAACAATAATTACTCTCCCTAATTTATCATTAATCTTTTTGAGACATTTGAATTGTAGATGTTTATTTACAATATAATGACTCCCTTGCTCTTACTTGAGCCAGCACTGAAGAAAACACGTGCACCCCATATCTTCCCAAATTTTCCAGCTTCCTGCGGGGAAAGAAGATTTTCTTGAAGAAACACTATATCATATTTCTTACGATTAAGAAAAGAAATAACCTCAATTCACTCAGAGGCCGCATAAAAGTATATACCATGTCTTATACATTCCGTCAACTTTATAAAATACATCCTTTGTATGGGCATGTAGATATTGTGTGGAGCCAACGCAAAACAAAACAAAAATGGTGCCCAGCTTCCTTCGAAAGCCAGATTAAGCACAGCGAGTCGATCCATTTACAAGAGAAACACCCAATGGATTACTCACCCATTGATTCGATAGAAGACATTGCCCGATTGGGACATGTAAACACTTTGCTGCCGTCCTTGGTGTTTATTCTCAGTCTGGCTGGAAACATCAGTGCAAAAGCGATCTTTTGTTGATGTAAGCCTGGAAACATTGTGGTATGTCTCCCTCCGCAGAACTCAGAAACGGAGATGATTTCGGACGATTTCTAACTTATGGCCTATTATGTCGAGCAAACTCGGGAAGAGCTTGTTCAGAAATGTCAACATATCTATGCCTTCTTCATGCTCAGGAATTACAATAATCTGCAAATTATCCGCTACGCTTTTCCAAACATTAAAATTTTTCCCAAACATTTTCCAAGAAGCAGACAAATTAACGGATAATTCCCTTTCCAATTACTCCAGATAATTTATTAGTTTCTCAGCATCTGCCACTCTTGTGACTAACTCAGAGAATTGTTTTTCCATCACCATAATCGATCAATGTATTACAGCGAGATCCTCCAAATCAGCAACTACCTTTGTCAGCAACACCGACATGTTGGACAGTTGACATTGCATTTCTTCTCCTGCGGCCCCACCCAAATCGAGTCACTGGTCCACAGGCCTGTCTGGACTTTCATCTTGAACACGTAAGTGTCTTTTAATGTCTCCAGAGCCCGCAGATTTGTACTTCTTTGCCACGATTACCTCAAACAGCAAATGTGAATCTAGATATATCGAATTTCACCAGATTATATCATGAAGATAATTAAAAAATTTGCAAAGTGCACAAACCTAACTCTCACATGTCTGCCCTTTGCATGGCGTCACGTGGGACCCCTATGTATTCAATTTCAAGAATGTAGTCCATCATTAGACAAAGATGATGCAGGCATAGATCAATGAGAAGCATCGTAGGTCAACCGGCAGGTCATTTCGGTGAGGTTCGGTGGGGTCCATGCTAAATTTAAGGTTCCAGCAGTGGCATATGAAGTATCCAATGTCAGTTGTCATCAGTTCATCCTCTGGCTAGCACCGTCTGTAGTCTGTCGTCATCACTCAGCAACACATAGCAGTGGAGTCCGACAGCAAACTGGAATGGAGCTGGATCTGGCCAGCTCTGGTAAACTCGGGAGATGAATTCCGAGATTGAGACATGGAAACAAATGGAATAATATTAGCGGAGATGACATTCAATTTTATGTAGAGTTATAGATCATAATAAATGTTTCTGGTTCCGGCAGATAACTAACTAAAGCAAACTAATTGTGAGTTGATGGATAAATTAGCTGTTTGCCTGGTTAAATAGATGAGTCTTTAGTCTAGACTGAAACTGAGTGAGTGTGTCTGCATCCCAAACAGTGTTAGGGAAGAATATTCCATATTTTAGGAGCCAAACATGAAAAGGATCCACCTCATTTTGTGGATTTTTATATTCTTGGAATTATTAACAAGCCATAAATTTGTGATCATATTAAACGTGATGGAAAGCATGTCAGAAAGTCACTTAAGTACTGTGGAATTAGACCATTCAAAGCTGTGTATGTAGTTTAACAGAATTTAAAAATGTATACAAAATGTAACTGGTAGCCACTGTAACAACGATACAATTCGGCTAATATAATCATATTTCTTGGTTGTTGCAGCACTCTGGCAGCTGTATTTTGAAACAATTGAAGTTTATTCATTGAATTTGGTGGACATCCTCCCAATGCATTACAATAATTTTGTATTGAGTTCATGAACGCATAAATTATTTTAACATTTATAAATTTTTAGGCATCAGCAACAGAGCATGTCTCGTAACTTAGCAATATTTTGAGGTAGAAGAATGCTGTTCTACAAACATATGACAGATTGGTATCAAATATACCACCTAAATTCTTCGCTGTTGAGGACGACGTAACTTTACGACGTAAAGTACATCCATCGAGAGTCAAATTATATTTTATCAGCTTATTTTTAGAGGTTTTTGGTCCACTAATTAGCGCATCAGTTTTTTTTAATCCCCTTTTCTCCCAATTTAGAATGCCCAATTCCCACTACTTAGTAGGTCCTTGTGGTGGAGGAGGACAAGTCTCAGTTGCATCCACTTCTGAGACTGCCAATCTGTGCATCTTATCACGGGCTCGTTTTGCATGACACCACGGAGACTCCGCAAGTGGCGGTTCATGCTACTCTCTGCAATCAATGCACAACTCACCATGCGCCCCATTTAGAGCAAGAACCACTAATCGCGACCACAAGGAAATTACCCTATGTGACTCTACCCTCTCTAGCAACCGGGCCAATTTGTTTGCTTAGGATACTTGGATGGTGTCACTCAGCACACCTTGGAATCGAACTTAAGACGCCAGTGGTGGTAGTCAGCATCAATACTCGCTAAGCTTCCCAGGCCCCAGTACCTCTGTTTTGTCGGAATTGAGTAGAAGGAAATGTCTGGCCATCCAATTTTTTATCTTACTGATACACTTGGCTAATGTGGAGAATTGTGAATTTTAACTGAGCTTGGATTCCCTAGCTCACAAATGGCTAGCAAAACACATGTATGCCTTCCTTCCAGTTTGTTTGCTACACCAAATTTTGTGCAAATTTCAGGAGGACATTTATTCATTTACATTTACATTTATTCATTTGGCAGATGCATTTATCCAAAGCGACTTACAAGAGAGGAATTCATTATAAGCGAATCATCTTAAGGAGACAGTGGTACGAAAATTGCCGTATTACAAACTTTTACTAGCATCAGAATAGTAGTATTTAAGACAGATTAAAGTGCAACAAGAATTATTTTTTTTTTTTGTGACTGGTTAAGTGCTCATGGAAAAGCCATTTTTTTGAAGATAAAAACAAGAAAGTGAGTCCGCTTCAGGGATGGAATTGGGAAGGTCATTCCACCAATGTGGTACAATGATGCCGAAGGTCCGGGAAAGTGTTTTGGTGCCTCTTTGTGTTGGTACAACAAGGCAACGTTCCTTAGCCGACTGCAGGCTTCTGGTGGGAACGTAGCTCTGCAGAAATGATTTTAGGTATGCTGGAGCAGACCCAGTGACTGTTCTGTATGCCAGCATTAGAGCCTTGAATTTGATACGTGCAGCAACCGGCAGCCAGTGAAGTGACAATGAGTGGTGTAACATTCGCTCTCTTTGGTTCATTAAAGACCAGACGTGCTGCTGCTTTCTGGATCATTTGCAGGGTTCTAAGTATGCATGCAGGGAGGCCTGCAATGAGAGTGTTACAGTAGTCCATTCTATTCACGACAAGTGACTGAACAAGAAGATGTGGGAATCTCTCACCGAACAAGTTGTTCAGAGAGGAAGGGTCTTATCTTCCTGATATTGAGGAGTGTAAATCTACTTGATTTTGCTGTCTTTGAGATGTGGTCAGTGAAATTTTGTTGGTAATCGATGGTTACCCTTATATTTCTGACCGTTTTGGAAGGCGTTACTGTAGTTAAACCCAGCTGCATGGTAATGTTGTGTTCAACATCAGGGTTGGCTGGAAAGACAAGGAGTTTGGTCTTGGCTGGGTAATTTCCAGGTGGTGTTCCTTCATCCAGGCTGAGATGTCTTCCAAACAGGCAGAGATTCGAGGGGTCACTTTGGTGTCATTGAGCTGGACAGACAAGTAGAGCTGTGTCTCATCAGCAAAGCAATGGTAAGAAAAACCATGTGCCTGAATTATGGGTTCCAGTGATGTTGTGTATATAGAGAAGAGAAGTGGTCCAAGCACTGAACCATGAGGTACCCCAGTAAGTAGCAGATGTGACTTGGACACCTCACCTCTCCAGGCTACCTTGAAGGACCTACCTAAGAGATGGGAATTAAACCAGTCAAACACAGTTCCTGTGATGCCCAGAGAAGAGAGGGGGGAGAGTAGGATCTGATGGTTGACTGTGTCAAAGGCTGCAGAAAGGTCCAGCAGAATCAGGATGGATGATCTGAATCCAGATCTCAGTGACTCAGTAACAGACAGCAGGGCAGTCTCTGTGGAGTCACTTTTGCATCCTGACTGATTGTCATCGAGCAGCTTGTTCTGTGAGAGATAATCAGTCATTTGATTGAAAACTGCCCTTTCAAGAGTTTTCGCAATGATTGGGATGAGAGAGAGTGGTCTGTAGTGTTCTACTTGTGTGGGGTCAAGTGCAGGATTTTTCAGCAGCAGCATTACTCAAGCTTGCTTAAATGTAGTGGGAAAAGTGCCTGTAAGTAGAGATGTGTTAATTGTGTGCGAGTGCAGGTAGGATCGGTGGAGAGATGACCTGGGAAGGTGTGATGGAATGGGGTCAAGTGAACAGGTGGTGGGGTGGTTGGAGAGGCTGAGTTTAGAGACCTCAGTGTCCGTCAGAGGAGAGAACATAGAGACAGAAGAGCTGTATACAGGAGGTGGGTGTTTAACAGGGTGTGGTGCTGAGAATGTATTGCTGATGGCTGTAACCTTCTTAGTAAAAAATGTGACGAAGACATCTGCTGTCAGTGATGTGTCAGGTGGTGGAGGGGAAGGACAGATAAGTATATTGAATGCTCTAAACATGCTGTGAGTGTCTGTGGTGCTGTTGATCTTGTTCTGGTAATAGGACGTTTTTGCAGATTTAATGTTATCTGAAAAAGTTGCAAGCAGAGACTAATACATATCCAGATCTGCTGGATCTTTAGATTTCCACCATCTCCTCTCAGCTGCCCTGAGGTCAGTCCGATGTTCATTAAGGACGTCAGAGAGCCAGGGGCTGGGTGGTGTAATACGTGCTGGCCTAGGAGAGAGAGGCAAATGCTGTCTAGATGGGTTGTTAAAGTCGAGCTTATTGTGTCTGCAGCAGTGTTTACATCTTGGGTGGAAAATATGGTTTGTGTGGGAAGAGTGTTAGAGACAGCAGTGGAGGTTATGGCGAAAGGAAACCAAAGCCAGAGTTTATTTTAGTATAGAGAGTCATGTTGAATTGAACAATGTAGTGATCAGAGACATATAAAGGAGTAACATGAATAATTGAGTTGGTAAAGTTACATGTAAAAATTAGGTCCAGCTGGTTGCCCAGTCTGTGAGTTACTGTAGTGCTTAGTCTTTCCAAGTCATATGAGGCCAGAAGGGCATGAAGTTCCATGGCCTGGGGATTGTCTTGGTGTATGTTAAAATCTCTATGTACCACAAGTGACCTACAATCCTCTGGGAAGGAGGAGAGCAGGACATACAAATCCTTGAGAATGTTTGCCAGCTAACCTGGAAGGCGATAGATGACAACAACTTGTATTTTTGTGGGTTGCATTGTTGTAATAGCATGGAATTAAAAATAAGTATTGTTGCATAAAGAAGAGTGTGGTGAAAATGTATAGTTGTTTGGAATGAGCAAACCTGTTCCCCCACCCGTACGAGTGTGAGAGAAGGAGACGTTGTGAGAGAGCAGCAGGTGTTGCTGTATCATCTGGACATTTCCAAGTTTCTGTAAGTGCAAGAATGCTGAGGGTGGACTGTGGACTGTGTGGTGATGCCAGAGCACTAGCTCTGGCATCATAGATTCAATAACGGAAACTACTTCTAATCTAAAACATCCTCAGAAGGGTCAGAAGTTGTCAACTCGTCTGCCAAGACAGCAATAGGGCCCTTAACAGTGTGTCCAAACACCAATTCATTAGGGCTAAAACGTATGCTCTCTTGTACGACCTCACGAATAGCTAGCAACAACCAAGGAAGTCCTTCCTCCCAGTCACAATCAAGTTCAACACAATAAGACCTCAAAAGTGACTTAAGAGTCTGATGGAATCTTTCTAGCACTCCCTGACTCTGATGGTGATAAGCACTTGAGATATTGTGTTTAACTTTAAGTTGCCGCATGACTTTAGAGAAGTGTCGAGACATAAATGTCGAGCCCTGATCAGACTGTATGGTTTTTGGGATGCCGAAAATGGACATAAAACTTGTTAAAGCCTCTAAAATAGCTTTGGTAGTAATTGATCTCAGAGGATAAGCTGCAGGATAACGTGTAGATTGACACATTACAGTGAGTAAATAAGCATGTCCACCCTTGGATCGCGGTAAAGGACCAACGCAAACGACAATCAGTTGTTCAAAAGGGGTGGTAACTGCAGCAATAAGCTGTAGAGGAGCCAATGGAACTTTTTGATTTGGCTTTCCTGTCATTTGACAAGTATGGCAGGACCGTACGTAGTTAATCACAACTCAATTGATTCTAGGCCAATAAAATTTCCTCAGAACTCTATCATATGTTTTTCATACCCCCATATGACTAGCAATGCCCTGGTGTGATAGCTGTAAGATGGCTTGGTGAAAATTAAGAGGAACCACAATTTGGATCCTTGGATCAAGTGAAAAATCAGAGCTCATAGGTTGTTGTTTATAAAGCAACCTATCTTGAAGTAGAAGAGAGATGAAGTCTTGTCTCCCACTTCACAAGCTAAAGAGAACAATTCTTGAAGAGTATCATCTGCCTGCTGCGCTTTAATAAGGTCATCTTGAGTCACACTATAAAGTGGAGATAAATAACATGTGTCAACATGGTCATCACAAATAAACAGACTTTCAGATATGAAATCAGACTTATCCTTATGACCATCAACAGACTGCAACTCATGCACAAGGATCACATCTTCAGCTTCAGTACACACAGTACTAGGATCTGGCTGAGAGTAATTTTCAGAAGCAATAAAAGTATCACAAAGAACACTTTCAGTTTCATCTGGCTTACTTTTCTTAGCCGTCGCTCGAGTTATTGCACAGGCAGGAAATAAATTAGGACGGTCAGAAGACCCATCCAATTTCTCTACAGCAGAAACTTCTATAGGTGGAACACCAGCGTCTGACTTTTCCCCAGACATCAAGTTTGGAATTAAGTTGAATGCGGTGTAGAGGAACTTCCATGAACCCCATCTCAAGCCCTCTCACCAATACATGTGTTCCCGTAGCAGTGCGTTCAGACAAGGGCAAAAGTCCTTTCAAAAAAAGGATTGCCCCACACCAGTATCTCAAAGAATGTGTACAGGCACAGTCTCCTCAGAATTAGGCAAATATACAGTCCCTTCAGAGAGAAATAGTGAACAATCTGTGCCATTTTTAACACTCTCCACCTCAGTGATATCCACTTGTTCAATCTGCTTACTAAATTGAGCAGGAGTATGATTCATACCTTTATGTGGAAAGTAAACCAACAGGTTTAACAACTTTCTCTTTATTTTTGAGAACAATACAGTCTGAAATTTTATGTCCTGGCTTTTTACAATAAAAGCAATCCATCTCACCTTTTGTGCGTGTAACTGAGGTATTGTCAGCAGAATTTGACGCAACATTCTGGCGTACGACCATCATTTTACTTTTAACAGAGACACTCAATTTAGACATACTCAGATCATTTGAGTGACTGACAAAATCTTGATGAGTAAGAACAAATTCATCTGCCATAAGAGCAGCATCTGAAAATTTACTTACTTTATGCTCATTAAGATACATAGCAACGGTTCTTGGAAAGAATCAGCCAAAAGAATCAGCTCTCGAAGCTGTTCCTTAGTGTTTACTTTTACTGAGGTACACCAGAGGTCAAATAGATTCTCTTTCTCTCTAGCAAACTCAAGATAAGAACACTGCTCAGATTTAAAATTACTTCTGCATTTCTGGCGTTATGCCTCAGGTGCTAATTCATAAGCATGCAAAATAGCAGACTTAACGATTTCATAGTCACCACTTTGTTCTATAGTCAGCACTGAATAAACCTCCTGTGCTCTCCCTACTTAAAACACATTGCAACAGTAAGGTCCAAAACTCTTTAGGCCATTTCAAGGACTGTGCAACACGCTCAAAATGTTGGAAATACTTCTCTACTCCCTTCTCTAAAAACGGCGGCACTAGTCTAATGTTTTTATAAACATCAAAAACAGGTGCAGTGAGCACTGGTTCAACAGATGGCACGTGAAGTGGAATTTCATCTGTTTGTGCATTCAGCTCTAACTCAAGTTTCCTCAGCTGAAGCTTTCTTTCCTACCTTTCCTTTTCAAACTGTAACTCCAGTTTATGTAATTAAAATTTCTGTTGTAATATCTTTATCTCAAAATCTTTTTCTAACTCTTTCTCTTTCAGTGCACAAGCGTCACGCTCAGCACAAAGTTTATCGGCACAACATATAACTGTTTCTCTTGCAAAGACATCTCACTAAACTTTGCATTCCTGTCTGTATCAAAAGGAGGAGAGACTAAAGTCTCTTCAGAATGAATAACTTGATTTCTTACCTCTAAAACACCCCACTCGAAAAGTGCGCTTTTCACAGTTTTCATCAGAGTTTCTTTAAGCCTCTTACTGTATCTTTACTGGTTACCTCCACATCAAAGTGCTCGACAATCTGCAACACCTCTTCCTGCGTACATTTCTCCAATAATATTTCTGAAGGAAATATGAAGAAATCCTCGAATACCGATGACAGTTCTGCATTCTGTTTTGCAAGCAGAGCAAACACAACAGCAGTACAGACACGCGTGAGATGCTTCTAAACTAGAGTGTTTGGAAATACAAATCCCATCAGCCACTTTGCCAGGGATCGTCACACATACTCGATCCGGGTGCAAACCCCACCTTAGTTATAAGATAAATACAGACTTACCACAAGTCATTCCTCAAATTATCTACATACTTGGCAGGCATCACAAACAACAGATACAGAAATACAACAAAGTGCCACCTTAAATGAAAATGAGAGACTCCAGTTCCTAACTATAATCAGAACTAACTAAAACTTCCTGCTCTTCAAAGGTGTACCTGACTCGGGGCGGCATTAAACGCTGAACTCGAAGACAATTGGCATTTCAAACCAAAAGCCCAAAGCATACCTCCAACAGAGATTTAAAACCTACATCCAGAATAACCTTCAAAAATAAGAAAGGCAAAATAACAAACAGTGCCACGATGGAAAGATTTTAAATCCAGCTGAGACACTCACTGAAGTCTATTGATTTACAAAGGTGAACACACTGAAAACATTGTGCATTTACTTACACGTGTAGCTGTCTCGGACGAGCCCCCAATTTTATGTCACGCTTAGCTCGTTTCAAGCCGAAACATAAAAGTGGGATCAGACAACAAGTCTAATCAATTCAAAAATGGTTTTATTGTAATTAAACAAATACCACCACAACCAATAAATAGTAAACATGAGTCTAGGGATAATGAAGGAAAACACATAGAGTTAGCAAATAATATACTGTAACTATAACAAAGTCTTTATGCTACACAATATAAGAAAAGAAAAACAAGAAGTGTCAATGAGGTCTTACATACTGGACCAGCCACTCCTAAGAAATAAAACTATCCCAGCGAGCCTGTTCCCCAAATAACCCACAACATTCTTATACTTTTACTAATTGATAATTAGCATGGGGAGAACCAATCAAAACCCCCCACGCTCTGCTCCAACAGCATCACGAGAAGATTCAGGGTCATCACAGTTTCCCACACACTTGACAAACAAATCTAAATCTAGACGTGAATACCATGAGATAAGTCAAAACAATGTAGTACACACACCAACACAAGTTTAAGCGACACAAGTTCAACACAGTAAACAAAGAGCACACATCTAGCAATGAATACTACTCTACAACAAAGTAAAAACAATGGAATAAACACATGTACATGCAACTGCAGACTCCTGTAGATAGATTGCTTCTCTTTATTGTGAAGGAGGGCTTACTGAAATCAAAGACTGATCAAATCACTTTATTGTCACACTACTATGTACACAAGTGCAACAGTAGGTGAAGTCTTGTGTGCAGTTCCGAGCAACATAGCATAGCAGTCATGACAGTGACGAGACATATACCAATTACAATAAACGACATACTTACACAACACAATTTACATATCAAATGTACACATACTTACACAACATAACACACTATGTACTAATATACAATGTACAGTAAACAATACACACAATATAGAATACACATACAATAAAAAAAAATAAGAGTATATAAAAATATATATATGCAGTAGTTATATTGTGGAGAATATATTTGACAGTCCAGTGTCAGATAATAGACTAATAAAGTGCAGTGCTGATTATTGATCATGAGAGATCAAGTTATTATATTCTGACAATCAGAATTGAGCCACTGCCCTCAAAATATCTGAGCAGGGCCCTGACTGTATTGATATTTCTCATACATTCTGGATAATGATGAAAGTTAAGGCATCATTGTCATTGTTGCATAATGGGTTGTGACTGGTTACTTCCTTGATTATACAGTATTTAACAATTTATAGAGGTCTTAACACTGCACAGTGTCTATGTGCAGCATGTTACTTACTTTACACATTAAAACTACTATTTTGCATAATTGCAAGCACTGCTATTTCCTTCCAGAAACGGAAATCAATTTTAATTTTAATTTTCCACAATGTTACCTATTTTTTAATTAAGGATTCGGTGTAAACAGAAAACTTTGTTTGAAGATATTATCTTAAAAATTAATCAAACTGATGAGTCAGTTAAGTTTGTCTACATATCAAATTAATGACACTAGAAGAAAACAATTTAAACACAGGGACTTTAGTCTACTTCACAAATCATTTGCCTTGTGAGGTAACAATCTCCTATTAAATTTGTTTATGTGTGGGCATATGGTTTTAAAGATGAAAGTCCAGTGAAACGTCTGTTTTCTACATGAATTAAAGTCTTTGATTATGCAGTTGCTCATTATTAATTAATGGAATATTTTAATGTCAAAAGATACAGTGTAGTGTCATAAAATATTAAGTGAGCTCTTGGGTGACTATGCCTTCATCTCAAGAAGATCAAAAGAGAGAAAGAGAGAGAAAAGAAAGCCATGGCTCACATGCAGGGAACACAAGTGACTCTTCTTTGTGAGTACGAGTGATAGAATGCCTTTCTCTGAAGATCTGACTATATCCTTCAATGGAAATAGGTGTCATGCCAGTAAACAGAACTCGTGTTTACCCGTGTGACATGGCCGCTACGGCTGGTGGAATGCATCACCTCACATAATCGTGAGAATCGTGCACTCTATTAAAATGAAATATTGCCACTTGAAAAGTGATATTAATGCAGTATAGGGGATATGATGAACAGAGATTTGAGAACATTGATAGTCTAGAACGCCAACAACCAACAGTTACATATATTGACGACTGTTACCACAAAAGAAAAATAGACTGAGAACTTCGCATATTTTCCTGATGGACACCAGCTGAGGTGAGGAGCATGAACATAATGGTGAGTAGACCACGATGTGTAATCCTGTTACATGAAGTGACTGTTGCTTGAAAAAGCCAGGCATAGCATGTCATATGATTGTGTGTTTCACTCACATGCGAGTGAAAACAACAAGGCATTACGAGCGATGCAAGGTATGTTAGCTTATAAAACAGGCTGGATTGTGATTGGATGAGATGCCTGATTGAATCTTGAGTTGCTAGAACTACAACTTACGCTTCCATTTCCAGAAGCATTAGATGATACTCAGAGTCAGGTGTAATCTGATGTCTTACTGTAACCTATATTTTTTTTCTAAGAAAAATAGGGATGAGTCAAAATAATTTTTTGTGGTTGTTGAAATTATGCCACAAATGCTGTTGATTTAGCTTAATTTGTATTGAATTAGGAATATTACTTTAACAGTGTTGGGCCTTGTACTCAGATAGGAGACATAAAGCCGTACTGCGGCCTGTATGAACCCTAGAAGCATAATAACACAAACAGCACCAAAATAAAAAAGGGAGTCCAAAACAGACTACAGATCCCATCAAGCCTTGCTCACTTTACACATAGGTGTGACATTCTGAAGTATAGAACTCTCAACTCCTATTGAATGAAATACAAGACAGACCGTGTCCCTCAACCATGACATCATCGAGAATAAAAAAACCTTGGAGATCCTTCTAAGCTTTGCTTCTAGCAACAGTATGTGCCTTATCTAGTTGCAGCCCTGCTGCTCCCAGGTGTAGCCTCATTGCCCAAATAATAAAAATATGTACCCTAACTTTGTCCATACAATCTCCATCTCATTGGCATGCTAATGAATCTGAAGGAGACTGCTGAGCAATCCGCACCTCACCCTTTTGCCTGCAGAAGTAAAGAAGATTTCTCTTCCTTCTTCAACCGAATCCACTTCGCTGATTTCTCCGCCAACCTGCTGAGAATCAGCCGCTGTACCGCTGCCTACAGAGCGAGGAAATGGCCTCACGTCATCACCTTCGAGGAATCGAGTCCGAGTCAAACGATGGACGAACACACATCCTAACCACGTCCTCACGCAACTCAAGTAAGAGGTTTACGTCTGGGCAGATGGATTATGAGCTGTTCACCACGTCTCTGAGTGAGAGCCTTCTCTCCCACGATCGCTAAAACTGGCTTCGGTGCTGTCACCCTGTTCTCTCTTTCTCGTACTACACACACACACACACACACACACACACACACACACACACACACACAACCCCTCACAAACAACCGTGCACACATTTGGTGAGCAGATAACTTGGCTATAGAGCTCATATTGTAAGTTCTCCGGAAACGTCTAGGTTACTGTTGTAGGGTTCCCTGATGGAGGGAACAAGACGTTGTGTCAAATTAAGCGACACTAGGGGACTTCTTTGAAGGCCTTGGTTACCTCTGAACTTGAGAAAAGACCAATGAGAAATTGGCAGACAGAATTTGCATGTCCCTCCCCTGGACATATGGGTATCAAAGGAGGGAATCATACGTCTGTCCATTCAGGTTTTGCAATGAGGAGCCGAGAAAAAGGTTCGGCCATAACAGTGGCTTGGTTCAGCATCGTGACCAGGGGGACACAACGTCTCATTCCCTCCATCAGGGAACGGAGGTTACAACAGTAACCTAGACATTCCCCGTCTTTCACTCACTTTGGCGTTGTGTCGAATGAAGCGACACTAGGGGTCCATATTCAATCACTCCATGCACTGGAGCGTGTACTTGCGCTGCTGACGCAGGTGCGGGCAGGCAGTTGCATGCCATAGTGACAGGCTGTGTCAGACTGCTCGTACCCTTCCACAACGTCCCATAAAAATTGTCATAAACTTTTTAGGTTCCCGGCACCCCGAAGGGGGAAACAAAGTGACGTGCCAAGCATGGGAGCAGGCTAAGCCACGCGTGCTTTTCTCTTCTCTAGGTTTCGCATAGAGTTAAAGTGGCTGGGGCCATCTTAACGCTATCACACGCATTGGGGAAGGCATTCTTTTCCAGCTCCTATTCTTTCAGGGGGAAAAGACCCCATGAAGACCACCACCTGCCCAGGCTAGGGGAGGTAAAGAGTGGCGAAATACATCACATGGGTTTTCAGGCCACTTGGGAATGGCACGGTGATAGACCTACCTGCTGTGAGGAAAGAGTTTCTAAAAACACAGTGACCGGGGGGCAGCAGTGACTGCCCAAGGGAGACGCGGGTCCGCCCATAGGGGGACCGTACCATGGAAAATACACACAGGGGGATTAATCCACACAAGGGCCCATCGTGTGAAGCACCTATTCCAGTACAGAGTAATTTTAGTACCCAAAGTGAGTCTGGTCCCTGGAATTCCTCCACTGAATTTGTGGACCAGAGGGCTAGGGAGGAAAGACATCCAGGGAGCGCGAACCTAGTTGAATCTCCTGGGGGAAAGAGCGCACGTGATCACCTCAGTGGAGGGGAACGGTGCTATTTGCAAGAGTAACACCCAGTCAGACGTTCCGCATTCTCGAGTTCTACGGGCTTGGACCTGAGAGAACATGGGACCAGACCGACTCAACCCTGAGATTGTAAAATCTCGTGAAGGTATTGGGTGTTGCCCAGCCCGCTGCTCTGCATATGAGGATGCCACACTTCTTGTCGAGTGGACACAGCAACGAAAAGGCCAGGTCTGCCTCCTCCCAGGGCAGCGCTTGCAGGTTCACTACTTTGCCCTTGAAGGGAGTCATAGGAACCTTGGTCACGTAGCCCAGTCGCGGTCTTAGGACAACATGGGTGTCTGCCGGACCGAACACCAGGCAGGTGTCGCTGACAGAGAACGCTTGCAGGTCCCCAACCCTCTTGATGGAAGCTAGCACGATCAGGAGGGCCGTCTTCAAGGAGAGGGCTTTGAGCTCAACTGATTCTAGCGGCTTGAAGGGGGTCTCTGAAGGCCTGAAAGGACCACGGAGAGATCACATGAGGGGAACAGGCATGGCCTGGGAGGATTCCACCTGGGTGCCTCTAAGGAACCTGATAATCAGATCATGCTTCCCTAGGGACTTACCGTCCACTGCGTTGTGGTGAGCCGATATGGTGGCTACATAAACTTTCAAGGTGGAGGGGGACAGCCTGCCCTCCAGCCTCTCTTGCAGAAATGAGAGCACTGACCCCACTGCGCACCTCTGCGGGTCTTCAGATTGGGAAGAACACAAATTTGTGAACAAGCGCCACTTTAGGGCGTAAAGATGCCTGGTAGAGGGAGCTCTGGCTTGATTGATCGTGTCTACAACCACAGGTGGGGCCAGACGTGGAGGTTCCAGAGGTCCTGGCGTGGATGCCAGAGGGTGCCCCATCCCTAAGAAAGAAGGTCCTTCCTCAGGGGAATTCCAGCATTTCTGTCCCGAGGACAGCCTCCGTTAGGGAGTACCAGAGAGGGCAATGGGAGGTCTCTTGGGAAGCGAACAGGTTTATCTGTGATTTTCAGAACCACTCCCAAATCAGCTGGATCACCTGGGGGTGGTCCACTCTCTGCTGAGCATACCTTGTTGTAAAAGTGCATCAGCTGCCATGTTGAGGTTGCCTGGGATGTGAGTGGAGTGCAACGACTTGAGTCGTGGCTCCAAAGGAGGAGATAGCGGGTGAGTTGTGACATATGACGAGACCGCAACGCCGCCTTGGCGATTTATGTACGCTATTGTAGCGGTGCTGTCTGATCGAATCAAGACGCACTTGCCCCGTATTTGCCGGAGAAAACTCTGCAAGGCAAGTATTACAGCAACTCTAGGCAGTTGATGTGCCAACCCAGCCGGGGCCCCGCCCAGGAGCCGGCTGCTGCGTGCCTGTTGCACACGGAGCCCCAACCCTGTTTGGAGGCATCTGTGGTGACTAGAATGCTTCGGGACATCTGCAGAAAACAAAGGTCTGACCAGGGGTTCAAAGTCTGGCAGCAGGCAGGGTTGATGAACACACAGTGCGTGACGTGGCGCCATGCCCATCTCGGGACTCGAGTCTAGAGCCAGTGCTGAAGCAGTCTCATATGCATCAATCCCAGTGGCGGGACTGCTGCGGAGGATGCCATATGCCCCAGGAGCCTCTGGAATTGTTTTAGAGGGACCGCTGTGCCTGGCTTGAATAAGGTGAGGCATTTCAGCACCGACTGAGCGCGCTCGTTGGTGAGGCGCGCTGTCATTGAGACTGAGTCTAACTCCATGACAAGAAAAGAGAAGCTCTGAAACGGGGTGAGCTTGCTCTTTTCCCAGTTGACCTGAAGCCCTAGACGGCTGAGGTGCTTGAGCACCTGGTCCCTGTGAGTGCACAGTGACTCTAAAGCAAGGATCATTCAAGACTTGTCAATTTGCCAACAGATGCTTCAGCAAATAATACAGCACTTTTTGATCAATGTTCCTCAAAGACAAATTGGAAGGATTTTGGGCATTTCACCCTTTACAGTGCAAATAACGGGTGCACATTAGCTGCAAATTTGCGGCAAGTTTGCGGCTAGTTTAGATTATTAGCAAGGGACGTAATTAAGGAACATTCCCTTTGGGAGCTAAATTTAGAGAACCCACACATGAAAAAAATATCACTGTGTAGGGTTTTGAAGTAAATTTGGAGCAGCAGAAATAGTTATCCTTGTGTAAATTGTCATGTGAACATTTAAAGGTGTTGTAAATGATTTTTTCATGGAAAGGTATGCAAAAAATTGTCCTACGAAAGATATCAATGAAAACCTATGTCTCATGAGATATCTCACCAGTCTCTGTGACAGCTCTAGACTCTGTAAACAGCAAACAAAAATGTGTCTGCAAACCGTGGGCAATTACACTTTCTGCCTGTCAATCATTTTGCGCATTCTTGTTGTATTGTAATTGCAGCAAATGATTAATGTATAATGCATATTTATGCCTTGTTGCTCATAACAGTTGTCAGTTGAGGGTGCTATTTTGCTGCTGTTGCTATTAGCTTAACTACAAGTCTGAATGACTCAGAAAGCTCATGCACATGCTGCTGAATCATTTAGTGCATGTGCTCATTTGCGGCAAATGTGCCCTATCGTTTGTCAGTGATGAAAAAGGTCTTTATAAACACGTGTACAGCTTACCATGAAAAGAGTATCAAAAGACATAGCCTACATGAAAACACATCAATAAAGTACATGGTATTACCATGTTTTTTGGACATGTACCATTACCTGGGAGCACCATGTTAATACAGTTGTATACGATTAAGGTAGTCATAATGAAATACCATGATATTCTTTGAATTACCTTGACGCACCATGTACATTCAATTGTATATGAATGTGTTAATCATATATCAAATTACAATAATAGCACTTAAGTATTTTGATTCGCTTTGTTTGAAGATTCACTTATTTTTTCCTCTAAGTCGCTTTGGATAAAAGTGTCTGCCAAATGAATAAATGTAAATGTGGTAATGGTCTCAAAGTGCCATGGTATTACCACAGGATACCATCAGAAGACATTAAATTCTTATTGCCCAGATGTGCTCACACACAAGAAATTTGGTCTCTGATCAGAAGCTTCCAGTACATACAGAAATACAACAGCAAGACGGTCTACAGGTGCTTGTCATATAATTAGAATATCATAAAAAAGTTGATTTATTTCAGTAATTCCATTCAAAAAGTGAAACTTGGATATTATATTCATTCATTACACACAGACTGATATATTTCAAATGTTTATTTCATTTAATTGTGATGATTAAAACTGACAACTAATGAAAATCCCAAATTCAGTATCTCCGAAAATTTGAATATTACTTAAGACCAATACTATAAAAGGATTTTTAGAAATGTTGGCCAACTGAAAAGTATGAACATGAAAAGTATGAGCATGTACAGCACTCAATACTTAGTTGGGGCTCCTTTTGCCTGAATAACTGCAGCAATGTGGCATGGCATGGAGTTGATCAGTCTGTGGCACTGCTCGGGTGATATGAGAGCCCAGGTTGCTCTGATAGTGGCCTTCAGCTCTTCTGCAATGTTGGGTCTGGCGTATCGCATCTTCCTCTTCACAATACCGCATAGATTTTCTATAGGGTTAAGGTCAGGTGAGTTTGCTGGCCAATTAAGAACAGGGATACCATCGTCCTTAAACCAGGTACTGGTAGCTTTGGCACTGTGTGCAGGTGCCAAGTCCTGTTGGAAAATGAAATCTGCATCTCCATAAAGTTGGTCAGCAGCAGGAAGCAGCAGGAAGCATGCTGTAAAACTTCCTGGTAGACGGCTGCGTTGACCTTGGACCTCAGAAAACACAGTGGACCAACACCAGCAGATGACAATGCACCCCAAACCATCACTGACTGTGGAAACTTTACACTGGACTTCAAGCAACGTGGATTCTGTGCCTCTCCTCGCTTCCTCCAGACTCTGGGACCTTGATTTCCAAAGGAAATGCAAAATTTGCTTTCATCAGAGAACATAACTTTGGACCACTCAGCAGCAGTCCAGTCCTTTTTGTGTTCTGACGCTACGTCTTGTTCAAGAGTGGCTTGACACAAGGATTGAGCATGCATTTCACTTGCTGAAGACAAAACTGAAGGGAAAATGCCCCAAGAACCAGCAGGAACTGAAGACAGTTGCAGTCTGCTGCGTCTGGTGATGTCTATGCGTTCCAGACTTCAGGCTGTAATTGACTGCAAAGGATTTGCAACCAAGTATTAAAAAGTGAAAGTTTGATTTATGATTGTTAATCTGTCCCATTACTTTTGGTCCCTTAAAAAGTGGGAGGCACATATACAAACTGTTGTAATTCCTACACCGTTCACCTGATTTGGATGTAAATACCCTCAAATTAAAGCTGAAAGTCTGCAGTTAAAGCACATCTTGTTCGTTTAATTTCAAATCCATTGTGGTGGTGTATAGAGCCAAAAAGATGTAGAATTGTGTCGATGTCCCAATATTTATGGACCTGACTGTATATTCCTAAACAGTCAAAATAGTCTCTTCAAAACTGGACAGGGATGAGGACATTGGGGCCCAGAGACAAAGTAGAGGGTCTGAGAGATCTTCCAAAAGATTAATCAAGAACTTGGATATGAATATCAAAAGATAAGTTAAACAGTTTGTTTTGATGCTGAATAACCGCAGTACAGTTTTTGTTATATTTATACAGTTGAAGTCAGATGTTTACATACACCATAGCCAAATACATTTAAACTCAGTTTTTCACAAGTCCTGAAATGTAATAATAGAAATCATTGCCTGTCTTACATCAGTTAGGTTCAATACTTTATTTTAACAATGTGAAATGTCAGAATAATAGTAGAGAGAATGATTTATTTCAGCTTTTATTTCTTTCATCACATTCCCAGTGGCTAAGAAGTTTACAGACACTTTTGTTAGTATTTGGTAGCATTGCCTTTAAATTGTTTAACTTGGGTCACATGTTCTGGGTAGCCTTCCACGAGTTTCATGGCATGACTGTTAGTGCATTGGATTAGTTGCATGGGAGACCACAGTTCAATCCCCATTCAAACGAGTAAGTAATTATGTTTGAATAAGCATTCACGAGGTTAAGAAGGTTGCATTTTTATCCCTAACATTGCATTTTGTCTCTACTAATGGTTAAGGCTAGATTTGGGTTTTGGTTGGGGGGTAGATTCAATAAAAAAGCATTTCGCTTCACTGTTTTACACCCTGTTCAGCTGAAAACAATTATTTTTACAACTGGCTTCTGTTGAACTCTCCTGGATATAAATAGATGTCACACTTGTTTATATGCTCTGAAACACCAGTGTTTTCGAATTCAGTCAACTTATACATTTCGGCTAAAGAAAAATAGGCACACACTTGCCGATTTTTAAGTGAGATCAGGCTGGCCACCCAGATGCGTCACGGTTAGGATTGTGTTCTTTGGATTGCAAGCCTCACCCTTTTTCCTCCAAATATAACAATGGTCCTTATGGACAAAAAGTTAAATATTCGTTTAATAAGACCAGAGGAAATTCTCCAAAAATTAAGATCTCTGTACCCATGTGCACTTGCAAACTGTAGTCTGGCTTTTTTATGGTAGTTTTGGCCTTTCAGGTTATGTCAATATAGGACTTGTTTATATGTGGATCTAGATACTTGCCTACCTGTTTCCTCCAGCATCTTCACAAGTTTCTTTGGTGCTGTTCTGGGATTGATTTGGATTTTTCGCACCAAACAACGTTCATCTCTAGGAGACATTTCAGAGCGGTAGGTTGGCTGCGTGGTCCCATGGTGTTTATACTTGCAGAATATTGGTTGCACAGATGAACGTGGTGCCTTAAGGCATTTGAAAATTGCTCCCAAGGATGAATCAGACTTTTTTTTCCGAGGTCTTGGCTGATTTCTTTTGATTTTCCCGTGATGTCAAGCAAAGAGGCACTGAGTTTGAAGTTAGTCCTTCATATACATACACAGGAACACCTCCAATTTGCCTACCAGAAGATAATTCGCTAATTGCCTAAAGGCTTGCCATTATTTTCTGGAATTTTCCAAGTTGCTTGGAAATTTTTCACTGGACCCACTGGAATTGTGATCTAGTCAACTAAAAGTGAATCAGTCTGTTTGTAAACAATTGTTGGAAAAAATACTCATGTCATGTACAAAGTAGATGTCCTAAACAACTTGCCAAAACTATAGTTTGCTAATATGAAACCCGTGGAGTGGTTAAAAAATGTGTTTTAATGACTTCAACCTAAGTGCATGTACTCTTCTGACTTCAACTGTAGACATATATGTATGGGACACAGGAGGCTGTTTGACAGATAAAAAAAAAAAAAAAACACTATGGGGTTCAGGGATATCCCCTGAGAGAACATTTATAAAAATGTGAAAGTCTGAACGGACCATTTTTTTTACCAAGTGAGAATCTATTAACAACAAACCAACAATTTACATAACAACGGTGAAGCATTAAAATACTGTTTGCATAATAGGTGTAAATAGACTTTTTCACAAAATTAGAACAAAAATCTGTTTGTTTATTATGAAAGGCTCATAACATGCTGATTAATAAAGATACATTTAGACGGGGAAAATAACTTTATTGTCTAAGGGCGCCACATTAATGTTTTTGATGTTAAAATAACCACACCTGCAACTCTTATGAACAGTAAATTAGGCTTTATGCAGCGCCTCATGTCTTTATAGCGGGAAGTGTCTGTATAATATAATCTGTTATATCTGTTGTTCAGGCAGAAAAGAGCTGAATACTTGAATATTTATAAAAGCTATTTCCACCTGCTTGAATGGAAATGATCTGGCCTAACAGTAATCTATCTAGAAAAAGACTATTTACACCTATTTTGCAAACAGTATTTTAATGCTTCACTGTTGTTATGTAAATTGTTTGTTTGTTGTAAGGAAAATATAAAAATGGTCCATTCAGACTTTCACATTTTTATAAATGTTATCTAAGGAGATATCCCTGATATCCCTTAGGTGGAAGTCAATAAAACTATTTTTTTAACCACTCCACAGATTTCATATTAGCAAACTATAGTTTTGGCAGATGTGAATGATTTATTTTCTTCTGCAGAACACAAATTAAGATTTTAGAAGAATATCTCAGCTCTGTAGGTTCATACAATGCAAGTGAATGGGTGCCAAATTTTGATACTCCAAAAAGCACATTAAGGCAGCATAATAGTAATCCATAAGACAGTGGTTAACTCCATGTCTTCAGATGTGATATGATAGTTTTGGGTGAGATATAGATCAATATTTAAGTACATTTTTGCTAGAAATTCTTCTCACTGCCCAGTAGAGGGGATATGCATGAAGATTGTGAATCACCAAAAACAAAAGAAGAAGAATGTGAAAGTAAAAGTAAGATCGACTGAGCAAGGAGGAGAATTTATAGTAAAAATGGACTTAAATATTGTTTTTAAGTTAAATATTCCTTTAATGAAAATATGCATTTTGTTGTGCCAAAGACTATTACTACATAAAATAAATATACATTTTTATTATAAACAGATGGAGCAGTACAATTTGTGAGGAAAGAAATTAAAGAAAAATATTATTTTGATAAAAAATCATCTAGATATAAATCTTGCAAGGAGGGCCCTTTAAAGTTATTCAACTGCATATCAATTATTTATAATGCATTTGTAAATGACTTGTTAGTTATTAATTAACCTTTTTATAAAGACTTAACAAAAGGACCATCAATGTAAAGTGTTCCCCATTCCATAATGACAAATTAACAAATATATTTCAGGTAAAAATATGGGATTATTAAATATGTATATATCTCACCAGGTGTCAGAGGAAAATCTTTTTAAAAATTAGCAATAAATATGTACTATGAGTTGTGAAGAAAAGTTGGCCTGAACACATAACAGTATACCGGATGTTTGTAATGAGAAGTTTAAATGTTAGAGAGTAAGGATGATTTGTCCTCTACATGATCTGTGAACACTGAAACCAGCAATGCTAGTTCAAATCTGCGTTATAATGCACTATAGTATATGACAGCTCCCCTACGGACATGGCAAGGCTGTTTGTATTAGTTGTTCTAAACAGGTGATGAGTTGACTTCTTTATTTGTCTCTAGCTATGGGGGCCTCTCATCACCTGAGATCTAATAGATTTATGTTGAAGTGAAGGACAAAAGCGTCCCCAGGTCCCTGTGTAAAATAGTAGTGACGTTCTGATTACGTGTATTCAGAGATCTCAAAATAGAGGATGACAGTGTTGTGGCCTGGCCACAGAAATATAAAAGATCATATTTGAGATTATATTAGTTTTATAAAAGGTAAAGGTAAAAGGAGGTTAATGTAGAAGGCAAGATACATTTATATTTTTAAATAAATAAGGATTGACTTGTATAATTGAATAAAAAGATTTAGGACTAATTTAATTGATTGGCTAAAAGGTAATTATAAGAAAAGAAGCTATTTACTTGAACAACAGGGTAATGGAAAATAAATCATCTTACAAGCTTGCATAGGCAAGGTTTTAAAGGGATCATACAGTTTTATGAGGAATCAAATCATTTTTGATATTTTTTAGATGAGTGAGAGTTTTGTGGACTTGTGAAAATGTATGTTTTACCTGAACTCAAAATGATCATCCATGTTTACACATAAATTAATCCCATGTAACGTCACAGTGAGGTAATATGGAGAGAGTAAGATACTATTTTTCCTAAATACCAGTAGAAATTATGATAATGATAAGAGTAAAATGTTGGGATGTTATGACCTTTAAACAATAATAGAATCAATAATAAATAAAAATGGAAAATTTTATTTGCAAAACTGTTAACAATATTAATATGAGATGGAGGGAATGAGACGTTGTGTCCCTCCTGCCACAACACTGAATTACCCACTGAAATGGCCGGACCTGGTCTTGGCTCCTCAGCACAAAACCTGAATGAGTGGTTGCACACCAGCTCCTTTTATACCCGTTTGTCCGGGGGAGTGGCATGCAAATTCCATTCGCCAATTCCCATTGGCCTTTTCTCAAAGATCAGAGGTGATTGGGGCTCCCAAGGGCAACACCTAGTGTAACTACATTGACACAATGTATTGTTGCCTCCATCAGGGAGCACAAAAGTAACCAGGACGTATTTATAAACCAGGACGTTCATATATTCTGAGGACTTCTTAACGGATATTTACTTTTCACCAGGCTCTTATTTATTAAAATAACCTTTTCCTTCAATTAAAGTTCATTAGAACTGAACAGATTTTCAATGGAGAAAAAGTCAAAGATTTGTCCTTAATTCATGGGGGTCCAAGCTTTTAAGTTTTTTTGTTAAGTTCTCCTTTGTACTTGCCCTTATAAAAAAATTACCATAGATTTTGCATAGTATCCAGAGTTTAACTGTGCTTTTAGTAATGTACCACAGTTATCATGCTAATCACGGTAAAACCTCATTACCACTATTATTTAGCTAATATACAATATTTAATATCATTATAATAATAGTAACATTTATAATAAATATTTATTATAAAGTTATTTCCGGTCATCCAATCTGATTGGAGGAGAGACGTTCCAAGAGTCCTAATATCTCAGAACAGCAGCCCTCTGACGCTTTACTATTTGTATCACTCCGCTTGTGTTCATGCCATTCTAAACTAAAGTGTAAGCACAGCGCAGATATGAAAAAGAGCAGTCAAATGTGTGGATTTTCATCCATACTTGTGACATTAAAGATTTTCGTGAGAAGGTGGTGACAAAGGACAATTTTTTGTGTTATGAGCCATTTGAGTTGATTCTCGTTGGTTGAGTCAGCGCTGTCAGTCACCAAACATATTCTCGGATGTCATCGTAATTGTCTGTCATGCCATGATTGCTCGAATTAATTCTATACTACAGCCAGGCCTGGTTCCAACTCAAAATCACTGAGGGTGCTTCTGAAAATTGAGGGGGTATCGTATTACAATTTGTAAAAAAGACGGAATCATTTAAATGCTACTAAATCAAAGTAAAGTAAAGATTTTTACATGTACAAACATTTATTGCTTTGTTTATTCTATGCATGATCTGCTGCGCCTGCAAATTAGTAAATACTGAGTTGCAAAATCATGGCTTTGCCAATATACAGGCTTACATAACCTATTCAACTGAGCAGGGGAGTGCATTTATTTTTGCACAGGGGCGACATCAGCCTTTAAGTAGGACATGGAAGTTAGTGATAAAAAGTTCTGCACAGTTCTTGCATCTTTTAAGCCCAGAAATATTAGTGCAGTCATTCTAATGTATGATGCTCAATTTTGTATTCAGCGTAGGCCTGCAACTAATGATTCTTTTGATAATCGACTAATCTAACGATTATTAGAACGATTATTCGACTATTTGGGCGATTATTGCAAAGATTAATCTTTAGCTCTTAATCGACTATACAGCTTGTGCCTGACTTAAAAGGCTGTATTAAATGTGCTTACTAACAATAAAGAGGACAAAATCATATTTTAAAAATACCTCTAAATGACAATCATAGAATTAAAGGGGAAAAACTACTTGGATTTTTATTGTTTAATTAATTACAATATTTCCCTGCAAAAAAATTATATTGTTATCAATGTTTTTGTCTTGTTTTCCATTTAACATTGTCTAAAATTCCAAGATACATTTACCTGAGAAGCAACATATAAGATATATATAATATAATATTTAGACTTAACCTGTCCAGGGTGTCCCCCGCCTTTCGCCCAATGTTAGCTGGGATAGGCTCCAGCCCCCCGCGACCCTGTACACAGGATAAGCGGTTGACGATGGATGGATGGATGGAATATTTAGACTTGCTTTAAGAGAATGTATCTTAAATATAACAGTAAGTTTATATTGATAAGTGTATTTTTTTCACTTGTTCATACTTCTGCGAGTGCAGTAAAGAAAAAAATATATACTCATATTCAAAATATTTGCTCTAAAAGCAGGTCTAAATATTATATTATATATATCTTATATGTTGCTTCTCAGGTAAATGTATCTTGTTTTAAGAATTTTTCATTGTGGCAGCGGGGGCGTGGTCAAGCGCCCGTCCGGGAGAGGAAAGCGGTAAGGGCGCTTACACCTGAGCTAAATTATGCCTAAACACCTGTCTCTAATTCCAGTGAGCACGAGGAGAGCGGCATAAAAACAGACACAGAGCCTCCAGACGGGGAGAGAGAGACCACAAGCAGACCCAGTGTTTGTCATTTGTGTTGTGTGTGCAAAATATAATTAAAAGGACTTACCTTGAGAGGAAGACCTGTTTCCTGTCCTCCTTCATTAGAACAGTGCTACACTGGTGCCGAAACCCGGAATTATGGAGCAAAGTCGCCCCATAGAGTCCTCCCAGCTGGCAGAAGTCCTCCAATCCCTCGCGACGCTGCATCAAGGCCACCAGCAATCCCTGCTTGAGCTCCGGCAGGACCAAGATCGCCGGTTTTTTGAGATCATGCGGGCTCAGGCAGAGGACCGGCTCGCCATCCGGAGCCTCCTCATCCAGGAGACGGAGCCGGCCACAGCCGCGACCCCGGACAGCCGCCCTACGCTACCCCCGCCCACGTTACAGAAGATGGGGGCAGCAGATGATCCTGAGGCCTTCCTCGACTTGTTTGAGCGGACGGCCGAAATCTGGGGCTGGCCGCCCGAACAGTGGGCAGCCCGTCTAATTCCTCTCCTGTCCGGGGAAGCTCAACTCGCGGCACAACAACTGCCGGCGACAAATCTCCTGGCTTACACTGACCTGAAGAGGGCCATTCTGCAACGGGTCGGTCGGAGCCCGGAAGAGAATCGCCAGCTCTTCCGGGGCATGAAGTTGGAGAAGTCCGATCGCCCGTTCGCGTTTGCCCAACGGCTCCGGGACGCCTGTCGGCGCTGGCTGCTCGCGGGGGACCACGACGTCGAGGGAGTAATCGACCAGGTGGTACTGGAACAGTTCGTTCAACGGCTGCCTCGGAAGACGGCGGGGTGGGTCCAGTGCCATCGCCCGGCGTCGCTGGAGGAAGCTGTTCGGCTAGCGGAGGACCACTTGGCGGCGATCCCGAGGGCGGACGAGCCCTCTTCTTCTCTCTCTCTCTCCCCTTCCCTTGTATCTGCCCATGCCCTTGCCCCCTCCCCTGTGTTTTCTCCTTCTGTTCTCTCCCCAGGGCCCGTTACTGCCCCGCGCAGGCGTGGAGGGTTCCAGAGACCTGCTCCCCGGCCGTGGGAGAATGCGCCCTCCCATTCCCCGTCTTTCAGCCGCTCTCCTCCTCAGGTGGGGGCGCCCGCCAGCACAAGTGCGGCCGCAACGCCTGGGCCGGCCTGTTGGAGGTGCGGAGACCCGGGCCACTTCTGGGATCAGTGTCCGCTGATGGAGGTGGGGACGGTGGTGCGGGTCTCCGACATCCCGCAGGCTGCCCCCTATCGGGCTGGAGCATACCGGATTCCCGGTAAGGATCAGGGGGGGTATTTACCAAGCTTTGCTGGATACCGGCTGCAATCAGACCACCATCCACCAACACTTGGTTCAACCCGGGGCTTTGGGTTTATCTAAACTGGTGAGGGTGAGGTGTGTGCATGGGGATGTTCACAAATATCCCATAGTGACGTTGGCGATTATATTTAGGGGAAAAAAACATAGTGTGGAGGCAGCGGTTAGTTCCCGCCTCACCCATCTGCTAATCTTGGGTACTGATTGGTCAAATTTTAAAGATATATTAGAGGGTATTTGTGCGGATGGGTCCTGCATAAAGAGGTGTGCGGTGTGCGATGCTTTGGCAGGGGAGGCGGAGCCGGGACCGTCCTCGGCTGCTCGGGATGACGAGGAAAGGGGCGAGGTGGCCGCCCCTCCTCTCAGGGAATTCCCTGAAGGGGACTTTCCTCTAGAGCAGTCGCGGGACGAAACTCTTAAACATGCTCTTGACCAAGTGAGAGTGATTGATGGTCAACAGCTCCGGCCGGGCCGCCATTGCATACCCATACTTTGCTTTGATTAAAGATCGGTTATATAGAGTGACGCAGGACACTCAAACAAAGGAGGAAGTGACACAATTATTGATTCCACGAAGCCGCCGGAAATGGTTTTCCAGGCGGCTCACTACAATCCTATGGCCGGTCACCTAGGGGAACGGAAAACACTTCTCCGTCTAATAGCCCGTTTCTATTGGCCGGGCATTGGCGGTGACGTCCGCAGGTGGTGTGCGGCGTGCCGTGAATGTCAGCTGGTAAACCCACCGGCCACCCCAAAAGCGCCATTGGCGCCTCTACCATTAATCGAGGTCCCCTTCGAGAGAATTGGGATGGACCTCGTCGGGCCATTAGAACGGTCAGCACGCGGACATCGCTTCGTGTTAGTCCTAGTGGATTACGCGACGCGATATCCGGAAGCAGTGCCTCTGAGCAACATCTCCGCACGTAGTGTTGCAGGGGCACTCTTCAAAATAATCTCCCGGGTGGGGATTACGAAGGAAATCCTCACCGATCAAGGCACGACTTTTATGTCACGAACACTTCGCGAACTTTACGAGCTCTTGGGCATCAAATAGATTCGCACTAGCGTTTACCACCCGCAGACAGATGGCCTAGTGGAACGATTTAATAAAACGCTCAAGAACATGATTCGTAAATTCGTACACGAGGACGCTAGAAATTGGGATAAGTGGCTAGACCCCCTGTTGTTTGCAGTACGAGAGGTCCCACAAGCCTCCACCGGGTTCTCCCCATTTGAGCTGCTGTACGGGCGACGCCCTGCGGTGTCCTTGACGTCATCCGCGGCGTGGGAGGAGGGACCTTCTAATAGTAAAAATGAAATTCAGTTCGTTCTCGATCTTAGAGCAAAACTCCACACACTGGGGCGATTAACACAGGAGAATTTGCTCCAAGCTCAAGAACGCCAACACCGGCTGTATGACAGGGGTGCTCGGCTACGGAATTTGCACCGGGAGATAAGGTACTTGTATTACTCCCAACATCGAAGCTCTAAATTACTTGCCAAGTGGCAAGGACCCTTTGAGGTCACCACGACGAGTTGGGGATCTCGATTATGAAGTTAAACGTACCGATAGAGGGGCGCACGTCAAATTTATCACCTCAACCTCCTGAAATTATGGAGGGAGGAGGCGGCCTCTGTGACGTTGGCCACGGTAGTTCCGGAGAGGGTGGAGCTCGGGCCGAAGGTAAACAAAAACTACAATCTCAACACTCCGGTTACTTGTGGAGACCAACTCTCACCGCGGCAGCTCACAGAGGTTTCTGAATTACAAAAGGAATTTGCGGATGTGTTTTCCCCTCTACCGGGCCGTACAAACATCATACAGCACCACATCGAGACCGAGCCGGGCGCGGTGGTGCGTTGCCGCCCCTATCGCTTACCCGAACATAAAAAGAAAATAGTACGGGAAGAATTAGATGCGATGCTTGATATGGGCGTAATAGAGGAATCCCACAGTGATTGGTCCAGCCCGGTTGTTCTTGTTCCCAAGAGTGATGGGTCTGTTCGATTCTGTGTGGATTACAGAAAAGTCAACGTGGTGTCTAAATTTGACGCGTACCCAATGCCCCGGGTTGATGAACTGCTCGATCGGTTAGGCACTGCTCGATTTTATTCGACCTTGGATTTAACAAAGGGTTATTGGCAGATCCCCTTGACACCAATGTCCCGTGAGAAAACAGCCTTCACTACGCCGTTTGGGTTACACCAATTTGTGACGCTTCCTTTCGGTTTGTTTGGGGCACCAGCCACGTTTCAGCGACTCATGGATCGGATCCTCAGACCACACACCGCATACGCCGCTGCCTATTTAGATGATATTATCATTTATAGCAATGATTGGCAGCGGCACATGCAACATCTGAGGGCCGTCCTGAGATCGCTGCGGCGGGCGGGGCTCACGGCAAACCCTAAGAAGTGCGCGATTGGGCGTGTGGAGGTACGGTATCACCCCAAAAAGGGGGTGAGGCAGTTCCTGGGGCTGGCTGGCTGTTATAGAAGGTTTGTGCCTAATTATTCGGACGTCACCAGCCCGCTGACTGACCTCACAAAAAAGGGGGCTCCAGATCCGGTTCAATGGTCGGAGCAGTGTCAACAGGCGTTTATGCAGGTTAAAGCCGCACTTTGTGGGGGGCCGCTTCTTCATGCACCTGACTTCTCTCTCCCTTTTATTTTGCAGACGGACGCTTCAGACAGAGGGCTGGGGGCCGTACTCTCGCAGGTGGTGGAGGGGGAGGAGCGCCCGGTGCTGTACATTAGCCGTAAGCTCTCCTTAAGGGAGACTAAGTACAGCACTGTGGAGAAGGAGTGTTTGGCCATCAAGTGGGCGGTCCTCACCCTCCGGTATTACCTGCTGGGGCGGGCCTTCACCCTCTGCTCGGATCACGCCCCACTCCAGTGGCTCCACCGCATGAAGGATACTAACGCCCGGATCACCCGTTGGTATCTGGCTCTCCAGCCCTTTAAATTCAAGGTGGTCCACAGACCGGGGGTGCAGATGGCGGTCGCCGACTTTCTCTCCAGGAATGGGGGGGAGTGGTAGACAGGCCAGATGGTGCCCCGGCCTGAGTCGGGCGGTGGGGGTATGTGGCAGCGGGGGTGTGGTCAAGCGCCCGTCCGGGAGAGGAAAGCGGTAAGGGCGCTTACACCTGAGCTAAATTATGCCTAAACACCTGTCTCTAATTCCAGTGAGCACGAGGAGAGCGGCATAAAAACAGACACAGAGCCTCCAGACGGGGAGAGAGAGACCACAAGCAGACCCAGTGTTTGTCATTTGTGTTGTGTGTGCAAAATATAATTAAAAGGACTCACCTTGAGAGGAAGACCTGTTTCCTGTCCTCCTTCATTAGAACAGTGCTACATTCATATTTTAAAATATATAATTAAAATTAATTATTGTATAAAATACTATCCGATAAAAAAAATTCTTCTGCAGAATAGCTGCAAAAGTAAATGAACATAAGGAGTTTTAGATATTTATATGTTAGAAAATAAACAAAAAAAAAACATTTGATTTGCATTGTATAATGGGCTAAGACTACACCCTCTCACCTTTATGTTCACTTGATTTCAAATCATCTTTAACTCACAAAAAACAAACTCTTTCTTCTTTATGGAGCTGAGTATCGCTCATTTTCTTCACCATAAGATACATACCGTGACACTCATATTATAATTCACTATGTTGCAAGCAATCACTATAAACAAAATCTAGCTGCAGCAAGCATGCGCCAGGGATGAGTATCAGCCGGTAGAAGTTTGAAACTCTCTCGCTCTGTTTTTCACGTGACTCGTATAAGCGTCTCTGACCGCACAGACAAATGCCAGTTTGGGAGTTTGTGCTTATCTATACAGCCCACTTCCTTATTATTTGAACTTTAATAAAGGATGCATTAAATACAGTATATAAAGGCGCAGTGTTTCCTTTTTAGATGCTCTGACAGGCAAGTTTTGCTCAAGCGGAACACCAGGTCTGGCTCCGCTTTATTTCACGATATGCTTCTGTATGTACTTATTTTGCATTTATGTATTATAATACTCTGTGATCTACATCACCTTAATCTGTTTGGTTCGGAGTACGTCTGGACTGTGAGTTGTTCTTTCTTCCTCAATCCTCAATCTCTGAAGTGCTGCTCTCCCACACAGCGTTTCAAAAGATCTGATGTGTTAAATGAAATCAGAAAACTAGTCTTGTCGACATTGTCAATTTGTGTTGACTAATCGTTTCAGCCCTAATACAGAGTATAAAGTGTATATAGTACATGACTAATGGGACTATTCTGCAATTTCCTGAAGTTTTTCTCTACAAATAACACTTTTCTATCATGTTTTAGAAAAACTGAATAAAACTGGGGTACAATTAATCATTGTTCATTTTGGATGTCAAAATGGCTATTCTTCAATGCATTGGTAATTTGTTATTCAATTTACATTTACATTTATACATTTGGCAGACGCTTTTATCCAAAGCGACTTTCAGTGCACTTATTACAGGGACAATCCCCCCGGAGCAACCTGGAGTTAAGTGCCTTGCTCAAGGACACAATGGCGGTGGCTGTGGGGCTCGAACCAGCGACCTTCTGATTACCAGTTATGTGCTTTAGCCACTACGCCACCACCACTCTAATTTAACACTCTCTACATCAGGGATTGTTTTTAATATAAAAAACAATCCCCTAAAAATATAAAATAAAATATTCTGAAATGATGGATTCTAAAAGCTTATTTTAATGTTTGATGCATATGCAAACTTGTTTTAATCTCAAAATAGTATCTGCCCATTTATTCGTTCAGTGGGTCATGATGAAGATCTCGTCAATGGTTTGTCCCCAAATGGTTTGGCATCCAATTCAGCACACAACAGAATATAACAGGCTGCATGACTATGATAAATGATTACAGCCAGAGTAACATTCACATATAGGTGTGAGAGACTTCAACATTGTAATAATTTTACACAAATTATTATAAAAAACATATTCCTCTCTTGCTTGCTTTTGCTCGCATGTCATTGATTTCCCCTCCGTGTGCGAATGAACAAATACATTTTTCAGAAGAGGAGAGAGGGCGTACACCCGCATGCATGGTTGCAAGATTGCACTAATAAAGTATAACGTTTATACTTCCAATTTGTGCAAGTATAAATCACTGATTGGGGATCACATCTATTATCTGGCAACCCTGAGCATGTTAAATGCTTGTGGAGGCATGGTAGATCCCAGAGATCTAATAAAAAAAAAAAACAATCAGGATAAATTTGCCCTGGTCTGCAATTGACAGTGCTTCCTCAAGCACCCCTGTAGAACTGGGCCTGACTATAGCTGGGAAATATAATTAAACTAACAGCTTCAGCACAACACGGATGATGTAATGACACATACTCAAGGTGCTTACCTCCCAGAGTTCCACATGGGGAAGAGATGTAAACATTCAACGTAGTGATGGAGAGAATGAACCGGCCTACCCGAAATACTCAGGGAGGTCCCCACTCAGATGTTTATTCTTACACAGAGAAAATAGGTTGTATTTGACCAAAATTCCATTGTTTTCACCAAGCTGAATAATACTACACTACAGCTGAGAAGAGTTGTACAGCTTCAGCATCACTGTTCATCTCTGCTTATCCTTGCGTCAGACGCAGGTAATCGCACAAGCTCAATCGCTCTTTTTCTATCTCTCTCTCTCTCTCTCTCTCTCACACACACACACACACACACACACACACACACACACACACACACACACACACACACACACACACACACACACACAACCTTGTTTCTCCAGTAACTTGTATAGAACAGCCCAAGCCATTGTTTCTTGTTCTAAGGTGACGGTTTTTAATTAGTAATGGAGGCTCGGGAGCATCTTTTCAACTTGCAATTGCAGATCTGGTTCAGTGGCTTAAGAAATTAGTTCTGTGAACAAGTCTGTTTCTTGTGACAGTTTCTTGTTTTTTCTCATTTATTAATATACATGTTCACTGAACTGTTATTTAAAAGCAATAACCAACACAAACTTGCTGTATGTCCCTATATCAGCACAGCTGTAATTACCTGCATCCAAATCACAGCTTTGCTTACATAGGGCCACTCTTGTGTGTGTGTGATATTACTTTTTTTTTTCTCCCCAATTTGGAATGCCCAATTCCCAATGTGCTCTAGGTCCTCGTGGTGGCGTTGTGACTCGCTGCAATCCGGGTGGCAGAAGAAGAATCTCAGTGCCAATCCATGCATCTTTATCACGTGGCTTGTTGAGTGCATTACCGCGGAGGACAAAGCTATTCTCTGCGGGCATCCACGCACAAGTCACCACACACCCCACCGAGAGCAAGAACCACATTATAGTGACCACAAGGAGGTTACCCCATGTAACTCTATCTTCCTTAGCAACTGGGCCAATCGGTTGCTTAGGACATCTGGCTGGAGTCACTCAGCATGCCCTGGATTCAAACTCATGACTCCAGGGGTGGTAGTCATCGTCAATACTCGCTGAGCTACCCAGGCCTCCAGGAGATGTTACTTTAATATAAAACTGTTAGTTACGTTCCTCAAATCTGATTGGACGTGAGAGACGTTCCATGAGTACTGATATTCACTGTGTGTATCACTCCGCTTGTGTGCATGCCATTCTAAACTAAAGTGTAAGTGCAGTGCAGATGTGTTAAGAGACATATTTTAGCCAGCAGGTGGTGGCAAACGACTATTTTTGTGTGTAATATGAGTCGGTTGGTGACGTGAATTAAGTCTGCAGCAGTCCGTGGTTATGTTCAACAGCACTCTGTGATCAGTTGTATTACTACTACACCACTAAAGCTAGGACATAGCTTTAAATTAACAACTTCAGAAATAAGGTTCATCAAAGCTGAGAGACACAACAGACTGATTAATTACACAAACTCAAAACACTTACATCTTACCGGAGTTTCCACATTGAAAAATATGTACTGTTCAAAATGGCAAAGGACATTGTGGTTTCTACAGTGAATGACTCTTGCGCACCAGCTACCACGATATAGGGAGGAATACCACCGCTTGGACGGCTATTTTTCCACTCTGAAAATAGGATGAATTTCACCAAAATGACATTATCTTCAGAAAGCTGACTAACAGACTACAGCATCATCAACTGGTGATCGCATTTGCTCCATCTCTCACACACACACACACACACACACACACACACACACACACACACACACACACACACACACACACATCCTTGTTTAAAATAGAAGCCATTGTCAATTTTTAAATGGGTAAATGTCACTGCATTGCAGCCGGCGGATGCATTGTGAGGTTTAAACGATCAGCGCCGTTTTGTAAAGCTGTTGGAGTATTTGGCTTTTGGTGTTTCCCATGTGCAGCAGTAAATGGCAGCCCTTGATTGTTTCGCTGATTAGCCCACTACTCGACCGAGCAGCCTACTACTTGATCCACCAGTGAAAAGGTCATATGGGATACTTTTATGGTGCTTTTTGGTGCTTAACAGCCCTGCATATGCTGTAATGCCATAGAAAAGAGAAATTCTTGCAAATGTATCCATTTGTATTTCACTGAATGACAGGAGAGTGTGTAAATGATTATAACTGAATTTTACATTGGGTATTTGTAAATATCTGAGGGAGAATGTTTATCTTTGTGTGGCAGTACTGAGTGGCTTAATTGACAACTGCAGATGATATCAACAATAAAACAATATTGTTGGTCTGTTCCACACTGACTAAGCTGGACAAGCCAAGACACTGAGTGGGGTGGCCAGTGAAATGGGGAATGTGTTGATCGAAACTGCCCCACTGGTTAAATCAACATGTCTTTTTTGATGCATTGAAAATATGTCCATAAGAAGAGAAAGTGAAGTGAGATCACAAAAGTGTATTCACGTTTCTGCCCTTCTCCTTGGCATGACAGGCAGATAATGCATTAAAGCTATAATTAATTAAATGGTTAACGTTAAAGGTTATCGAAAAGAATGCACACAATAGGAACTCTGTCAAACAATACTGCAAGATTCTTATGAGCTTTGTGCATTTAAAGATAACTATGTATAATTATTTCATCATTATATATTGAATATTTGTTATATGAGGGGCTTTCTAAGCAAATATTTGTATATGCGATTAATTGCAATTAATTAATCAGGACATCATGTAATTAAGTCGATTAAAAAATGTAATCGATTGACAGCCCTAATATAGCACTGATCAGCCACAACATTAAAGCCATCAAAACAGCACCAAACCGCATCTCAGTATAGCATTCTGAAATGGTATTCTTCTCAACACAATTGTACAGAGCAGTTATCTGAGTTACTGTAGACTTTGTCAGTTTGAACCAGTCTGGCCATTCTCTGTTGACCTCTCTCATCAACAAGGCATTTCAGTCTGCAGAACTGCCCTTCAGTTATTTGTAATTTTGCAATATATGTAGGAAATCATGAGCACTCACATTAAAATGAAGACTCCAGTCATATCTGAAATCTTATAAAAGCTGTTTTATTCTACATAGCGAGGATCCGCACATGGGGGAGGCTAATAGTTACTGTGACTTCTCCCTCAAGACATGTTGTGCAATGAAGTATAGCCCTATTTTTCTACATCAAGGATCCTTGTAAAAAAGAATGGTTCTGTAAGTATAACTTATTTAAGTGCAAACTACTGAGGAGGGAAGCTCTTTGTGCACTTTTTTTTGCATTGCCATGGGCAATTATAGTAAACACACAGTCTTGGGGATAGTGAAATAGAATAGTTAACACCTCACAGACTTAAGACAAGTGAGGCCAAAAGTAATATCTGCTGTTCAATTGGAAAAAAAACTTGACTTCAGTAGAGAAGTGTGCAATCAGAGAACCAGCAGTCATCCATCATACTTTACTGGTGGCCCAACTTCTTAGAAAGATGCTTCATCTGCCTTAGAAATCACATTTACAGAAGACCAGAGCAGGTAAGCCATCTCTCTTATAATAATAATAACAATAATAATAAGAAAAGTTTTATCCAGGGCCGGCAAAATCATGGTCGTAGATTTAAAGTAGGTAGGGATGTCCCTATCAACTTTTAGGAAATCTAAAGTGTTCCGACCAACATTCTTTAAAAAACACTTTAAAGGTGCATTTAATAAATTTTGTCTTTATGTCATCTTGGACTTACACTGACACCTAGCGGCTTGGATGGTAAATGGTCTGCACTTATATAGCTTAACCTTGGGGTTTACCAAAGCGCTTTACACTGTGTCCCAATCACCCATTCACACACACACATTCACACTCACATTTACACTGATACACCAATGGCGGCAGAGCTGCCATGCAAGGCTCTAGCCTGCCATTGGGAGCAACTTAAGGGTTCAAAGTCTTCGGCAAGGACACTTTGGCATGTGGAGTCGTGTGGGCCAGGAATCGAACCCGACCCGCTCTACCACCTGAGCCACAGCCGCCCATGCAGCATCATTTAAAATCAATAGTTTTCAGTTTCAGATGACATTGTAGAAATGTAGTATTCACAGTCAGTCATGATTACTTTAATCAGTGAGTGAAAGTGTCAAATAACAGGACAGTTACTGAGATTAAGCAAGTAGTATTCAGCTGGTCATGGGATTTAAAAATGGCAGCCCCCATGTGTGGACTCTCTCCATGTAGAATAAAACAGCTTTTATAAGGTAACTGATATGACTGGAGTATTCATTTTAATGTGAGGGATCATGATTTCCTACATACAGTACTGTGCAAAAGTTGTAGGCACTTTTGAAAAATGTAGCATAGTGAGGATGTTTTAAAAAATAAAAACATAATAGTGTAATAGTGATAGTTTTCATTTATTACTTAATGTCATACAAAGTCCAGTTAACATAAACAAGCTAAATCAACATTCGGTGTGGCCACCTTTGCCTTTAAAACAGCACCAATTCTCATAGTTACACCTGGACACACCATTTTTCTTGGTTGTTGGCAGATAGGATGTTCCAAGCTTCTTGTCTTAAAATGGTTATTTATATCTTCAACATTAGTGTGTCAATAGGAAATATACATTTTAGACTCCCAAACATTACTTCTGCAAATAGAATAGAATAGAAGTACAGTGAGCCCTGCAACAGATGGCATGGCCCCCTCAGAGTGCATGTGACCCAATGTTTTCTGCGTTTACAGCCTGTAAGCGCTCTCTTTTGGAAGCCTTTTAATTTGAACGGTTGTCTAGTAAATGGGGGGGATTAGAGGTGCAGGATTTTAAGATGCTACTATAACTGCACAGAAAACTGATCTGGTATGGCAATATGAGAAAATATTATTTGGAAGTGAGGGGAACTGGAAAGCAGAAAGTGAGGGAAAATGTGGTGTCAATGTTTCCATTCTCCCCATAACTTCAGAAGTCCTTTTGCACATGTAGTTAATTTATCCAACCCTTTGTTTCATTTCCATTTGTTTAATGCTGAATAATACAATTTACAGAATGTCATTTTATGTCCCTTGGATATCACTGTTTTCTTGATGTAGCCTGGATCTTGATTTTGACACATTCAGGGTTAATTATATAACACATTGGCCACACACACACAAAAAAAAGAAAATAAGAAAGTGCATATTGTCTGGTTGCTGTAAAATACTTAACAGTCACTGACAGCATGCCCATGGAATACCACACAGACCATTCACAGCAAGCATTATGCATATTGCAGCAAAAATAAAAACATTCTGATTGCCTGGCTGCAATGCATCTCTTGTGAGACAGGGGTGCAAGCAAGCAAGTTTATTTATAAAGCACAATTCATACATAGAAGCAATTCATTGTGCTTTACAGTGGATACAACTTGGATAAACTCGTCAGTCCTTATGTGAGAAAATACCAAACATCAATGTCTAAACAGCAGCACAAGAACTTGCATTACACGTCATCCACAAATTGTTACATTTACACAGAGGTTATTCCTCTGATAGCACCAGAACTTGCATTACGATTAGTAAAAGATAGCAAAATATACATTTAATAACAAATAAATCAAGAAAAGAAATATAAAAAAACAGCATAATAATAAAACATAGAATAAGAAAATGGAAATAGAATAAAACAAAACAAAATAAAATTAAATGTGATAAAAACATAGGAAGCTATTTAAGCTGTAAGACTAAACAGTGCGATAAAGTTTAAGTGAGTTTAAGAGCTCAGTCATAGGCACATGAAAAGAGAAGTGTTTTTAACCTGGATCTAAAAAAAATGGATACGTTTGGTGCATGTCTAAGATCTTCTGGCAATTTATTCCAGTAATGTACAGAATAACTGCTAAACGCAGCTTCTCCATGTTTAGTTTGGACTCTGGGCTCTACTAGCTGACCTGTGTCCATGGATCTAAAAGCCCTGCTTGGTTTATATATTTCAAACATATCAGAAATGTATTCAGGTCCTAAACCATTCAGAGATTTATAAACTAAAAGCACCACTTTAAAATCTATTCTATAACTGACTAGAAGCCAAAGATTTTAGAACCGGAGTGATGTGCTCTGTTCTCTTGGTCCTGGTTAACATTCTAGCAGCTGCATTCTGAATGAGCTGCAGCTGTTTTATAGTCTTTTTATGGAGTCCAGTTAAGAGGCCATTACAGTAGTCAACCCTACTAGAAATAAAAGCATGGATGAGCTTCTCTTGGTCTTTTTGGGACACCAGGCCTTTGATTCTGGCTATAATTTTTTAGATGACAGAATGCTGTTTTGGTGCACATGTTTTTATTATTTCACCAGGTAACAATGTTTTGTTTAGAAGTTATAAGGCTGATACAATGTGCACTTTGAGTTAGACCTAATCAAAAGTATTTAATTTTGGATTAATTTCTCTTAATGTCTATAAGGAGGCCAGAGAAAATAATGGAAACACAGCATGAAAAATGTATTAAACTTCAAAGTGGGATTAAAAATGTACATGTAAAAATGAGTCACATTAGGTTGATTGCTAATTTACAGTATGTTCTAGCTATAAATGAGCTCTGAAAATTACTCCTTTGATATTCATTTAGCACAGGGGTTCTCAACCTTTTGCAAGCTGGGCCCCCAAAGCTGGTTCATTGCAGTTGGGGCCCCAGTGCCCCCCGCCCCGCCCCGCCCCATGCTTTAATGTTGTTATTATTATTATTATTATTATTATTATTATAATTGGCAGTAGCACCAGACTTCTAATGTGAGCTTGCAGGCATTATTATTATTATTATGAGTAGTAGTAGGCCTATCATCATTACTAGGCTATTGCTATATAATTATATGAGGTTACATGCTTTATTGTTGTTATTATTATTATTATTATTATTATTATTATTATTATTATCATCATCATCAGTAGGCCTATTATCATTACTAGGCTATTGCTATAATTGGGAATTGGCACCAGACCTCTGATATTAATTTAGGCTTTATTATTGTTATTATTACTAGGCCTAATAGTAGGCATCATCTGCATTTTTTACAGAAGCTTGCTGGTACGTGATGTTAATGTGAGACCTGAGCCTGCTTTGCCTTGCAAAGATCCTCAATTCTTGGCTCAATGTTTGATAAACATAGCCTCAAATCATCCTCGATTTGTGCACGATTGCGGTATTTCGTTTTGAGTGCAGTCATTTTTGAGAATCCTGCCTCACACAAATATGTCGACGCGAAAGGAAGGAGAATCTTCAAGGCGACGTCACAGAGTTCAGGGTATTCCTGCATCAATGCTGCCCAGAATGACGAAAGAGGGCAGGAGCTAAAGAGTTCCTTCAGTCTACTGTCACTCTTCAGCTCAATAAGCGGTTCCTGCATATCAATTGATAGCTTGTTTGCTGTGCACACAAACGGATCTCGAACCCACGCAAAAGAGCGATAATCCTCTTTAAAGTACGTCGCAAATTGTTTTCTCATTGCTGACAGGTGCTCAGACGCTGATTGAAATAGGGAGGAGAAATCGTGTGACGTGCCTGCATCGGTGATAAAGTCTGCAAGGCTGGGGAACATGTCGCAGTTCCCTCGACTGATGCGGCCATGCCAGAGGTCTAGTTTTTGTGTGAAGGCGTGCACTTTGTCTGCAAGGAGCAAAATATGAGTTTTGCGGCCTTGCAAAGACAGGTTGAAATCAAACAAATGAGCGCAGTTTTCTAAAGTCTATGAGCGCAGCACACACAAATAAACTAAATTGACATACTGCAGTTAAATTTCAAAATGTGGTGTTTTTATATTTATAACATTTGAATACAGTTCAGCAACATACATCACACGACCTGACGACCAAGAGAGCTGACAACTGACCATCACTTAATTTACCATCACCTCACGATTGAAAATGTGACACTGATTTCATATGACAGTTCAACAAACAAGTTAATAATATTAAGTCACTTACATTGTAGACGAAATAATGACTGTTTTGGTCTATTTTAGCAGCGAAAATAGATCCGATGAATCCAAACAAAGATCACAGCATAGCCATAGCGCATCTCACAGCAATACTCAATCGTGTTTTGAATGATTCAGTGTTGTGAACGAATCGGTTGAGTCAAAGATTCAATGACCCATTCACAAACATCTGTCTCATTCTTGATGAATCGGCAGTTTGAACGAATCGTTTGAATGAACGACTCAATGACTCGCTTAATGAAACCGCTTATCACCTGCATTTGCGCTCACTATCGACAAACCAATCAAATTTGTTCAAAACTTTTTTTTTTAAATCAGTCCAAACACATTTTAATTTTTATTCAGGAGTTATGTATATACAAAACTATAACTTTTTATGACAGTAGTTTAGTGATTAAAAAAAATGTGCCCAAAACAATTTTTTTTCCCGTTTTTTTTCCCTTCCATCGTAGCCTACTCGCGCCCCCCCCCGGGAGAGTGTCCCAGTTGAGAACCACTGATTTAGCAGATGTATTTATCCAAAGCGACTTACAAAAGAGACACATAGAAAGCAATTTGTCATACAAAGTTTAACAACATCTACAGTATAGGACTGCCAAGTTCTCACAGTGGCTGGAGTAGTAAAAATACTAGCACAGAAGAAAGAGACAAGGAATGTTTTTTTTTTTGTATTTTTCTTTTTTTTTGTATGTTGAGTGCAGTGGTAATTACAATTAGTGTGGGTTGGTTAAGTGATCAAGGAACAAATTATTTTCAGCTGGTTCTTGAATGTTGAGAAGGTAACAGCAGATCGTGTGGAGGTTGGAAGTTCATTCCAACACAGAGGAGCAGAGAAAGAGAACGATTGTGAAATAGACTTTGAGCCTCTTTGTAATGGGACCACCAGCCGTCGCTCATTCATAGATAGCGAGTTGGAGCATAGACCTGAAAAAGTTAATTGAAGTAAAAGTTTTGGTTCCATTGGCTCTCCTGAAAGCCAGAGTAAACCCTTGAATTTGATGTGGGCAGCTACAGGTAGCCAGTGGAGTGAAATCAAGAGTGGGGTGACATGAGCCCTTTTATGTCTGATTGAAGACCAGACATGCTGCTGCATTCTGGACCATCTGCAGTGGCTTAATTGTGTTAGCTGGAAGGCCAGCCAACAGAGCATTGTAGTAGTCCAGTCTTGAAATGACCAGAGCTTGGACCAGGAGCATATTCAGACAGGAAAGGTCTGATTTTCCTGATGTTGTAAAGTGAGAAGCTGCAAGACCAGGCGGTTGACGAGATGTGTACAGTGAAATTAAGATGGTCGCCTACCACCACTCCCAGGTTCTGGGCTGTTCTGGATTGTGTTAGTGTAGTTGAACCAAGATGAAAAGTGAGGTTGTGGTCAACAGATGTGTTGGCTGGGATCACAAGGAGTTCTGTCTTGGCAAGGTTGAGCCGAAGGTGTCGCTCCTTTATCCAGGCCGAAATGTCCAGGACACAGGCAGAGATATGAGCTAACAGTAGGGTATAATATGTGTGTTTTCAAAAAAAGATTTGGCAACTAAGCATCTCAACAATCCCAAATAGCTATAAACTTGCTAACTATTAAATATACATAACTAAAACCATTTAATGACTCATGAACACAAGGGATTCACAACTTTGAAATTCTGGAGCACAAACTGAAAGGTGAATCTTTTTCATCCCTACAGTAAGCTCAGGTTTGACTCAAATATTCCTATTCATTCAAAAGTTTACAGTAGCTGCTTTAATGTTGTCTGTATGAATGAATGACTAAAGTAAATCCCTTATTTTGATTCTGTTCCTGCCCTAATAAAGCCTTTAACCATAGTAAAAAATGAGACTTTCATAACACCGCAAATTATTATCAAAATGTATACAACAGTGTTTAACACAGTCCAAATATGTATGGACCCTATTATTGGGAGCTTCAAATGCTTTTTTATTTTATTTTTATTTGTTATATACGGAGTGGTGATGTAGTGGTCTAAGCACATATCTGGTAATCAGAAGGACGCTGGTTCGAGCCCCACAGCCACCACCATTGTGTCCTTGAGCAAGACAAGTTGCTCCGGGGGATTGTCCCTGTAATAAGTACACTGTAAGTCACTTTAGGTGATTAAAAACATACACATCATATTATGAAATGCATAAGGCAACATATATTTTATTTGTTACAATATGAAAAAAACAATTTGCTTACCTCACTGTCAAATAGAATTGGCAATTTCTCTTCTCTTTCTCCACTGTTGTGGAACAGTTCAGAGGAAACATCAAATAGGCACTGGTGCTCCTGCCAATGTTCCACAAATTTTTCCATCATTTCTTCGATCCAATGAGACTTTCTTGATACCGCAGCCATGCTAGTTGATGTTCTGTTGCAGGTACATCAGTACTCCTCCCACTGACACTTCCTGTGCCCCGTTTCTTGCTCTCTCATTGCTGTATGTCAACGCTGCAGTTGTATTCAGTCAAAACATATTTCACATTGCACGATTTGGAATTACAAACAGGTCCAGATATTTAACATTCTAGATATCTCGCTGACATCGGAGACGCATTGGCGCTTCTCTCAATTTACCTCAATTTATTAACTCTGATTGTTTCTTATAGTTATTGTTGGTGTCATTGCTCAGGTGGCCGGAACTGGTAGGGAGTGACTAGGCTGCTTATAGAGACGGGTTTAAAACATCGACAGAGAAAAGCCAAGGTATGTATACAATACACGTTATTATTATTGTCATGGTACAATAAATCAGTCATTTAAGACAACCAATGTTGGTTTGATCATTAATTTGTTTATAACTAATCTGAACTGGAGAATTATGCTAACATTAAAGCTAACAGTAGCTGTTCGAATTGTTAGAACAATGTTAGAAAGTCAAGGATGGAAACAGCTCTCCTTTTCTCTTAATACGTTATTTTAAATAAATACAAAATAAAAAAACATATCAATTCGAGCAGATCCGTTGAGTTTATTATTTTTTTCAGTGGTTGAGGGGCATCCAATATGTTCTATTCAGGTTATAAACATGAATGCTCTGAAGAGGTTTTGTATAATACTGATAATAATCAGATTTTGCATAATAAGCAAACAAAGCGTATGGTCATGTAAACGCAATAAATGGAGTTCCTATATCTCTGTAAGGTCATATATTGCGTAAGAATAAACTGGTGGTCACGGATTGATTTTGCATTGCATGTTAACACCTTATCGGGTGTTCTTACTGGCTCATTCAATGTGCGCATGTTTTGAGCGCATGCCTCTTCGCGGTCTGACTTCAAAAGCAGAGAATAACGGTGCGTTCACATACAACGCAAAGAAAATTTTCGCCTCACATTGCTCGTACGAGTTTGACCACTGGATTATAAATGTGTGTTTAAACTTCTCTTCTGGAAAAGGACAGGAGGAGGGGCTTCTACGACTTGGTTCATAGTATGGTTCTACTTGGAATCAACAGAACTTTCCAGGTAGTCCAACTTCCTCACTCACTTTCCTCCAAGCGACGTCTTTTTTCGTCTGGTCTCTGTACTGTACATGTATGACATTGTGTCATACAGTTTCCGGGTGTCCACACACTGCTACAACAATTTTTTAATATTTTCATATATTTTCACTTTTTACAGATTTCTTCTGCTACTACGTCAGTACGTCAGTGACATCCGGACAATCTCAATGCTGATAGGCTTTCGCGACAACGCGTCATGCAGATTTTTATGCGGATTTTTCATGCAAATAAGCGAATGAAGTATGTTCGAGTCGCACCATTTGCGCCGCCGGTGCGAATGTGTGTCTATTCGCATCTTTGCATTGACTTAGTATGTAATCGTGCTGCGCAAAATGCTTGCTTCGCGTTGTATGCTAACACAGTGGTTCTCAACTGGGACACTCTCCCGGGGGGGCGCGAGTAGGCTACGATGGAAGGGGAAAAAAACGGGAAAAACATTTTTTTTTAGGCACATTTTTTTTATCACTAAACTACTGTCATAAAAAGTTATAGTTTTGTATATACATAACTCCTGAATAAAAATTAAAATGTGTTTGGACTGATTTAAAAAAAAAGTTTTGAACAAATTTGATTGCTTTGTCGATAGTGAGCGCAAATGCAGGTGATAAGCGGTTTCATTAAGCGAGTCATTGAGTCGTTCATTCGAACGATTCGTTCAAACGGCCGATTCATCAAGAATGAGACAGATGTTTGTGAATGGGTCATTGAATCTTTGACTCAACCGATTCGTTCACAACACTGAATCATTCAAAACACGATTGAGTATTGCTGTGAGATGCGCTATGGCTATGCTGTGATCTTTGTTTGGATTCATCGGATCTATTTTCGCTGCTAAAATAGACCAAAACAGTCATTAATTAATCTACAATGTAAATGAGCAAACGAGCTATCAATTGATATATGCAGGAACAGCTTATTGAGCTGAAGAGTGACAGTAGACTGAAGGAACTCTTTAGCTCCTGCCCTCTTTCGTCATTCTGGGCAGCATTGATGCAGGAATACCCTGAACTCTGTGACGTCCCCTTGAAGATTCTCCTACCTTTCGTGTCAACATATTTGTGTGAGGCAGGATTCTCAAAAATGACTGCACTCAAAACGAAATACTGCAATCGTGCACAAATCGAGGATGATTTGAGGCTATGTTTATCAAACATTGAGCCAAGAATTGAGGATCTTTGCAAGGCAAAGCAGGCTCAGGTCTCACATTAACATCACGTACCAGCAAGCTTCTGTAAAAAATGCAGATGATGCCTACTATTAGGCCTAGTAATAATAACAATAATAAAGCATAAATTAATATCAGAGGTCTGGTGCCAATTCCCAATTATAGCAATAGCCTAGTAATGATAATAGGCCTACTGATGATGATGATAATAATAATAATAATAATAATAACAACAATAAAGCTTGCAACCTCATATAATTATATAGCAATAGCCTAGTAATGATGATAGGCCTACTACTACTCATAATAATAATAATAATGCCTGCAAGCTCACATTAGAAGTCTGTTGCTACTGCCAATTATAATAATAATAATAATAATAATAATAATAATAACAACAATAAAGCATGGGGCGGGGCGGGGCGGGGCGGGGGCACTGGGGCCCCAACTGCAATGAACCAGCTTTGGGGGGGCCCAGCTTGCAAAAGGTTGAGAACCCCTGTGCTAACACACCATAACACGATTATTTCAAATTTTATTTAAAATCGGATTTCTTGCCTATTTTAAATAAGCTGATTTGAGAGAGTAACCAGCATATTGGTGTGCATGTAAATGGGCTCAATACCAACATTATATAAATATGCTCCCTGAGGTTTTGCTTTTGCTCGGCTGTTCGCTTGCATCAGAAGACCAAGCGCTGGCAAATAACGTTTTATATTTTTACGGTTTTTTTTTTTATAAAGTTTCCCAGACTTTTCTCCATTTGGACAAAATGTACTTCTGTCCAAGCTTCTTAATTTTCTGAGATTATTATGGAAGTAAAAAAATTAATTTTTGACAGTAGTGATGAAGCATACATTAGCTATCTGGCTTTGTAAGGCAGTGTATTTTTTACTGCTGAACAACAAACACATTTGACCTGTAATATTTAAATTAATATTTCTATTAATTTCAGATGATGGCAAAGGCTTTAAAGAATCAGTGTGGGAGAAATGGATAAAGTATTGCCGTTGAAAGTGATAGTTAATAAAGTTCACCACTATTTTACATTGGGCCTCATTCATGGTACAGGTGCAGAACACATTTTTGTGTAAATCGTTCTGAAGTAAACATTCAGAAGTTTTTGTATTTTCAAAATGTTTGTCAAAATTTATACCAGCTCCCGACCATGTGTAAATCATGCGTAAGACATCCGAACGTGTTGTGCTCTTTCAGACAAAGATGAAATAAGTTATGGAAAATGTACTAGGAATTAATATTAACCTTAAAAAATAACATTAATAATAATAAAGATTTGTTTTCTATTTAAACCATATCCTATAATTATTTAGAAATGTTACTTTGCTGCTTGCATTTAGTTTCTCAAAGTCCCAACTCTACATATCGTTATTCCAGCAGAAGCACTTGGTATGGGGTGAAATGTTCTACCATGACTGGTTGGATTTATTATTTTTTTAGTTGATATGATTTTGGTTTCATAATTTAGTATAGGCATCACTAAATCAGGTTCATTTGACGTATGGTCAATGATATAATGCTGTTAAACCCATAAATATCATGGGCAGGTGCATACACAATACAAGGGGGGAAAAAGAAAAAGCCTGCATAGTAAAAGAGCTTGCAAATCTGTAATAACTTTCAGCATTTCAGTCAAAGACCTTCAGGCATTCTATCAATTTCTTTAATGATTTTTCCTTTTGCAAGCGAAGTATATCACTTTACATTCTTGGGTTTACTCAAAAAGTTTCACCAATGACGCTGGCAATGCGCTCAACTGAACCAGAGTTATGGAGTAATGGTTGTAGACGTCCAAAATGAAAATGTCTTAGATTAAACTTCATGTCAAACTATTTTTATTGACCTTTTGGACCGTTTAATTCACAAAAGAACATCTGATGACAGCAAAAGCATGTGATGACTAAGTTTCTCACTTTCTTTTTATAATGAACATGGGAGTGTTTGCTAAATCAATATTTTACAAAGTGAATTTAAAAAAAAAACTTTGATTACTGTTTCTCATATTAAAAGCTTCATATTCTCATTTACAAGCCTTCCTTGCATGGCGTTTTTATAGCCGTGGATTATGATAATTGAAATGAAAGTGTGCACGCACTCTATTTACATTGAATTACATGCACTCTACTTAGTGAATGGAATTCACTAACATACACACATTTTACTAACAAATCTGGGGAATATGAAATGTTCATGAATACGGTGGAACGGTTTCCAGAAGCTCAATTTTATGCATAAATCACTCACAATTTTTTCTTATATTTACAGAATTTTCATGAATGAGGCCCACTGAGTGGAAAGTGGGCATGCATAACCCAAATTCGGTCAACCTTTATGCCCAATCTAATGTTTTGAAGTTTTTTCATTGCAGGCACTCACTCTGTCAAGTACACAGGCATGACCTACTATGCTATTCAAGTTGACATTTAAAAAAAATTATTTATTCTCAAAATTCTCTTGTATGACTCTTAACTTGCCAGCACTGTTTACGTTGGAAAAAGTTTGCATCATTTTGTAAGCACCATTCTTTTTACTTTTTACTTCTTTTTACCTTTCCAAGCATTTTCTAAACCTTTTGGATCTGCTTAATAAAAATACCTCACCTGCAGATTAACTAGTGCTTGCTCAAGCAGGTTTCGGAAAAAGAACAATCACAGTGACAATGGACATGAGTCATATTACGAGATATCTAAAAGTGTCTTTTTGTGTCTTGTAAAATGACATTGTCCTACTATAGCCAACCTTAAAAAAAATACACTGTTAAACTTTAGAACAGTGTTTCTCAATGCCTTCTTGGACTACCACTAACACTACACATGTTGGATGTCTCCTTTATCTAACACATGTGATTTAGCTAATCAGCACTCCATGATCTGAACTGTGTGTTTCCAATAAGGGAGACATTTTTTCATGGTGTTTTATTTGTCTAAAAGTCACTATGTTCTATGAGACAAGCTTGTGAGTTATGACAAGGGTTTTGTTAATTACAGTGTTCTTGGTTCTGTCGAGTGTCTGTCTGTTGATTGAAGTTGTGGATAAATTATTACTGGAGTACCGGAGACAAGATTTGAAATCACTGAGTCTACTACCATCTTATTCTCAGTTTAATCCTACAGAAGGTTTGTGATCTCTTTTTGATGAAATTTTGCCAATTTCATCATCTTCAGCTGATGTTTGACTTCACTGAAAGACTTTCTTGTGATGCTCCACACTACAGCTCACTAGGTGGCAGTAATGCACCATAAGATGGATTGTGAACCGTCAATAAACATCACAAGAAGAAGAAACACTTTCTTGCCTGTGACAGCGCTATGGATCATGAAAAAACATTTAACAAAATAGTACATAAATAAACAGCAATGGTGTTGATGTCAGAGATATTGTTGTGCTCAGTCAATAATATTGTCAGTGCTGTCTTGTTCGGTACACAACGATGTTAAATTATCCGGATAGCTAGCTGCTAGCTAGTGGCTACTGAGCCTTATTTCCAGTTTCTATGACAGCAGGGCTGTCTGCTAATACTTCATAACCAGATGATTTCATGACATTGATTCAGTTAGCTCAGGGGTATCCAGACTTTTTCAGTCTGGGGCTAAATGCAGAAAAAAATAAGGTGCCACGGGCCCCATCACTGTAATCATTTAAAAAAATTGCTAGAAGCTGCTCTATTGCTATGCATTATCTTTATATTGTATGCCTAATATGGAATGCTTGTGTAGGCTCTACATTTAAATAAAGGATATGGCATTTCACTCACAAATAAATATAAAAAATATTATACTAATTTATAAACTTTTTTTTATGTCCATTCAGTGGCACTGCAAAAAACATATAGATCTGCTACCGAGTGTTGGGTATGACCCATCACGATAATCAGAATCAGATTACATTTGATCACTTTATGAAGGAATTACTCTTTATTTTTTAAGGAATCAAATTTTATAGCTATACAATTAATGTATATATAATATTATGTAATATAACTTCTGTTGTTACTTGTGTTACAAATACGATTTTAATTTGATAAAAATTATCATGCTTCATTTTCTTTTGTAGACATGCATGTGCAAGCTGATACACATCAGGCACAGATGCGCACATGTTTTAAGCGCTCTCTCCTACAGTGTGTCCTCACTCAAATAGCGCTGGGAAGCCTGTGAATAATTTTTCTTGTTTTCGATGAAATATCAGAACGAACCAATTAATTACAGTATACGTATTTCCCAGTGCTACAGAGGACATTCTGGAAGAGTATGCTAGGTTCACATGTCTCTGTGCACGCTCAATAAACTCTGTTCAGCCCCTCACACAACAACAGCTTTACTCAGTTGTATGATGTGAGGTATCAGGACATTTTAACAAGAACAAACTTACATGAGTAAGGTATCTAACCTGATGTCAATCCTTTAGTAAATGCATCATTCTTTCTGAGGGGCACTTCATCCTTGAAAATATGGAGTATTCCAAACTCCTGTTGAACTCTGCCAGTGGATGAAGCTGGTGACAACGCAGAACACACTAGAAGAGACGATGCGCTGAGAATAGCAGCTGCACATGATACTGACATCCAGTGCCCAGAATACAAATTTAATATAATTTCTCTATAGCGGGCATAATTCTGTTCTATTTCTAAAGTCTCTTACAGGCCACATCGGAGCAGTCGGAGGGCCGCAGATGGCCCGTGGGTCGGACTATGGACACCCCAGAGTTAGCTAGTTTGTCGAACTGCTTGCATTTTCAGTGAGATGTACCTTATTTGATTGTAGATGTAGAACATAGGATAAACATCAAAAATTACTCAAAAGTTTATTATTGATATCGAATATATATATATTTTTTTTCTCTATAAATAACGATATGGTTTTAGTACCCAGCCCTACAGGTAACTAAACAGATTTGATAACATAATAAGCATTCTTACTGTACATCATACAAGTAATATTTACATTTACATTTATGCATTTGGCAGACGCTTTTATCCAAAGCGACTTACAGTGCACTTATTACAGGGACAATCCCCCCGGAGCAATCTGGAGTTAAGTGCCTTGCTCAAGGGCCCAACAGTGGCATCTTGGTGGTGCTGGGGCGTGAACCCATGACCTTCTGGTCAGTAACCCTAGCTGCTAATATCTGTCAGTTCACATATCACACTGAGCAAAAGTAATTCTAGGCCTTCCTGATCAACTTGTGGTTGGCGTCCACTTTCACAAGGTACAGATGTGCCTGGACTGAATATGATCTTCTCACTACACATCCAAGTTGTGAAATTCTAGTAAGGACTCCAGCTGAATCTACTCTATTCATAGAGTTTCAAACTTTAGACCACTTCACTCGATGACAAAGAGCTTTCAAGAGGCCTCTCATCATTCTGAAGGCTGAGTGTGATGTTGTTTTGATTGTTGCCACAAGATTGTCCAACTCCTCATCTGCCATGTTCCCACCACTGTAATACCAAAGTCTTGCATTCTCTGTTGCATAGTTCGTGTTGACATGCCAAGCAGTATTGCAAGGCATAGCCTACTGCCAATCCCATTCCATCAATCGTCTAAGGTGCTGCTCAGATCCAATGTGTTTGGGGCATCCCATTTGTTCACTCATTTGATTTTAAACTATTGACGAGGCATGCCTTGTCTCCAGTCGGTTACACAGTTACAGTGAACATGTTTGAAACACAATTCATTACCTCTTGAGGCATACAGTATTTGATTTGCATGTGAACTAATCAATATCATGCCATTTGTGCAGATCAAATATAAATAATCCAGGTCTAGAGGCAATCACTGCATGGCTTCCTGCAATTGTAATAGGAGCTCTAAAATAAATCTTAGCACTGTCTGTAAATATATATATATATACTGTATATACAAAATGTTAATTTTGAAAAAACTAAAGTGATCAATTAATTCCTCATTAAAGTAGCTCTTTTGGTAATGGACAGCATGCTACAGATGCTGTTGATAGAGCATAACTTGTTTTGAATATTTTTATATTGGATATTCTTTTATAAGCTTTAATTAAGTCAAACCTGTTCGCTTTTAATGTGCATAGATAAAATGTACGAAATTCCAAAATATGTTGTAATAGAGGTGAAAAAGATATTGATGACACATTTTGAAAACACAAAACTCTGTTTGCTCATACACTGTTTGTTAAGACACAAAAGGCTGTGCAGAGTTTAAGCTTAATAAATGTAAGCTGGTTGTGAATTCTGGGAGCTGTTTGTGTAGAGCTAAGAGTAAAGTGGGATAAGGTCCCTGACAACCCGGTATAAATGACTCAACTTCAAACAACCTCACATCTCTTCTGTCCCCCTGGATTTGAAGGAGAAGCATTGGAGGTTGTTCATTAACTGCTTGGATGTACGCTTTCTGCACTTTCTTTTTGCTTCAAAGGCATTCTGAATGCTGGTCAGGGAGAAGAAAATGCTGCACATCTTGTATAAGGAAAGAAAAAACAACTCTTCCAGACTAAAAAAATGATCGCAATATGTTTCAAATATACTGCAGTGCAATTAATAGTCTAAGGAGCAGACCTCCACTTTTCCCATGGTGTATTATCAAAACCCATTTAAAATGTAATGTTTGGCATGGAGTGTTCTTTCTTCAGGGGTATTTATCAATGCTACGAACACAGAGACTTGACAGACTTGAACTCTAATGAAGACCAATCTTGCCCAGCTACAGTACCTTGGAGGAATGAACTTGGAAGGACAGGAGCATGTAAAACACATATATTGTGAGCTTTGAGATGAACAGCAATCTTCCCGTTGCACAATTGCCCATCCCAGCACATTTGTAGCCAGTGAAAGACCATCCTGGTTACTTTCGTAACCTCCATTCCCTGATGGAGGGAACGAGACATTGTGTTGATGTAGTGACACCTCTGCTCTTTGAGAAAAGTCCAATTTGAATTGGCGAGTGGAATTTGCATGACCCTCCCCAGGGCATACGGGTATAAAAGGAGCTGGCTCGCAACCACTCATACAAGACAAGGTTTCGGCAGGAGGGACACAATGTATCATTCCCTGCCCAAAAATGGGAACAGGCCATAAGTGTCTGCGTCGGGGAGGTGCCGCTTCCCAATGGGAAGACACAGCGGAGACCACACCCTACCCGGTTGGGAGGTAATTGTGTGGAAATACGTCAAATGGTCTTACCGAGTTTTTTCGCATGTGGAGAAGTCCCCGTTATAGGCCCTACCCAGAGGGTATGGAGCTCTACAAACAGCAACCGGTGGCAGAGGGGACTCTGCCCAACGAAGACACAGGTTTACCAATGGGATATCTGTCTTGTGGAAGATATATCACACAGGGTTACGTACAGGCAACCAGCGCATGTGGAGCATCTACCCCAGTATAGGGCCTATTAGCACACGTATTGGGCCGGCATCGAGTTTCTCTGCAAACTCGCCTCCCACAGGGCTAAGGAGGAAGGACATCCAGGGTCCATAACTTCGTGAATATGGTAACCCCCAGCCAGTTGTCCCACAAACTTACCTCTTCATACCTGACAATACACGGGATGAAACTGGCTCAACACGGAGATTGTAGAACATCGCAAAGGTGTTGGGTGTTACCCAGCCTCCTGCTCTACCGATGTCTGCTAAAGAGCATTGGTTGGGGCCCAGGAGACTGCCACTCCTGGTGGAGTGTGCCCGAAGCCCCAAGGGTGGTGCGCTGCTACAGCGGCCATGTTCACCTATAAGGTGGAGGGGGACAACTGCCCCTCCAGCCTCTCCTGCAGGAAGGGAAGCTCTGACCCAACTCTGGGGTTCTTCATGTTGGGAAGAACACCATTTAGCAAACAGATGCCACTTCAAATCATACAGGCGCTTCATAGAGGGCGCCCCAGCCTGAGTGACGTCTCTACCACCACGGGTGGTAGGCCACTTAGGTCTTCCGCATCCTGTCCAAGGGCCAGACACGGAGATTCCAGAGGTCTGGTTGTGGGTGCCAGATGGTGCCCCATCCCTGAGAGAGGGAGGAGTATGAGGTCCAAGTCTGGGTGGGCCAATAGGGTGCTACTAAGATGACCTTCTCCTCGTACTCCCTGACCTTGTACAGGGTCTGTGCAATTAGGGTCACTGGGGGTAACAACCTTGTACTGGTACGCCCGGCCCTCGAAGGCGAACCACAGAAAGGGCCGGTGCCGAGGTAAAATCGAGACGTGGAAGTACTTGTCCTTTAGGTCTACTGCTGTGTTTCTGTGTCAGCATCTGGAACAGGAATCTGTGCAAGGCCTGGTTCACTACTCGCAGGTTTAAGATTGGCCACAGCCCACCTCTTTTCTAGGATAAAATAAAGTAGGTGCTTTAGAACCCATTCTTCATCTTGGCTGAAGTGACAGGCTAGATCGCTTCATTCCGCAGAAGGGTTGTGATCTCTGTGGCGGCATTCTCGCCCTTCACTGAGGTAAAACAGACAGGCGAAAGAAGCCACTTAATCCAGCGTTACTGCAATGTACATGAGCGTAGCCAAACAGCATCCATAAAGTGCTTTAGATTTGATTCCCAATTAAATTATAACACGAATGCTCGTCCAAGTGTAACAGGGTTTAACGGAAAAACAAAACTGACTTAAATGGTACAGTACATGATTTCTATCTTAAGACATTTTTACACTGGCTTGCAAAACTGAAGGCCACACTTATAGCTTGCTTGTCAGAGAATACTTTGCAGTGGTGGTCTGATGTGTAAATTCATATTGTTAAACATGCTCTTCTTACACTATAACAAAAGATTGTAGTAGGCTCATCATTATATCTCTTGCTGTTATTTTAAAGTAAAGTCAACACTTGTCAATAAAGCAGTTGAATTAAACATATAATTCAATCCCATCTAAAAACTATAATCATACACTAAAGTGATAGTTAAAGAGGTCATAGTATAATTGGTCAATTTTTTATTTAAAATTTTGGTTTAATTTTTAAAAGTATACAGTTTTCAACAGAGTCAAAAAAAATATCACCTCTAAAGCCCTGTTCACACCGCCAGCTACATACATTTTTGAGAGCACAGTGATGAGCAACCCTTACCATTAGACCGTTGGTGATAGATATGGGCGTGACAAGCGACACAACAAAGTTGAATTTTTTTTTAACTTTATGTAAAGGACGAAAGACATTTGAAAGTGACTACCAATTAGAGCTCATGTCATCTGTCTCCTGTGAGATACTGGTGTCGAGTGCAGGCAAGACAGAGAAGTTACACTGTTTTGGGGGATTTGTCTGCTCTATATCATTTGCCTGTAACTACATGCATGGGTATAATAAAACAATGATGGGTGGAAAACCATGTCAGCGACTGTCTGCATTCTGAGTGAGTTTGATTCATATTTTAATAGATTGATGGTCTTGTTTAATGATATGATAAAAAAATGACTGCTGCAGGTTATATAAAATACTCTCCCTTGTAAACTGTTGTTTTACCTGCAGTATCATCTGTAATCAGCATATCTAAAGCTACTTTGGCCAGACATGCAGTCCACCAATAACGTTGGAGCGACATTAGTAAGAACGCCCACAAGCGATTTCACAGTACAGAGACCACCGACACCAGAATGTTTGAGGAATGTCAATATTGTGTTACATTTACAATTTCATACGTAACTGGGCCCACAGAGTAGCATCACACATACGTGTTTCTGCAACAGCCAGTTGTGTTACAAGCTGCCAGATTTCGTTGCCAGACACTGTTCAAGTGTCTGTTATTTATTTCTGCTCAAACAGTTTCTCATACAGTTTTTTAAACCACAGAATAAGTTTATTTTATATACATAGTACATCCAACTCATCACCATACCATGATAAAATGTTTACAGCTCTTATATGCACAGTCAATACATCAAACGCGATCTTCCTCTGATGGGTGCTGCCATTTGTTTACATTGGTAGCGTGAGGGAGGTTACTACACTCAATGACCTATATGAGAGTGTTGAGATCTTTTGAAAATTTGGTTCAAAATTTTGGATTCCCTGATCTCAGTTCTATAGGTATTTACAGCTGTGCCACCTGCTCTGTATTGTTTAAGGGAGTGGCATTAATATCAGCAGTCTGGTTTGTCGACATTGTGTGTGTCTCTTTCAGAATACAAACGTATTATATGCCTGAAAAGATTGTTTGAGTTGCTGTCTGTGTGTGTGTGTGTGTGTGTGTGTGTGTGTGTGTGTGTGTGTGTGTGTGTGTGTGTGTAGCGTGTATTTATCACTTTGTGGGGACCAAATGTCCCCATAAGGATAGTAAAACCCGAAATTTTTGACCTTGTGGGGACATTTTGTCGGTCCCCATGAGGAAAACAGCTTATAAATCATACTAAATTATGTTTTTTGAAAATGTAAAAATGCAGAAAGTTTTCTGTGAGGGTTAGGTTTAGGGGTAGGGTTAGGTTTAGGGGATAGAATATAAAGTTTGTACAGTATAAAAACCATTATGTCTATGGAAAGTCCCCATAAAACATGGAAACACAACATGTGTGTGTGTGTGTGTGTGTGTGTGTATGAACCCATCTGCACCTAATCAGCAGACGTGGCTGCGTGCATGTGATAGTTTAGATATGATGGCTGTGCATATACAAGCTGTGAACTGTTATCGTGGTACTTTGGTGACAATTTGGCTATTTGTTACATAAAATAAACATATTATGTGATTGAAAATACGCTTTGAGTTGCTTTTTGTTTGAAAAATTATAATCGCTACCAATGTAAACAAATGGCAGCACCCATCAGAGGAACCCCCCTCACAATCTTCTCTGACCAGCAGAAAGGGATTTATTAATGCGTGATTTTGGGTTCAGCCATATGCTCGAGGTAACATTTAAAAAAAAAATCTGATTTAAACACTCTTGACACTTTTGTCCATACTGAGTGCAAATACGAAATAACAGGGTGCAATTGTACTTTTCTGACTAGTTTGATAGACAGGCTTTGCAATGGCAAAATAGGGGCAAGAACTTCCTGTTTAAAACAAAAACTACGGAGGGGCTCTCTCAGGTGGAATTGACCAGTGAGCCAAATGTCTGAGACCGAATGCATAATAATAAAACAAAATCTTGGGTAGGCCTAGCCAACATTGGTAAATCGGTCTATGTAACTTGTTTAATCTAGGATGCTTACCATTCCAAATGAAGGACTTCACTATGCTACCAAATTGCTTGAAGAGACGGGGTACATCTATTGGGAGAGACTGTAACAGGTAGTTACATTTTGGAATACAATTAATTTTAATATGCGAGAACTGGCTTGACAATATAAATAATAGTTTTAAAATAAAACTGAAACAAAAAGACAAACACACAAAGGTGTCGGACAGCTGTCCGTAAATCTCTCTCTCTCTGTCCCACTGCAATCTCCAGTCAGCCTTTATCCCTCTCTGAGGCTTGATTAGCCTGATTAGGGGCTGGGTGTGTGGAATTATGACCCGACCCGCCCTCTGCCCTGTCACATTAACATTAACCTTCCCAAACATAGATAAATCATCCTCCTTTCTTATCGTGGCTGCTAATGGTTCCAGGGCAAAACAGAACAAAAATGGGGAAAGAGAGCAACCCTGCCGGGTGCCCCTATCCAGAGTAAAATAATCTGAAATTAATCAATTTGTTTGTACCACCACTACTGGGTGTCTATAAAGTAACTTGATCCATCCAATAAAAATATTCCAGAACCTGTATATTTCCAAAATCTTAAAAAGATACAGTAATCCCATTCTACTATATCAAATGCCTTTTCGGTGTCAGGTTAGATGGCATCAGCTGGAGTCTGCTCATTCGCCACTGATCACATCATATTGATGAAACGTCAGCAAAACCATCTGGCCCCAGCATTAATTACCTCGCCAAGCTGCTCCAAGTTTATCTCAGAATCAAGAGAATGTTTTGCTCAGTTGTCAGTTTAGGGAATTCTAATGGTTCCACAAAGTTTCTAATATCTTCATCGGTAGATGAAGATGTGGAAATGTAAAGATCAAGATAGAATTCTTTAAAAGCATTATTAATATCAATGGCTGAGGTAAATATTTCACCACCAGCACATTTCACAAAGGGAATGGTAAAAAGACTCTGCTTTATATATCTAGCCAAAAGCTTCCCTTCTTTGTCCCATGACTCAAAGTATGACTGTCTTGCCTGAATAGCCAAAACTCCACCTTCCACAATAATATAGTATTATATATATATATATATATATATATATATATATATATATATATATATATATATATATATATATATCAATGGGATCAATTCTTTGAGGCCATCAGACGACAATACGGCACTTCAGCTCTGCCTCTGCACTTTTAATATATCCTTTCAACTCCACAAGTTCTTGTGCTTTGGATTTTTTGACGAATGAGATGTACTGCATGATCCAACCCCTAAGAACCACCAAGCTACATCCACAGAGGAAACTGAGGACCAGTTGTCTCCATATAAACATTGATTTCAGCCTTTAACATTTGTTAAAAATCAGGATTTTGCATAAGGGATACATTAAAGCGGCAACTATATGATTTATTTTTCTCCATATGTGGCAACACCTCTAAAATCACCAGGGCGTGATCTGAGACTAAGATGTTTCCAATTGAGCAATCAACAACAGATGAAATGAGGGACTTAGATATATAAAAAAAAATCTATTCTAGAATAAATGTACTTATGTACTGATGAAAAAAATTTATAGACCCTACCAGATGGGTTCAAAAGTCTCTGTAAATATCTGTAAGAACAAGATCGTTACACATACTGTGAAACGTCAATGTTGCTCTAGGGGGCTTACACACTTTTGCTTCACTATGATTAAGGACTGAATCCATCAAACGATTAATGTCTCCTCCCAATATTATATAACGAAGGGTGCCAGCAGCTTGCAACATCCCTTCGATATCTATAAAAAGCCCTGATCATAAGCGTTAGGTGTGTATATATTAGCCAAAAATCAACCTTTGCCCCTGAATTTCTTCTAAAACCATAATGACTCTTCCTAATTTATCATTAATCTGTTTGAGACATTTGAATTGTAGATGCTTACTTATCAATGTAATGAATCCCCTGCTCTTACTTGAGCTAGCACTAAAGAAAACATGTCCACACCATAATTCCCACATTTTTTAGCTTCCTGCGGGGAAAGATGTGTTTCTTGAAGAGACACTATATCATATTTTTTACGTTTAAGGAAAAAAATAACCTTCCTTCTATTTATGGGTTGCCCCAATCCATTCCACGTGGAGAAAGATTATCCACTTATATTAACAATTGACATTTTGACCTGTTAGAAAAAATAGATTAGTAAAAAATTTAATTATAAAGACCACATTCCCCATTAGTGCAACAATCAAACCCCAAACTACCCCACGAACCAAACAAACAGAAAAAAGAAAAATGTGCAAATTAACCCCACACACGACCGCGCCAATCGGCGTCCATCACTCTAAATTCAAACAGTCCATATATGCCTACGAAAGTCATCGCGACAGATTGCTCATGTCCGGTGCTTCTATGCAAATTTTGTGAGACAAAATTACATAACAGAAAATAATCTATAACTGTATAAAACAAACTCCAGCCAATATGCAGAATAAACACAAAGAACATGTAGATTAATAAAAAAAACTGTATCAAAGATGTGTTCATCCACAAAACTAACTCCAGCCTCTAACAGTTCAGAAGGCAGTTCAGTTTCCTCGTGCAGTCAAACAAATGTTCAGTGAGCCGGCTGTTCATGAATACAGCAGATGACCTAATCCTTCAAATGTCCTGCATAAAATGGTGTGTCCTCCGAGGAGGGCTCTGAAGGCGGAGCCCTGGAAGGCTCTGGAGGCGGAGCCGAGGAAGATTCAGGGGGCTCAGGAGGCGGAGCCGTGGGATGCTCAGGAGGCAGAGCCGTGGGAGGCTCAGGAGGCAGAGCCGTGGGAGGCTCGGGAGGTGGAGCCAAGGAAGGCTCGAGAGACTTGAGGGGCGGAGCCCTGGGAGGCTAGAGAGGCTTGAGGGGCGGCGCCCTGGAAGGCTCCAGAGGCTTGAGGGGCGGAGCCCTGGAAGGCTCGAGAGGCGGAGCCCTGGAAGGCTTGAGAGGCGGAGCCCTGAGAGGCTCGAGAGGCTTGAGGGCGGAGCCCTGGGAGGCTCGGGAGGAGGAGCCCTGGAAGACTCGAGGGATTTGGGAGACGGAGCCCTGGGAGGCTCGAGAGGAGGAGCTCTGGAAAGCTCGGAAGGCGGAGCTCTGGAAAGCTCGGAAGGAGGAGCCCTGGAAGACTCGGGAGGAGGAGCCCTGGAAGACTCGAGGGACCTGAGAGGCGGAGCCGAGGCAGGCAGAGCCGTGGAAGACTCTGTGGGCGGAACAGAAGCAGGCAGAGCCGTGGAAGACTCTGAGGGGGCCTCTGCGGTCTTGAGCACAAGAAGAGACTGGGGAGAAGGTGCCCTCTTCCTTCTCTTTCTCTTTCGGCCAACAGGGAGCATGGTTATGGGGACGGCTGAGGCTACAGGCGTTGGCTCTGGGACGGTCGAGGCTACAGGCGCTGGGTCTGGGACGGTCGAGGCTACAGGCGCTGGCTTTTGGACGGTCATGGCTACTGGCACTGGCTCTTGGACGGTCATGGCTACTGGCACTGGCTCTTGGATGGTCATGGCTACTGGCACTGGCTCTTGGACAGTCGAGGCCACAGGCGCTGACTCAGGGATGGCCGAGGCTACAGGCGAGGCTGGCAACGCTGGCTCGCTTACCGTGACAGGCGTGGGCGCAGGCTCGCTCACCGTGACAGGCGTGGGCTCTGAGACTGGGGCCTCTGGTCTTGCAGCTATGTTTTGGAACACTGGCTCGGCCTCCCCCACAGTGAACGCAGAACCAGTGAACAGTAGGGCGAGGTCAATATATTGAGCCAGGCTGAGGGAACAGCGACCACCAGGCATACAAGAAGAGGTTGGCTCATTTAGCCCATAATAAAAAATGTCTTTAAGGGCTACCTCCCCAAAGTTAACCTGGTTTGCCAGGGCACGAAAGTCCACCACATAAGCCTCCAGGGGTTGATTCCCCTGACGAAGATCCAAGAGTCGGGCTGCTGGGTCCATAATGGTTGGGTCAGGTATTCTGTAACGCTCTAGACACAAAACAGGCAGAGACGTAGACAGAGTGGAGATGAACCCATTGCAATCCTCCGCCCGGCCTGAGAAGGGCGCTGGTCGGGAGGCGGAGTTGGCAACATAAACCAGAGAGGAAGCGGGGTTTGCGGAAGCGTCGTCTTCGGGCTGTGCAGGATTCATAGCGGTGTAGGGTCAAGCCTTCTGTCAGGATATAAGCAAGGAGGCAGAGGTAAGTGAATCCAAACACAGCTTTATTTTAGGTGGCAAGAGTGTTAGGTGAGTATTTAGCCAGTTCAGGTGCAGATACGGTGAAGATCACTCGGTGCAGGGCAGGCAACAGGTAAGCACAAACACTTCGGGAATGTGGGCATCGGGTAGTAACAGTTCAGTGATACAAATCCTCTCTTTCAGAAGCAGTCACTAGCAAACAGGTTCAGAAGACTCACTGGCGGAGCGGAGGGATACAGGAGAACAGGCGATAGGCAATACGAACAGGAGTCCTGGAGACAACAGAACGAGGACACAGGGGTTAGAGATATTCAGGTGAGTTAACGTTACGTTTCAGCAATCGGGATGCATCAAGGGTTCAGAAGACAATGGTGAAAGGTCTGTTCCTGTTGGAGGCTTGACCCTGAACTGGGGTTATGGTGAGTGATTTATAGTGTGTGTTGATGAGGTTGCTAATGGTGAACAGGTGTGTGTGATTGGTCATCCGGAGAGAGTGATCGTTGAGTGGAGGGTGGAATCAAGCTTGGTTGATCTCTCACACTCAGACAGTTAAGTGTATATTCAGTGAGTTAAGTTCACTTGGGGGCCACATGAGAAACGCCAAATGACCTACTGACCCCTATGTCTCCACGAAAGACAACGCTTGCTGTGGGCATGCAAATATCCTGTGGCCATCCTCAGTATCTATTCTCAATTTGGCCAGAAACATCAGCGCAAAAGCGATCCTATGTCGATGCAAGAATTTCTTGAAGCATTGTTACTACACAAAACAAACTCCAGCTGCTAGGCAGAACCAACACAAAGAGAAATAAAATGTCACCCAGCTTCCTCAGACAGTCAAGTGTATATTCGCACTCGCACAAAAAACCAAGCTTCAGTCATGATGCAAAAATGCAGATGAGAAGCAAATGAAGCATGCATAACGTGAACACACCAAACGTGAGAAGAAAATAATTTTTAAAAAGATTGCCAAAATATTTTAAATGCAGGAAAAAGCCTGTATACAGGTGTGGCATGGGGGTGTGGTCGTGTGTCGGTCTGCGGGAGAGAGAGAGAGCGGTAAGGCTTGTCACTTGGTTTGTAATTACCTCTAACACCTGTGTCTTATTATAGTGATACGGAGAGAGACATTTAAGGAACGCCAAGTGTCGAGAGCAAGTGAGAGAGTGTCCAGAAAGCATGACAGACGAGAGAGTGCGTTCCAAGTGTGCTCACATATATATATATAGATATAGATATCTTTAGAAAAAGGAAGATTGAATTGTTATCGACGGTGACCGTCAATTCTGTGTGTGAAAACAGAAATAATAAAAGGACTGACCTTGAACCTGCCTCATGTGTGTTACATTCAAGTGCTTTGTTTGCGGAAAGAACAGAAAACATGTATGACGATGGGTTCATTCATACATATTTCTTGAGGAACTTTTATTTTGACTCCATAATACATATTATTCAGTAGGTTTGCTGATGATTATGACATTTTTGTTAAATACAAGCTATTTTCACTGTGTAAAAATTTACAACATGCATCACATGGTTACTGATATACAGAAATACCATTACATAAATCTATAGTTCTTACAAACTTGCAAGCACATTTCCCACTCATTATTATCACATGCAAGCTCAGCTCTTCATCGGTAGTGGTGAAACTGCAGCAAGCCTTTGACGACAATGAAGAGTTTGCCGCAAAGCACATTTGCTTGTGAAAATAATGAATGACGAATTTTCAGCAAGTTTGCCAGAACTCTCGGTTTTTGTAAGGGTGAATATGACCGAAACGGCAACCACTAAAAATTAGCTTTATTTGGAAAAATATATAAAAACTGCCATTCACTACAGAAACCGTACTCTCCTCTGCCATGTTGAAAGTTTTTGACTCCTCCCATCTCAGAAACTCCCCTTACAATAACTCTAGAATTCTGGTAAACTACATGCAAATGAGCTTGTTATTTTCTGCAAATGTTTACCAGACGTTTGCTGCTCTGCACTGAAAGTGATGAACCAGCAGCAAACCTTTGTCAGCAATAGACAATTTGCCGTAAAAATTTGCCACTCATCATTTTGACATGCAAATTAGCTTGTGATTTTCCACAAATGTTTGGCAGAAGTTTGCAGCAATACACCGGTAGTGGTGCACATCATGTAGCAAACATTTGGCAACAATGGACAATTTGCCACAAACTCGATTTTTGTAAGAGCAGGTATGAAAATTATCCCAGTTGTAATTACAAATTGCGGGATCTTTCATGTGCAACTTCAGAGTGGGAATCTCATATTTACATAAATTACAATTGCACGTGAAGGCAGTATTACTATTAACTATTTGTCTGTTTAATTAAATACATTGTTAGTAGGCAACAGTATTTTTACAGTTTACAATTGAACAGTTTTTACAATTGAATGTGTAGTTTTGATTTTGTGGTCATAGTTGTGAGAAATGTGTAATAGATTTCAGGAATTGTGTCTTAGCAATTGGGCTACTGCTGATGCTTTTGAACTTAACATCAAACTCAAATCAAGATCCAAAGTGAAAGGGGGAGCATCCTGAGTGGTTACGGGAAGGGAAGCAGATTTGATTACATGGAAAATGTAGCTGTGAAAGCAAATGGATTATAAGCAAAACAACAAATGATCCAAATTCAAATAAAAATAACTTAGTTAGAGCTGTATAACTCAGTTAGTAATAACTAAGTTAAAGCTGCCTGTGCATTTGTGCATGTAGGGGGCATGCATTAAACCAATTTACCAACAGAGGTGGTGGGTTTATGAGAAAAATTTAATAATTCACTGTCTAGAAAGATATTAGGTTTGTCAATCTAGACAGCAAAATATTTGAATTATGGTGTTCTGAGCACCATTTTGTTTTAGTTTTTTATTATTCAGGCCAAACTAGCTATGCAGATTCAAGCATATCGGGCACATGTTCGCCTGCCGTGAAATCCCCAAGTGTTTCCGATAAACCTTTGATCATCTCGGAGTAGACGGGGCAGTAGAAAATGCTGCACATGAATTATGGATGCAGCCTGTTGTGAGAATTAAAACACTGTCTCATTCCTCTTGTGATCTCAGGACAAACACAGAACAGGCAGTGAATGTAGGGATGCATATAGGAGTAAAATACAAAGAGCCTTTGCTGTAAATGTATAATCCACAGTGTCCTTATGAATGAAATAATCAATAGAACCAAGGTTAATTAGTTCAGTGCCTCTAGCTAAATATCGATGTATTGACAAAAACTGTTTAAAAAAACAAACAAAACTACAACTTAATTAGAAAAAGTACATAAAAACATACTAAGGTGTGAAGTGGTAAAAAGTTTATGAATTTGAACCTTATTTTCAACTTGATTTCTTAATATGGATCATTTTTGTTGCATCATTTTTTAAACTCTGGTCAAGCTCATACACAAAAACGTAATTAATTATAAAAATGTAAAGTGCTATGTAAGACTGTTTTGGTTACAATTAACAAAAATGACTTATTGAGTGGGTACATAAAGAAAATCCATGTTCAAAACCTTGTCCTTGTCTAATCCCCATTTCTCTATTGTAAGCCTACAATAATAATTTTTATTTGGAGCTGTAGGGTCAGAGTTGTCAAGAAATAGCAGGCTTACATAATTCATCCTTCGTGTTTTAGTCAAGTATATCAATTAAAAAGAAATTTAAAAGTTTTGGCTGGGGAAGCAATGACGGTTCAGTCACACACTGTTCAGGACAGCAGTGGTAATTTCTTATATAGTCAGTGTGTGCCGCTATTTTCTTGTTTCTTTTACCCCAGTCACAACAATTAAGAGTTGTTTGTCACTTTTCTTTGCCCTTTTAGCAGAATGGACAATTTCAAATTGTATCTAATAGCTACTATATACAGTATACAAGGTTGTTCCACATGAATTCTCCACAACAGTTCTTTATACTGTACTAATTTTATAGCACAGGAATGTCCATATCAGGTTCCCGCAGATGCTTAAAAAGTCTTACATTGTCTTAAATTCAGTTTCCCAAAACTGCAGGTTATAAAAAAGCCTTAAATATAGTAAATGATACAACAAAAGTCTTCAGTTTTATTTAAAGAGGTCTTAGATTTGGGGCGGAAAGACAGGAACTGTGATATGACCTAACAAAAGAATATGATTCAATTCAATATATTCATGCGCTATGTCCTTCAGAGTGAAAATGCGGCATTGTTGTATTTTCTCCAAGCATGCGGGGCTTGTGAGTGTATTCAGAAATGTATGACAAGCTATCACTAAAGATCAACTGTTGATGGTGATGATGTAGTGTTGGTGAAATATGACAATGTTTACTTTTAACTGTTTCTATTGTAATACGTTGTAGATTATTGTAGGAGTGCACATTTTATTGTATTTAGGTCCTAGGACATTGAGTGATTCATAAATTAGTAATAGTACATTCAAATCAATTCTAAACGTAACTGGAAGAAAGTGTAAAGACCTGAGGACTGGAGTTTTATTGGTTCTGGTGAGAATCCTGGCAGCAGCATTTTGAATGAGCTACAGCTGTCTAATGGTCTTTTTTGGGAAGGCCGTGTGTGGAGCCAATAAAAGTAATCCACCCAGCTGGTGATTAATGCATGAACAAGTCTTGACTGGATATAAAACATCTAATTATTGCAATATTTTTTTAGATGATAGTACTTTATTACTTTGATGTGTCTACTGGAATTAATGACACCAAGATTCATTGATTTTTTTTGTCTTCAGACCCCTTGAGTCAAGGTATGTGATTGTTTATGTGTAGTGAATGAATAATCATACTGAAAAGTGTAGAGTGTTGTTTGTCTTTCTCAAAGCAAGTAATATCTCTGTTATACATTTTTAAAAAGTCATGATGACTCTGGCTCTGCAGGTGAAGAGTGATCACAGGCCAAAGCAAGCAACCTCAAACCAATAGATTAATTTTGCAGAAGAGTAACATTTTCCTCCCCAAATTGCTTGCAATTTTAGGTTTGTACTATGTGGTTTTTATACAGATGTTTCTCGAGAGCCCTAAGTTCTGTTGTGCTGCTTTAACAGGATAGAAATAAAGAGTTCCAGTTAGCCACAGAGACTAGAGTGAGTCCTAGAGTCCTTTATTTTGGTCACACATTATACACACAGTTTTTTTGCATATATACAGTGAAATTTATTAGTTTTCACATATCCCAGCTAAGCTGGGGTCAGAGTGCAGGGTCAGCCATGATACAGCGCCCCTGGAGCAGATAGGGTTAAGGGCCTTGCTCAAGGGCCCAACAGTGGCATCTTGGTGGTGCTGGGGCTTGAACCCCCAACCTTCTGGTCAGTAACCCTGAGCCTCAACCACTGAGCCACCACTGCCCCGACTAAGACTAAGAATTAGTTTCATGAGGTCTCAATTTAAACTTAATTTCATTATTTATTTATTTGTTTACAATTTTGTAAAATGTGCAAGCAGCGTCGTTCTAGCGGGAAGACTAGCAGCTGTTCATCATCGCACCATTAGCTGGGTAATTCCTAGCCAATCACATGTAAGCTGTTGCTTTATAAGTCCGCTCACAATCTATCACATTGCTGTTTCAGTGTGCTAACACGGCAACCTCCGCCACCAGTTGAGCCCTGTCCCGCACAGGGGGTAGGGCCCCTGCCTCCTATCTCCGGCAGGACATGACGGTTCCTGGTACAACTCCCTCGGACCGCCGGACGGGGCCTACGCCAAACAGAGAGACATTACTTTCTGTTTTACATTTATCAAATAAATGGCATCTTAAACTTCACTCAAGTCTGCGTATCTTCCCGATAGATATATACTTATTCCTGTAATTTCATCAAAAGGGGACATTTTAAGGGAGAGACAACCTAAATAAATTATGAAACATCACAGAATTAATCGAATCCATTGTCAATACTTTTAGACCAAAAATGATGTAATTTCCTGGTTAATGATGCAATTAAATAACTTGATAGTTATATTGCAAATTAATAATATTAATACATTAATAATATTCTCTGCTAGACCTACACTCTGCCACCACACAGCTTAATTCTACTGTTTCCTGCAACAGTGTGTGATGTATAACGTGTCTTTATGTAGCATGAAAGAGTCATACAGCAAAAAGCCACTTGAGATTTGATCAAACCGGTCAGATGGATTTCCAGATTTAAATTGTATTTCAAACCACATATAAATATAGCTTGAAACGAATTTGTAAAACTTTCATGTCATTTTTGACTTGCTAAATATGATTGTATTTCAAATGGCTATGCACAAAAACAGATTAGGACTGACAGTCTGACGGATACAATCCTAGATGCCTATGCACCTTTGGTGCTTGGCCCCTAATGATTTCCATCTTTACAAATTTTGAGTTTAATATTAAGGCATACGGGGACATGAAAATGTACTGCATAACAGGAAAGACTAATGTGTGAGTTTAAGGGTGTGTCTTTGTGTATGCTTTTATGTGTGTGAAACTATTCTAAAAGCTTCTGGTCTCTAAATGTAATTTATGTCTCAGGTATGAGGGATGTGTTGTAACAAATGCATCTTCAATATTCATTATGTTTTTAGAGACAGTAAATTATATTACATTCTGTGCATTGCTTTGCTGTTGCTCCACATTACCATCAACATTAGGCTACTGGAAGTGCACTTTAAAAGTTCAGTTAGATATCCATCACCCATATTCCAACGCCAACTCTCAAGTGCATTCCAATGTGATCTCATTAGTATTCGCAGATATTTGTACATAAAGTGTGTAACAGTGCTATCCTTGTAAAGGTTCCAGGAATTTCAGTTTTAAAAATGATTTTTTTTTACATCTCAAAAGTTTAAATATGCAAAATAACTTATATTAAAATGCTCTCATTATGTTGATATTGTATGTTTTAAATACAAATATCTATGTATTCTAATGAGATCACCTTGTGCATTCAGGGCTTCTACAGTCATCTGGATTTACATATCTGAAATTCTCCTCTTGACTAATCATCAAGATAGCTTCCAGTCAGTCAATAATGAATAAAGCAATTAGCTCAAATTATTAAGTGCTTTGTGAAGCCCATCTTAATTTGACATGGTAAAACTTTATATATAAATGAAAATGTAACAAAATGACAATGTAATTTATATTTTGGCCTTTATTTTATAGGACAGTTAAGAGACACAGCAAGTTGGATCAGGACATGACCCAGGCAGGATTCAAACCTGGGTTCCTATCAGCCAATGGTTCTTGTATGTCATGAGCTCTACCCCCAGCGCCATGGCTCTGACAAAGCTTTTCAACTTTGAATGTGTGTAAGTGTTAATGCTGCTTCCTATTGTTTTTTTTAGGTTGAAGAAGTAATATGTATAAAACAAGGCAGCAATCCCAGTACAGTTTTCAATTACTAGAATTTCCGGTTAAAATGCGCGCTTTAAGCAGCTCGTGAAAAAGAAGCACGCACTGGAGTTTCCCCTCTGCAGACAAGTTATATCTGATTGTTCTATCTTATTAATATCAATAAAGGACACCGATTAATGTCAAAAGTGCAGCTGCAAAACTATTCACCTCTGCAGCTGAATAGTTTAGGCTCAGGAGGCCTGGACTGGAGTTTCCCGCTGAAACCTGGAGGCAAAGCTCGTCGGCGCTCTTTTTTCACTTAATTCCTGACAAAGGTAAGGAGGATTATTTAATTTATATATGAAAAAACTGTTGTATAAAGTTTAAAAGTGAAAATAAGCATTGTGAAACTATATATAGATGTGTGTGTGTGTGTGTGTGTGTGTGTGTGTGTGTGTGTGTGTGTGTGTGTGTGTGTGTGTGTGTGTGTGTGTGTTTAATGTTCACATTCATAAAATGTGTAAAGTCTGTGTCTTTTTTTTTAATAGTTGCAATGAAATGGAGCTGTAAAGTATGCAGGTATAACGCAACAACGAGGGGTGACCTCTTACAACATTACAGACTACAACACTGGCCATCTAGAACCTCAGTGGCGTGTCTTCATTTGGATTGTCCATGCTCCTTTAAAACGTGGACTGCTCTCCGCACACATCTGTCCAGGTATCATACCCAAGATGAAGATAGGAAGCCAGATGTAATCCTATCTCTTAAGTGTGTGCTTTGCTCAAGTATATATACCAATGAAAAGGAATATTTTTAACATCTTGGAAATCATTTGAAGAGTCACGAAACCACAGAGTGTGTGTTTGTTTGATGTGCATTTAAGACAAATATATATGGGACATTTTTTACTCACAAAAGCCGAAAGCACAACCCCCATTCACCTGAGGACTTAGGAGGCTTAGAAAGGTCTAACAAGTTAGTTTTGGAAACTGGGAGGGATTATTTAAATTAGTATTATTATGACTTCATAAGCTCCAGAAAAAACGCACTGTAGGAGACAAAAAACCTTGGGAGAAACCAGGCTTAGATAGTCCTGTTGCTCACCTATTGACATTACTTGCACCACTAAATTAAAGAAACCTCTACGAAGAGGAGATGTCATTAATTCATTTTTATTTCTTTTAGGATGAGCAGTGTTCTGTTGATTATACAAGAGAGGTGGTCATCCGCTGCATGATAGAATTTCTTGGGGAACATGCAGGAGATCTCATCAACAAATTCAACGTATGCCATCTTAATTTCAATATACCAGATGTGTGAATTTAAATCAAAATTAATGTTGGTTACTTCCCCAAGAGGCCATAATATCGTTGATTGGACTTAATTTGTTTGATCAGTGTTTTAAGATACAGATAGAGTTTCAGATTATCTCTTTTGATCAATATTTCTTAGGTTTTGAGTCTCACTGTTGTTTAATGTTGCAGGACAACGAAGAACAAACAGGAATTGAACGGCTTGTGATGGCAGTAATTGTGACCAGTACAGGAGCTTCAAGTGACAGTCCGAAGGACACTGGAATCGTTATCGAGGGCGTGCAAGTTCTTACAGGCCTTGAAGGGGTTCCAAGGGCTTGCTGTGTCCTCCTTGGTTTGACCTATGCACTGAATCTCCATTATCCCACGCATCTAAAATATACCTTTGAGGTATTTCAGAAACTTCTCTTGGAGCTGGATGCTGTCAAACAGAGTCCAGTCACTCAGGTCTAAACTGCTGTCTTAAATTAAGATTTGTTTATAGTATAATTTGTTTTGTGGTTCCATGTTGCCAAACAAAGACCTCACATTTTTTAGCAATTATTTGAACATTTTGTTCCTAGAAAGAGAGAAACACTGAAAAATTTGTTCTGCTAACTTGAACTGTTCTCATCCTGTGTGAATTGACACCTTGCCCTAAGAGCGGGAAAAATACATAAACAACAGTTCTGTTGATAAATATTAGTGATGTTCACTCAAGATGTGACAAAGTAAGGAGTCTCTACAAGTAACCGTCAATTGGACACTGAAATCGAGTTGTCGAGAGGGTAAAAGTTCTTAAAGGCCTTGACTGTGTTCAAAGGGCTTGCTGTGTCCTCTTTGGTTTGACCTACTGAATGCACTGAATCTTCATTATCTGGGCCAAGTATATCTTGGAGCTTGATGCTTCAAAGCTGTCAGTATGCCAGTCTACACTGCTGTTTTTTTCTCATCCTGTGTGAATTGATATGCCTTAAAAGGTAATTGCAAAAAAGATGCAGTTCTGTTGGAGTAGTGAATGTTCACTCTGAGAATACTAATAGATCCTATTTTTGTGACTGTTGTTGGCAATAATAAAGAAGTTTGTAATTCATCTTTGACGTCTATGTCTGTTATTCATACCTGAAATCAGATTTAATAAAATTATTTTAATTAATCCACATTTTTAGCACAAAATAATACCAACTTATTTTGTGCTAAAATCAAAACAATTCTATTATGTAGTATTTATTAGCAATTTTTTTTTGTCCAAGGAAACCAATATTTTTGTTTAAATTTTACTTAATTTGTTTGTGTGCTATTTGCAGTTACTCATTTTTAATGGTTTATTTGTAAGGAGATAATTTGATTAATTCTAACTCAATTCTTAAGTGTTGTTGAATTTAATTAATAACATTGCTTGTAATCTGTTGCCACAATTTTATTGAGTAGATATAGTGTATTATTTTTTACAGTGTATTGTTTGGAATTCTAACATTGCAACAATGCAAACTCACCATGTGATCTGACAGTTAAAGGAATAGTTATTTCAAAGTGAAAAACATTTCATTATTTACTTAACCTTGTGTGACTCCAAACCTGTATGACTTTCTTTATTTTGTGGAAAAATAAGATGTTAGGTGAAATGTTAGAGAAGGGCAGCCTCAGTCACCATTCCCTTTCATAACATCTTTTTTTCTCCATACTATGAAAGTAAATAATAATGCAGTCAGTCCCTTACATTGTGCCTAACATCTCCTTTTGTATTCTATGAAAGAAAGTCATGCAGATCTAGAACAATATTAGAACAACTGAACTTTGTTTTAGCTTAACCAAGCAGGATCAAACAAGGAGTCACAGGCAGGTTACCCATTCTCTCAAGGTTGGCAGGAGTGTGAGACAACACAAACTGTGAAACAAAGTGTTAAAATGATTGACAATAACTGCAAATGGGAAAAAAAATAATTGTTATTTGTTGACTCCTGGGCAGGAGTGGAGTCAGGCAGCTCCATGGATAGGAGCAGGCAGTTCTAGGGCTGACATTGGGTCAGTCAGCTCCGAGGCAAACATGGGATCTAGCGGCTCCAAAACTTGAGCAGGGGAGGTAGCTACAAAGCAAGGATGAGGTCAGACAGCTCAGGAGCACAATCAGGGAGGACTGTTATGATAGGGAATTATAGGATGACTGCACGGAAGCCTAAAGTAATAGTGTTGAGGCGACAGCTGATGGGACAACCACTGAGCCGACGCACCTGAGGATATGCGCCAGCAGATGCCGGACCCTCAGGAACTAACATGTGAGGACCCTCCGGGGCAAAGACCCCAGAAAGACCTAAAAACCTCTTCCTTCTCCTCCTGTAGTTCTCCGGATGGGAGGCTCTGGAGAGAGTGCTCCGTATCTCAGAGGATGGCTGAGAAATCTCCACCAGAGAAAGGGAGTTGTTGCTCAAGCAATCCTCCTCAGCAGCAAAGTCTCTCAAGCGGGTAGCGATGAAAATTAACTCCATCAAGTTCACAGTTCCCCAAGGTATCTGAGACCTGATGGGCTCATTAAGACCCAAGGATCTCTTTGGCAGGGGTCTAATGAGCCCATCAGGTCTCAGACACCTTGGGGAACTGTGAAATTGATGGAGTTAATTTTCATCGCTACCCAAGGAGCTTGAATTTGACACATTTCTTGGGTTGCTCATTTACATGGGGTTTTCAATTCTCCCTGATTCCCATCGTCATTGGAGAACCAAGTCACTTCAGGGCTCGTGGGCGAGGGGATTTATGTTCCGTGACCGTTACAAGGCTCTTTTAGCAGCTCTACATGTTGTAGACCCTACCACAGAGGATAATCATGATTGCCTTTGGAAGTTGCGTTATCTTATGGACCACCTCAAACAAAAATGCCAGCAGCTCTTTCAGCCTAACCAAAATCTCGCAATAGATGAACGTATGGTCAAGTCTAAAGCTTGGTCATGATTTATGTTTAAATACATGAAGGGCAAGCCTTCTCCTGGGATAATTGCAACATCAGACTCAGGGTATACTCTCGACTTTAATGTTTACACAGGTAGTCGTGATGGGTGTGTCACTGATTTGGCCACTAAAGTAGTTGAATCGTTACTGCAGCCATACAAAGACCATGGCCATAATGTTTAGTTTGACAACTTTTACATGTCCCCAGCTCTTATGGTTAAGTTGTTAGAAATGGGAACTAATGCCTGTGGGGCATGCAGGGTGAATCGTAAACTGTTTCCTGCAGAATTTAAAGACATCAAAAGATGGGAAAGCAAGACAGCTCATGGGGATATGAGGTGGTGTATGACTGAGGGGAATATACTTGTAATTCAGTGGAAGGACACGCGTGAAGTTACATGCCTCTCCAATTTCCACAATGTGAATGGCTCAACCGAAATTAATAGGTTTGTAAAATATTATGGCGACTGGACAAAAGAAGTAGCCCTCCAGCCCACTGTCATCAGCGATTATAACAAAAACATGGGCGGTGTTGATAGGTGAGACCAAATTATAAAATCTTACAATATCCTACAAAAAACTCAGAATTGTTGGAAGACTCTTTTCCACTTCATAGACATTGCCGTCATCAATAGTTTCATATTTTTTAACCGTATAAAATAATATCAACATGAAAATAGCATGTTTATGACTCCGGCTCAGAATGTCTCCCAGTCATGATTGCACACAGGCAATATCCAGGTAAGCTCAAATCATGAGATTCATCTCCCAGAAGCAATTGAATCCATCTGCAGAGCCACATAGCCATATATCACAATTGTTTCAGGACAGCAGTCTCAGGCCGGAGCTTAGGGCAGACCTAATGGAGCCACAGCTGTCTCTGGACCGCTTTGTCATCGTTCTTCAACAAACTATGCAATCTGAGCAACATTTGTGTTGTAAAACTGTATATTATCTTATATATTAGAGTCTCATAAACAAAATGAGCCTGTCTCCAAAGTGTATTTTTAAAAATGCGGCATAGTTTTATTCATAATAGCCAAGAAGTGCTGTCAGGTTTTATGTCGTCTTGAAAGGCGGAGCCTTAATTTTACTCTGTACACTTCCAGTGATTTTCAGAGAAAAAAACTTGCAGGAACCACATTTTTTGTTAAATTTGAAACATAACTTTTTTAGACTTGTGGCTTTGAGAACATTGTATTTTTGGGTTGTCTTGGCACTTTTATTATTGTTTTTTTAGATTATAAATATGAGTTCAGCATAAAATATTTCCATTACTATAAACTTCAGCTTCTCTAACATAAAAAATAACAACATATATTAATTCTGAAATGTCTTCTTTCAGAAGATACTACATCTGTGTCCATTAAATACAACCATTTAAGTTTAGGTATGTCATTTTCATGGTTTGTGCACAAATGGGGGTGCGTATCAACAGGTTAAAGCCTCCGAAGCAAAACTTCAATGGGTCCAGAGGAAGTTGGAATACTTGGGACATATCCTTATAGGTGGCACAGTCTGCCTGTCTCCACACAGCATTAAAACAATAACTACGTTTACTTATCCAAAGAACAAGAAACAGATGCAAAGCTTTCTGGTGCTGGTGAATTATTGCAGATCCTGGGTGCCAAACTGTTCAAACTATGATGACTTTGTGTGAGTCTACCCTGGGCTCAGATGAGAACATAACATGGACTTCTGAAATGACAGCCGCTTTCAAACACCTAAAATCTTTACTGAGCAAACCACCTGCATTAGGGCTACCTGATACTAAATTGTTTCATCTCTATGTGCATGAAGGTGGGGGCATAGCTGCGGGGATCCTTTCCCAAGAGCATGGTGGTAACTACAGACCTGTTGCATACCTGTCCAAAACACTTGATGCAGTTGCAAAGGGACTTCCTGGTTGTCTGCGGGCATTGTAAGTAAGTAAAGTAAAATTTATTTATATAGCACTTTTCACAGATAAACATCACAAAGTGCTTCACAGTAAAATGTAATACAAAAACAATTTAAATACATTCCCCAAAATACAAACAACAAACACTACAAACAACCATAAAAAAACCCTCGACTAACCAAAAGCCTGCTTGAAGAGCAAAGTCTTCAGTTGTTTTTTAAAAGAATCAACTGAGTTTGCGCTAACGTAAAACAAGAGGCAAAGCATTCCACAGCCTGGGAGCGACTGCCTGGAATGACTGGTCCCCTCTAGTTTTAAAATGGGTACGGGGAACAACTAATAGCATCTGATCTAAAGACCTGAGACTCGGGTAGGAGTGTGCGGCTGTATCAGGTCAGTGATGTAGGTAGGGACTTGGCCATGCAAGGCTCTAAAAGTAAGAACTAGAATTTTAAAATGAATTCTATACTGGACTGGTAACCAGTGAAGTGAAGCTAAAACAGGTGTGATGTGTTCTCTTCTCTTAACGCGGGTTAAAAGCCTTGCAGCAGAGTTCTGAACAACCTGGAGGCGATGAAGCTCCTTCTTACTCAAACACGTAAAAAGACTGTTACAATAGTCTAGACGGGAGGAGATGAATGCATGAATAATCATCTCTAACTCACCTTTAGTCACAGATGATCTTAATTTTGAAATGTTCCTCAATTGAAAAAAGCAGTTTCTAACTAATTGTTTCGAATGAAGCGCCAAGGACATAGCTGACTCAAAGACAACACCTAAGCTCCTGAGGCTCGAATGGACAGACGGGCCTAAGTCGCCAATATGTTGTATTATCTTTGGGATTTTACTTTCAGGGGTGATAATTAGTGTTTCTGTTTTGTCAGAATTGAGAAGCAAAAAGTTCTCACATAACCACTTTTTAATACTAGACAGACAGTTAATTAAAGAGGACAATTTAAACAACTCAGTTTCCTTAAAGGAGCAATACAGTTGGATATCATCCGCATACAAGTGATAAGATATGTCACTAAACTGACTAATAACCTTACCAAGAGGAAATATATACAAGAGGAACAAAATAGGACCCAAGACAGAACCCTGCGGTACCCCACACGACAACTCTGCAGTTTCAGACACAATCAGATTCAAATTCACACTAAAGCTTCTACCTGACAGGTAGGATGAAAACCATTTTAAAACTGATCCCGACATGCCAACCAGATCACAAAGTCTATTTAACATAACATTATGATCAATTGTATCAAAAGCTGCTGAGAGGTCCAATAAGACCAACACTGTATATTTTTTAGAGTCAGCTAGACATTGGCTGCCACAGCTCTCACGGTACAAAACCTACATCCATTGTTCATGGCCCTACTGTACATTTACATAAACTTTTGACTGAAGGTGAATTTGAGTGTGATGAGCATGACTGCTTGGAGAGAGTGCAGGAAATAACTGCTTGCAGGCCAGATGTTTTTTCATCTGTCCTGGAGGAAGGAAAACATTGGTATGTAAATGGGTTGTGTTCGAAACCTAATGATAATGAATACTCGTGTGGCTATTAAATTGTAGAATTGCTAAATACCGTAATCGAAGCATAGTCATTACCGTATAAATCTGCACAGGCTGCTGAAATAACTGTATTAACCAGAGTCTGTGAACTGGCAAAAGACCAGTGCGTGAACATATACACTGATTCTAAATACGCATATGGTGTAGTGCATGATTTTGCTAAATTATGGGAAGAGAGCTTTAAAACTTTAGGGGGAAAACCAATTGCTAATCATAGCATTGGCACTGGACAAAGCAGGAATGGACGTGCCTATAATGCATTCTATGTTAACTGAGGATTTAGACATTAAAGTTTTACAAGGAAACCCAAGTCAGAGTGATTTTGAACATTGGGCTGCAAATGATGTAAAACCTGATTCACAAGGATTTTTGAGAGACAAAGCAGATTTGCACTCCCAAACACTGCTCTAGTAATATTGTGTAGACACTATCATGGTACACACATATCTCACATTGCCAAGGAGAAAGTTGTTCAAAACAGACTGTACTGTATCTTGAATATGACAAAGATTGTCTCTCTTTTGCTAGATTCTTGCTTGGTATGCACCCATACGAATATGCATAAATCAGTGGCCCATGAATCCCTCCCACATCCGGAATTGCCTTTCCAGCATCTACAGATAGACTTCACACACATGCCACCTCATGGCAACAATAAGTATATGCTTGTGATTAACAGAACATTTCAGGATAGAATAATAAAGCCTTAGATACAGGGTTAAAGTAGGGAGATATACTTCCTATGGTGTTAACAGAGATAAGAATGAAGATAAGTATCCTCAACCACAAAGATGTCATCTTTTGAAATATTAATGGGTAGACCTTTCCTGACACCAAGGATCAAAGGTCACACTGGAAATCTTTCCACAGGACACATGGAGATGCTGATTTCAGATTATGTGGATTCCCTAATTAAAACTTTGAATGGAATTCAGACGCAACAGCTGTCTTCGCAGGAGTTAAACTTTTGAAAAGATAAAACCACAAAACATAAACAATCATGTCTGATTTAGGCCAAGATGGGGTCCTACAGGAAGACAGAAGACAAGAGCAGAGGAATCAAACCTCTATATGGGCCTAAATTAAGTTTTACAAAGCTTACCTCCCACCTGTAAAAAAGGAACACATATGTGAGAATGTGAGAACACCATAGTGCCCACCAAGCTTGATGTGAAACTCTGGGCTCTGGGCTTAAACAGCTCACTGTGCAGCTGGATCCTGGACTTCCTGTCAGGCAGACGTCAGGTGGTTAGAATGGACAGCAACATCTCCTCATCACTGACCCTTAACACTGGAGCCCCGCAGGGCTGTGTTCTCAGCCCACTCCTGTATTCCCTGTACACACGTGACTGTGTGGCAACACATTGCTCCAATGCCATCATTAAGTTTGCTGACGATATGACGGTGGTAGGTCTGATCACTGACAATGATGAAACCGCCTGGTATGGCAATAGCACCACCCACAACCGCAAAACCCTGCAAAGGGTGGTGTGAACTGCCAGACACATCATCGGAGGTGAGTTTCCCTCCCTCCAGTACATATATAACAGGCGGTGTGTGAAAAAAGCTCGAAGGATCATCAGAGACTCCAGCCACCCGAGCCATGAGCTGCTCTCACTGCTACCATCAGGCAGGTGGTATCGCAGCATCAGGACCAACACCAGCCAACTACATGACAGTTTCTTCCCCCAAACAATCAGACTTTTGAACTCTTGATCTCTCACGATCAATATACATCAGCACTGCACTTTATTAATCTTATTATCTCACACTGAACTGTCATAAATTATATTCTCTTCACAATACAACTACTGTATATATATTTTTTATATTATAATTTTTTTTTTTTTGAATGTGCATTCTATATTGTGTGCATTGTTTACTGTACATTGTATATTATTGTTATGTTGTGTAATTATGTGTACATTAGATATGTAAATTGTGTTGTGTAAATCTGATGTTTATTGTAACTGGTATATGTCTCATCACTGTCATGACTGCTATGTTGCTCGGAACTGCACACAAGACTTTCACCCACTGTTGCGCTTGTGTATATAAAGTGATTTGATTTTGATTTGATTTGATACAAATTTGTAGATTATGGTGGATTTTACTGTATGTATGAAATGTATAGAAAAGACAAAAGGGGGAAATCATTAATAATTAACTGCAGCCCCTGATCATGTAATTTAATTGAATTATGCTAAAACATCCATCATAAAAAAAAAAAACTTTAATTTACCACCTGCTTTCATGCTTTCCCACCTACTTTTTCATTATGCCATTTTGCACCTTTCCCTGTAAAAAAAAAACAAAAAAACAAAACAAACAAAACAAACACAATGCTAATGGAAAAATTGTTTCCACTTTTGCCTCATTGCCATTAATACATTATTAAATTAAATATGAATTCATGCTGTAAAAGAATATTGTTCATTGTTAGTTCATGATACTTTATGCATTTACTAATGTTAACAAATAGAACATTTTTGTTAAGTGTTACCAGATTATGTATAAATGTTAGATTAAGCATGAACATAACTGGATATATCAAATTGATTACTTTGATCAGGCACTTTTGAATTTTAGAGATAAAGGTCAATTATCTAACAGAATGCTAAATTAGTTTTATGATCAGTATGGTTATGACTGACTTTAAGTTTCAATGACCTATGTAATTTTTCTTTAAATCGTCACTTAATTGTTTATTGTATTATAAATGCTCTGTTGGGTTTTTTTTTCCATCTCAGTCAATATGCTTAGCTGTAATCATGAGCTAAGTAATGTATTCATTAATAATGTAATCAATAGCATAATGATGATGATGATGAAAAATCTTTGCATATAGATTGGCTTGCCTTTATTACTATTGCATTATTGCATTCATTAATGATTCGTGATGTTTAAGTGAAGATGCCAGTATTCAGTACCAGTAGTAGGTTTATGCTGAATGTTATTACAGGAGAATACATATGCCTCAGATTGTAAAATTCTGGTAGTTGAGTCAAGTTGATGTCAGGAGGCAAAAGGATAAGACACATAGTTGTCTCCAAGATTCATCTTAACGTATTCATAATAAGTCTGGCAATTCTTGCTGAGATAATTTCATAACACTGAAAGGTTTTTTTTAAATATAGTGATTGGATATATTTAGCCATGTTAACCTCGTTTTACTTAAAAACATGTTTATTGAAGAACAGTTGTATCTGACATGACATTTGTTTCACTCTGTAAGAGAATCTTCAGGTTAAAGGTACTATCGATGTGCAAAATCACACATTTTCATAATCAACTAGTCTGTGTGAAGGAACCCATGTATAATTAGACTGCATTTTGTCCATGTGATTCATAGGGATGGGATATTTAACAAATAAATATACTAAATAACAAAAAAAGCTCATTGCATAAATTATCTTGCTGTTTAGATTAGAAATATTCATGGCACAACATGTAATTCATGGCATCCAACAGTTTGATGATCTTTTCTGCACCTATTTATTAAGGCCAATTTGAGTCAGACCAAATCTTCAGAATGACTCCTGAAAACATTCTCCACAACACTTCACAAATACCCTGTGGATTATACAATGATCAAGCACAACATTAAAACCATCTGCCTAATATTGTGTAGGTCCCCCTCCTGCAGAGGCGGGTAGAGTAGCCAAAAACTGCACTCAAGGAAAAGTACAATTACTTAAAAAAAAATTACTCAAGAAGATGTAAAAGTGCTAACATAATTAATTACTTGAGTTCTCTTTCAATTGGATACTTTCTTACTCTTACTCAAGTAGTAACTTGTTACTTTCTCAAATTACATAATGGACATTCACTTCCCTATAATCCATTACTTAATACACATTTAACATTTATTACATTATTATTATTATTATTATTATTATTAATGGAAATTCTGTCATTATTCACCATCACGTTGTTCCAAACCCATATGACTTTCTTCCATGCAACACAATAAGGAGATTTTAGACAGAATTTTAGCTTTGGTCACCATTTATTTATTTCAGTGAATTTTAAAAGTAAATGGTGTCCGAGACTGTGTCTCTAACATTCTGTCTAACATATTTTGTGTTAAACAGAATACAAAGTGTCACACGGTTTGGAATAACATCAGGGTAGAGAAATGTTGACAGAATATTGAATTATGGCTGAGCTATTACTTTAAAGGGGTAGTTCACCCAAAAATAAAAAATTATCTTATCATTTACTCATCCTCATGCCATCCCAGACATGTATGACTTTCTTTCTTCTGCAGAACACAAAATATGATTTTTAGAAGAATATTTCAGCTCTGTTTTTGATGCTCTGAACAGCAAATACAGGCACCATAAAGGTAATCCATATGACTCCAGTAGTTAAATCCATATCTTTTTTTTAATAAGTGATATGATAGGTGTGGGTGAGAAACAGATCAATATTTAAGTAATTTTTTCCCCATCCCAGCAGGATGTGCATATTGTAGACAGGGGTCAGCATGGGCATTCTGACCAGTCTGCACTGTGTGTTCTGACACCTTTCTATCATGGCCAGCATTAAGTTTTTTGGCAATTTGTGCTATAGTAGCTGTTCTGAGGGATCGGACCAGGCAAGCTAGCCTTCGCTCCCCATATGCATCAATGAGCATTGGGAACCCGTGACCCTGTTGCCAGTTCACCGGTTGTCCTTCCTTGGACCACTTTTGGTAGGTACTAACCACTGCATGCCGGGAACACCCCACAAGACCTGCCATTTTGGAGATGCTCTGACCCTAGCCATCACAATTTGGCCCTTGTCAAAGTCAATCCGATCCTTACGCTTGCCCATTTTGTCCATTGAAATTCAAGAACTGACTGTTCACTTGCTGCCTAATATATCCCAACCCTAAACAGGTGCCATTGTAATGAGATAATAAACGTTAATCACTTCACCTGTCAGTGGTTTTAATGTTGTAGCTGATAAAAGGAACATTGATCAGAGCAGAGAATTTGACCCCTGACAGTGAACAAGCAGCACTTTGATGGCTGTAGCAACAGTGCATTAAATAAGTAAATCTAAAGAATTAAAGAGACTAAACTTCTTGGGGAGAAATAACTGTTTGTTGTTTCTGCACAAATATAGCTTTCTATAGCTATTACTGAATTAGACCACTAAGCTAAACCTTTTTTTTTTTTTTTTTCTTAAATTAAAAATCTACTACAGAAAATATTTAAAAATTGTATGTTAATTGTTATAAAACAAATGGTGAATAAGACTTTGCTTGTTCATTCATGTGCTCGGAATTTGTAATTACGATATTTCCAACTCCGCTTGAAGGCCGCATTATGTCCGACTGTATTAGATGGAGCAGAGGAATCCAGCAACACGTGCAGTGATAAACTTTATTGGACTTTAAAATAAATGGCAATGGCAATTTAAGAAGCAATGTTAGGAGTGGGTCCCAAAATTTCGGACACTGTCAGATTAATCTGCTGTCAATAAGTATGTAACAAAATCAGTGTGCAGCCAAAATCATGCAGTGTGCACTGGGTTTAAGCCTCACAGAGATGGAAGTGTTACTTTGGACACATTGGATTAAAAGGTAATGAACTGCCCACAGCCAGGCTTAGTACCATGGTGAGGTCCAACTTCGTCACAGGACTCAGGTTTAAGCTCAGGTTTGTCACCATAACATAGACACACCATAAATCAAGATCTCAATTATAAAACAGATAGCTCCAGCTCTAAATTCTGACTGGTTGTTTGGATGTAACCCTCACAAAAAGTCAGGGGAACACTAAGAATTAATTGTGGGGTAGAGTCGTGTGGCGCCATGCGAGGTTCAGACATGTGAACACTTTGCTAGTTTTAACACTTATTGTATCATAATCTGGTAAGATTCGATACACTCACTTTCACAATCATGCTAGCGACCAAGGCAGACTTTGAGTGTGTTTGGGAAAAGTTGGAAGACCTTGAGAAATGTAATAGGTGAAACAACGTCTGAATTATTAAAATTCCAGAGAACGAAGAAGGCCAAGATATGGTGAAATTCCGAGACAAGCTCTGCCCGAGTCTGCTCGAACTAACAGGCCATAAGCTGGAAATCGAGCGAACTCACAGAGTTCCGGCTCAGAGATCCGCTAAGGGATTTTTTTGTGCTGGTTCTGTTAGCGGCTGGAGTTTGTTTTGTGTAGGAACACACCTTCTGGACAGTTACATGGATGAATCTATGCATTCTTTGTGCTTATTCCGCCTATTTGCTGGAGATTTTTTTATAGATAATTTTCTGTTGTGTAATTCTGTTTCACAAAATTTGTATAGAAACACCAGACTTTAGCAATCCAATGGCACAGTTGTCGCAGGGACTCTCGTAGGCGCACATGGACTGTTTGAATTTGTAGGGATGGATTTCACACTTTTTCTTTTTTCTGTTTGTTTGGATCTGGGGGAAGTTTGAAGTTTGATCATTGCACTAATGTGGAATGTGGTCTTTATAATTATATTTTTTACACACAATCTATTTTTTCTAATATGTCAAAATGTCAAATGTGTAGCGTATTTAGGGGTTTCAATTAAAGATTGCTAACTGGTTAGTGTGGCAGTATTGTGTTATGCTATTAGCTTAGCCATACTGTGTTTAAAATATGGCTTCAGCAGGTTGTGTATGCGCAGTGGATTGCGCTGGGAGAGTCTCTTTAGGACTTTCCTTGAACTTTCGTTGCCATAGCAGCCAACAGCAGTGATTTGTTATCTGGGTCCACACTAATGAAAACAGTTTCATCGATGCATATGAATGTCAACACGTTCCACGTTGCACAAATAAACAGTAATCAGTTAAAATGGAAAATGGTCTGCACTTATATGGCAATTTTTTTTAACCTTAGAGGTTACCATAGTGCTTTACACTGTGTCCCAATCACCCATTCACATACACACTCATACACAGTTAATGTGCCCAGATTCTCACACCAATATATGTTGCGAATTTGGTATGATAAATGTACATCTTATGGGTAAAAGGGTCGGGTATGTTACCATTGTTTGTAAGAGAAACGGTAAGAAAGGAAGATGATTTACAGGGGTGGTGGCAGGAGGTATGGCACATAAGCTTTTGCTTTACGCAGATTATATTTTATTATTCATCTCCGACCCCAATAGATCTACAGTATGCCTTGCCTTCGCAGAATTATTTATTTATTTTCTAAGTTCTCAGGATACAGAGTTAATTCGTCTAAATCCAAAGCTTTGTCTTTGACAGCATACTGCTCAGTAACAGCTTTCCAACCAGGTGCCTTCCAGTTGCCCAAACAGGGCATTATGTATTTGGGTATTTTATTCCCATTTGTATGGTTTAGACAGAATTCATTTTGACCCTTTAATAAAAAGGCTTTCGAGCGATGTGGACTGTTGGGCTTCACTACATTTATCTATGACTGGGAAGGTTAATGTTATAAAAATGAATTGTATTCCAAAATTCAACTACCTACTGCAGTCTCTCCCCTTTAATGTTCCCCTATTTTATTTTAAACAATTTGATAGTATAGCTAAATCCTTTATCTGCAATGGTAAACATCCTTGGATGCATTTTATTAAGTTACACAGGCCAATTGATAATGGTAGGTTAGGTCTCCCCAAGATTCTTTTTAACTATTATGCTTTTGCTCCGAAAATATTATTTAAAAAATGCCACGATTTTATTCTAATACATTAATACTTCTAAAGCTACTGAAGTTAATCGGCCAAAAGTAGTGAGTGGTTTTCTTGTTTTCTTGATAATGTTGTTTGATTAATATCCTTTTTATGACAAAGCCCACTGGACAGTGGTTAATTTGGTTACAGGTACACTTCAAGTCCAACATTTTGATGCAAATACCCTTTTCATCCCACTGTTTAAATTCACTTTAGAGATAAATGATTGCGTTTACATTAATGCCTTATCAAGATGGGCATTGGCGGAATTATAAAGTGTATTTGATCATTTAGGCATCAAACATTAGCCTGCTGAGGAATGTGAGATCCGTGGGGGGTTTCCCAGCAGAGAAATCCTCAAATCGCCCCCAGTGCTAACCAACCCCGCCTCATACCCATGGGTAGAAGGACAGAGTTGGGGAGCCGCTGGAGTGGCTTTCCCTCTTACGAGAGAAAGCCGCAACTGCAACGTTGCCAGAAAGTGCTGCTTTCCATCTACAAGCGCTGTCCCTGCATGGGCAGTGCCCAAAACGAGAGGCAGTGATAGTGGCTGTGGGAAGTGGAGAGGTAACGTTCGCAAACAGGAAACATACACAAACGAAAAAAGGCATCTTTTCACGTTTTTCGTTTGCACCACGCTTTTAGAGGAAATGAAACACTTTTATGTGTTTTTATATATACAGTATATATATATATATATATATATATAAACGAAGTTGTTCACTCCGTAGTTTTCTGCTGCTGAAGCGCCCAGGGGTATTTGCTCAGCACAACCGTGGTGTGCGAGGGGGAGGACCACTGGAACGCCGTAGATCCAACAGCGTAGAGAGATGAATGGAGGCGGCAGAGGAATTCAGCTCTGTGAACTTGCTCGCTCAGCTCCGAAGAAGAAATCTGATGTGTGTTTGCAGCGTCACTCCTTTTATACCCGTATGTCCGGGGGAGTGGCATGCAAATTCCACATGCCAATTTCCATTGGCCTTTTCTCAAGATCAGAGATGTCTGGGCTCCGCAGGAGCGACCCCTAGTTTCAACTCATCGACACAACATCGAGTGAGTGACAGATAGGGAACAAGTGGTCAGCTGTTTCTATATCTGACTTGTATATTTGGACTTGTAAATATATCTGGTATTTATAATTATGACTGACGGTAGTACATGAAACATCTGAGAGCCGTCTAGAGGTTGCTGCGACGGGTGGGACTCACTGCCAACCCGAAGAAGTGCGCAGTTGGGTGGGTGGAAGTTCGATATCTGGGGTTCTACTTGGGTGATGGGCCTCATGTATTCAGATACAAGACAAAGGCAGGCCTAACACTGTCATAAAGCCTGCTGATAAAAACCGCACCAAAATCAAACAAAGGGAGTACAAAACCAACTACAAATCCCAAGAAGCCTTGCTCACTTTACAACTGTGTGAAATTCCAAAGGATCGAACTCTCAACTCCTATTGGATGAGGCAGTCAACAGAACGCACCCCAACTATGATGTCATCAGGAGTAGAAATACCTCGGAAATCGTTTCTGTACCCCACTTTCAGTGACTTTGCTCGCCCGTGCATAGACGCAGTTAATCGTTGCTCTCAGGTGTTGCCTCGTTGCACAAGGAAGTATCATGCAACTTGAAACTGCGGCCATACAATCTCCATCTTGCTGGACGAGTTGAGATTACATTGTGTTCCACCGAACACTGTAACGGATCCGAAGATGACTGCCGAGCACTCTTCATCCGTTTGCCTGCAAGAAGAATTTCCTTCCCTCTTCAATCAAGTTGATGTCGCTGATTTCTCCGCCAGCTCGCCGAGAATCAGCAGCTGTACTGCCCGCAGACAGAGCGAGGAAACGGCCTCCCGTCATCACCCGAGCCTCGAGGAACCGAGTCGGAGTCGAACGACGGATGAACACACATTTTACATGTGTCCCCATGCGATCCAAGTAAGAGGTTAACGTCCTGGCAGAGATAGAATATTTAGGTGTGTTATTCTTGTGGATCAAGTTTATTGTTTGTACAGTTTATGGACCGCCGAGTCCTCTCATTGTTGCTAATAACACTCAAGGTATTAATGTAACATAATGTTATCATAAATGAGAGTTTGCTGTGTTGTAATCCAACCACGTTGGACTGTTGTGTATTTACGCCATCGCGGATGAGACTGGCACACTGTTTATCCATTAAAGGACCAAAGGCCGCGGGACGGTTGCAATTGATAAACTAACAGTTGCCTTCTCTCCCACGATTGTGAAATCAGCGCCACCACTTTATTCTCTCTTTCTCTCTTTCGTACTAACTACACACACATGCGCGCACGACCCCTCACAAATATTTGCTAGTAGATAACTAGTAGATAACTTTGTGATAAAGCTCAGCTTTTTCCCCAGGCTATCGTGCAAGCAGAGACACGATTGCGGACACCATTAACCGGCTTCTCTCCGCCCACATTCGCGGCCATACTCTCTAGTCGGAAATCTCACGTGACGTACTCTCCACGAGAGTCACGTCCGCCATTTTGTGCGCGTCACTCCTCACACACACACACACACACACACACACACACACACACACACACACACACACACACACACACACATCGTCCTCTCATGTGTTATAGGCTTATTTTGGTTACCATATCTAATCACGTCACTGTTTAGTTTGTTCAGAAGTTTATTGACTGCATTGTATTGATTATTAATTGATGTTATATTTTCAATAAACTTCATTATAATTAAAAGTGTTTTGGTTTGTTTTGCATACACATGTGTCAAAGGCTGACAGGGGATGCCAGTGCTCAGATTCAAACCTTCATTGTTCCCTTTTGAATCTTGATGATCTATGGACATCAATTTTCCTAAGAGAACAATCTAATATTGAGACTGTTATACTGTCTGGTCATTAGTAAATCACTGACCTGAAACAACGTGTGCATATTTAATCCAACTGATAACATTAAAATGCCCCAAAAGATTTCATTGTGTGTACATCTATGAAAGTGGTTCTCTTACGAGAGGTTCTCTCGTATTGCGTAAGCTAGCTTACGCTACGGGAAAGATTCATCTTTTCTGAGATATTGAAGCAAAAAAATTATCCTTAATTTTGTATCCATTGTCAACGCAGTGCGGCAGCTGCAGACCTTGAGCGGGCTAGCTAGCGCGCTCATTGGTTGCTCTGCGGCAACTGCTGCAGACTATAGATGAGCTTGGGCGAACTCGCATCCAATGAGAGGCGTCCGCGCGCTCACTGCATCAAAGCCCGCCAAAAAGGGCGTGACTAGAGTGCTTATAAGCGTAGTTCGTAGGCTGGAACCCTGATTTTCATCTCTTCAGCGAAGCTCTTCGCATCACTGAACCGGAAGCCGCGTCGCCGTTCGATGGGCATCAAGCAAGCGTGGACAGCGCTCGAAGAAGCCGGCCGTCTTCGCCACCTTCAGCCGTCCTGCGAGCTACGCCATCCGGCGACGTATCCTTTTTAAAAGCAAGCTAGTTCTTAAAGAACTTCACAAAAGAGTACGAGCGTCTTTTTTAAGATGCCTCGCTCCACTTGCGCCTCATGCCGCGCTCCTCTCAGCATCGGAGACCGCCACATCATCTGCGCTCTCTGCCTGGGACTGGGGCATGCAGAGCTCGCCCTCGCCGAAGGCGGATGCGATCTCTGCGAGGAGCTGCCGATGTCGACCCTGCGGGCTCGACTCGAAGCGCTCAGGACCGAAGCCGCCGCGCCGCCTTCCGTTCAGCCACGCAGAAAAAAGCGCCGCTCTCAAAGGCTGCCGGAAACAGTGGTAGAAGCGATTGCCTCGCCGGAGCCCATCCCTCGAGCATCGCCTTCACCCTCCCCGCCCACCCGGGACGCGCAGTTGCCGCCGAGCGGCTGCTCTGCTGCCATCTCGGACGAAGAAGCGGAGGATAAGGGCTGTTCCATCATGGCTTCGGACAGCGAGGAGTGGTCAGGCTCACACGCCTCCTCCTCGGCCCAGGAATCCAGCAGGACCCGCACCGGAGTCGAAGGGGAACTAACACGCCTCCTCACACAGGCCGTCGACCGCCTCGGGCTCGAGTGGTCACCGCCCCTTGAGCAGGCACCCAACAGACTTGACGGCTGCTTTCTACAGAGTCGCCGCCGCGCAGCACCCGCTACCCGGGCCGCTCCCTTCCTGCCGGAACTCCACGCCGAGCTTTTCCAAATCATGGAACGTGCCTTTCTCGGCCAGGGTCCAATCCCACGTCTCCACCTCTCTTGCTTCGGTGGACGGCGCCACTGAGAAGGGCTACACTTCCATCCCTCCGGTCGAGGATGCGGTAGCAGCACACCTTTGCCCGCCCTCCGCGAGATGGCGGTCTAAACCAGTGCTCCCGTCTAAGGCCTGCAGAACAACTTCCGCCTGTGTTGGCCGCGCCTATTCCGCCGCCGGCCAAGCTGCATCTGCTCTGCACTCTATGGCCATCCTACAGATCCTCCAAGCGGACCTTCTGCGGGAGTGGGATGAGGAAAGCAGGCATCCAGAGGCGGTTGCAGACATATGGAGTGCTACGGACCTCGCCCTCCGTGCTACCAAAGCTGCAGCCCAAGCTATAGGGAAGTGCATGGCCGCGCTGACTGTGACCGAGAGACATCTGTGGCTAATGCTAGCCGACATGGGAGAAGCAGAGCGCTCTACGTTCCTCAACGCACCGCTCTCTCCATCCGGTCTCTTCGGCTCTTCGGTATCATTGACCGGTTTTCAGAGGTCCAAAAAGCCACACAAGCCATGAATCTCTTTCTGCCTCGTCGCGCTAGCTCCTCTGCAGGCTGCCCACGTGAGCCTCCTGCACGAGCCTCTTCACAGCGCCCAGCTCAACAAAGCCAGACTTCTCAGCGTCGACAGGGCGGCCGCCCTCGATCGCGCTCAGACAGCCGCCACAGACCGCCGCCCCCCCGCGAGCCTCGGACTAGAATTGCGCTGAAACCTGAACAACCGAAGTCCTCCTAGCTTTGTTGACAAAACGACGGATCAGTCCCGCTGCGGCCGGACCACCGTCAAAGCTTCGCCCCGTCAGTCCCCTTCCTTCAGGCTACTACAGTGGTAGATTCAGCAGCCAACAAGCCGGTGTTAACGCCCGCTTTCCTGCGCTCAAACGCCGTTTTCACGGCGACCCAAATAAATCTGGTAAAGAGCAAGCATGCCATATATGTAGAAAATGTGCCCACAACCCAGTGTTCACCTCTACACACAAGCATTACACATCCCGTGTCCATACCAGAGAGCAAACATGTCTTCTGTGTAGAAAATGTGCCCACAATCCAGTGTTCACCCCTACACACAAGCATTACACATCCCGTGGCCCTATCACGGCACACTCAGATAAAGCGGTTACGAACCGCTCGAGTGTTAGGGTTAATAAACGCACCCACGAATCCGTGCGCGCGCCCATTCTCTGGCCGCTCTGTCACACGACCAGCCTTATGTGTAGAAAATGTGCCCACAATCTAGTGTTCACCTCTACACACAAGCATTACACATTCCATGTCCCCATCAGAGCACACTCAAAAGCGGTTACGAACCACTCGAGTGTTAGAGTCAATAAATGCGGTCACGAATACGAGCGCGCGCCCATTCTCTGCCCGCTCTGTCACACGGCCAGCAAACACTTCTCTGTATGTAAGTCCCGTGCCCGTGACTATGCTTGCATATCACTTAACAGACGTGACTCTTTCCCCATTCACCTCAATCGGGAAGTCACTCACAGAACAGCCTGTCCATGCTGTCTGCGAGCAGTCCAGCATAAGCACAGTAAGCGCGCTCACACATTCTGTTCAGAGCGCTGTGTGCGGCAATCAGAGCGATTTGGCCATTCACCCTCTAACATTACGCTTCAAAGCGTGGGAAGATATTCCAGGGATGTCCGAATGGGTGTTAAGCACAATAAAACAGGGCTATTTGCTACAGTTCGATCGCCGTCCTCCTCGCTTCAGAGCGCGGCTCGAAACTACTGTGAACACGGAAGCAGCGTGCATGCTTCGTTCAGAAATAGCAAACCTTCTGTGCAAAAGGGCCATAGAGAGAGTGCTGCCTCCCCTGAGCGAGTCGGGGTTTTACAGCCATTATTTTCTTGTCCCCAAGAAAGACGGCGGCCTCAGAACAATATTAGATCTCAGGGTTTTGAACAAAGCGCTTGCAAAAAGACCGTTCAAAATGCTTACAACCAGCAAACTCCTCGCGCATGTGCGCCAGGGGGACTGGTTTATTTCTCTCGATCTGAAAGATGCATACTTTCAGATTCAGATAAATCCCGTCACAGGCCATTCTTGAGATTCGCTCGACGGCCAGGTTTATCAATACACCGTCCTTCCGTTCGGCCTGTCCTTAGCACCCCGTACTTTCACGAAGTGCATGGACGCTGGCGCTCGCACCCCTGCGGAGTCAGGGTTTGCGAATTCTGAACTATTTGGACGATTGGCTGATTTTGGCACAATCACATACGGAGCTTCTGTCTCACAGGACAGTTCTCCTCAGTCATCTGAACAGTTTGGGCCTTGCAGTCAATTGGACCAAGAGCTCACTACAGCCCAGTCAGACAATTTCCTTCCTTGGAATAGAACTAGACTCAGTGGTAATGACGGCTCGCTTATCTACACAGCGCGCGCGCCGTGTGCAGCGACTAGCCGCGTCATTTCAGATGAACAGCCTCACACCTCTGAAGAAGTTTCAGAGAGTGCTAGGCTGCATGGCCTCAGCCGCAGCAGTACTTCAACTGGGTTTACTGCGCATGCGTCCGCTTCAGCATTGGCTAAACACCCGCGCGTCTCGCCGGGCTTGGGCCACAGGCCGCCAGCCAATCAGAGTGACTCAGACCTGTATTTCAGCTCTGCAGCCCTGGACAGTGGCCGAGTGGTATCAGCGGGGAGTGATGATGGGAGCTGTATCTCGCCGAAAAGTCATCTCGACAGACGCGTCCAACACGGGTTGGGGCACGGTCTGCGAGGGCTCTCCGGTTTTTGGCCTATGGTCAGTTCAGGAAAAGCTCCTTCACATAAATTGTCTGGAAATGATAGCGGTCGAGTACGCGCTCGTGCGCTTCCTCCCGATCATTCAGGGTCACCACGTCCTGGTCCGCTCGGACAACAGGTCTGTGGTACCCTATCTAAACCGTCAGGGCGGTGTCAGATCCAGGAACCTCTTCCATCTGACGAAACGCATACTGAGTTGGTCCCAGCACCACCTGCGCTCGCTGAGGGCGACGCACGTGCCAGGCCACCTGAACGACGGCCCAGACAGACTGTCCAGAGATGGTCCCTGCATGCTCAAACAGTCCAGACGTTATGGCGCATATTCGGCAGAGCAGAGATAGACCTCTTTGCGTCAGAAGTGAACTCTCACTGCCCAATATTTTTCTCGAAAAGCGAGGACGCGCTGGCCCAGGACTGGCCCAACCGCCCGCTTTACGCCTTCCCTCCCGTCTCGCTATTGCCACAGGTAATGCAGAGGATCAGGGAAACGTGCCACTCGGTGCTCCTCATAGCCCCGCGCTGGGAGAATCAAACATGGTTCCAGGAGCTTACGCAGCTGTCACTGACAGCGCCGTGGCCCATCCCAGTGAGAGCAGATCTCCTCTCGCAAGCTCGCGGAACGATCTGGCATCCCCACCCAGAGCGCTGGGCGCTAAACGCGTGGGTGATCAACGACTACCCGTCGCTTTGCCAGAAGGAGTAATAAACACCATCATACACGCTGGATAAGGGCAGATCCCCATCCACGCTCAAAGTGTACGTGGCGGCCGTCGCGGCGTTCGCTGAACCCCTGCACGGCCAGTCACAGGGTAAAAACGAGCTGGTCATCCGCTTCCTCAGGGGAGCTAGAAGGATGAACCCTCCGCGCCCCCCATCGGTTCCTATCTGGGATCTTTCTATAGTTCTCGAAGCTATGAAAGCCCCCCCCCCTTTCGAACCGCTTCAATCCGTGGATGTGAAACACCTCTCACTTAAAACCGTTTTTCTAACTGCCCTATCATCAGTCAAACGGGTGGGAGACCTTCACGCGCTATCTGTCAGCACTGCGTGTCTTGAGTTTGGACCAAGTGACTCCAAGGTCATTTTAAAGCCTAGACACGGCTACGTCCCCAAGGTGGTCGGTACTCCTTTCAGAGCACAGATCATTTCCTTGTCGGCGCTACCAGCATCTGATAGCGAACGCGACGCCAATCTCCTTTGCCCAGTCAGAGCACTGAGATTGTATACTGCGCGCTCCGCATCTTTCAGAAGCTCCGAGCAGCTTTTCGTTTCGTTCGGAGGGCGCACCAAAGGTCTCGCCGCCTCGAAACAGACACTGTCCAGATGGATAGTGGACGCTATTGCTGCCGCGTACGCGTCAAAAGACCTACCATGCCCGCTAGGCATTAAGGCTCACTCCACTAGAGGCATGGCCTCCTCGTGGGCATGGTCCAGCAGGATTTCCATTTACGACATATGTGTGGCAGCGGGCTGGGCATCCCCCTCCACCTTTGTCAGATTTTACAATCTGGAAGTACCCACTCTGCAGGCTAAATTGCTAGCAGTTTAATACGCTACAGCTCCCCTGGTGAGCTGCATTAATGGGACACAGTCCACACAGACCGGCACCGCCGCTCTGTCTATGTTCTTATGTACTACACACACACTGGCCCGCACTCTTGCCGGCCAAATATTAATTCCCCACTCACAAGGGCTCCCCCGGGTCCCCCTTAATTCCCTGGGGCTCATGCAGTGGATGCTTGGCGCGCACGGCGTTGACAAAGCTAGCTTTTTACGCAATACGAGAGAACCTCTCGTAAGAGAACGAATTGGTTACTAACGTAACCTCGGTTCTCTCTAGATGAGGGAACGAGTATTGCGTAACCGGCCGTGCTCGCGCCACGAGCGATTTTTCGCTTCATTCAATGAAAACCAGGGTTCCAGCCTACGAACTACGCTTATATGCACTCTTGTCACGCCCTTTTTGGCGGGCATTGATGCAGTGAGCGCGCGGACGCCTCTCATTGGATGCAAGTTCGCCCAAGCTCGTCTATAGGCTGCAGCAGTTGCCGCAGAGCAACCAATGAGCTCGCTAGCTAGCCCGCTCAAGGTCTGCAGCTGCCGCACTGCGTTGACAATGGATACAAAATTAAGGATAATTTTTTGGCTTCAATATCTCAGAAAAGATGAATCTTTCCCGTAGCGTAAGCTAGCTTACGCAATACTCGTTCCCTCATCTAGAGAGAACCAAGGTTACGTTAGTAACCGATTCGTTCTCATAGTGTGAGATTCGTAAATCTCATTCACTTTCACAAATTCTAAAAATTTGGAAATAAACACAAGAACCAATGTGTGCAATTGTTTTTTCTCCGCCTTTTTAATCCTTAAGCTTTTTTTTATATTTTCTTCTGGCACTGCAGCACATACAGTGTTTATATGTATGTGCTGTCAGGTGCTCTTACTGCACTGCGCTAATGTAAACAAAGATGTTTTGTGAGCATGCCAGATTCGAATAGGTGGTAAATTAAATGTTCCTCACACTATCATATGGCATACGATATGGCATATAACTGATATGGGCGACTTCTATGGTGCTTTTATTTGCTTTTGAGGTTGACAGTCACAATCACGATCCTCTCATTTCTTCATTCTTTTGTTTTACAGATTAAAATAGTCATAATAGTTTTGAACGAGGGGGTGAGTAAATGATGGAAGATATTACAATATTTGGCTATTATATATTATTGTAGCAGGCAACGTCTCTTGCTTAAGGGAAAGGAGGAGTAAGGAACTGGATTAACAATCAAAGACTTTTAATACAACATAATAATGAACACACACACACACACACACACACACAGCTTCATGCATCTCTCTCTCTCGAACTGGTGTCTCCGGCTCCTCTTTATTCCTCTCCCGGCTGATTGGGATCATTCAGCACGGGCATCCATCCTTATGGCCCAGCCACGCCGTCCTCCTTGTCATATACCCCAAAAGCCCGATTCAGGCCAGGGAACCAACTGGCCTGACTTCCTCCCCCCCTACATTCCTGGAGGGGAGGTGTTGCCCTTTTGGCTGTTCTTCTGCTGGCTGGTTTTCTCCTGCCTCCTTGAAACCTGAGTCGGCTGAGGGAAGGGAGAGGGAAAGAGAGTGGGAGAGGCCGAAATAGAGAGAGGAGAGGGAGAAAATTAAAAGAGAAGAAAAAAAAAGGAAAAAAACCACGCCGCCCACCGGTCCTCAGCCAGCTGGACAACCTCCATCAGCAATGCTGGGCGATGGCACAGGACTCGCTCAGCCACCTCCTGGCGGTCGGCAGTGGGCCCCTCTACCTCCTGGTGGATGGCAGCGGTCTCCTCTGCCCCCTGGCGGAGCACATCGGTTGCCCACTGGCAAACCGCTCCAATACCACCAGATCATGTATCCTCTAATATTATACTTGGTCCAGCATCAAGGTCTCCAGGACAGCATAGTACCTCTAGTACTATGTACCAGATTTCAGCACCAGTGTAGCAGGCAGCGTCTCTTGCTTAAGGGAAAGGAGGAGGCGGGAACTGGATTAACAATCACAAAGACTTTTAATACAACATAAAAATGGATGCACACACACAGCCTTATGCATCTCTCTCTCCCTCACTCACCCTCCTCCTCATCACAATTATATTAACATTGCTCCTGCGGCAGTATAACTTACTTTTTATTCTATTTTTGGATGTTTTATGGCATTAATAAACATGTTTTAAGTATTTATGTAACACAGAAAGTATACAGAAAATGCCAGAAACATTTTGTCCTGGTGACAAAAGGAGATAAAAAAAAATTTAAACCACAGATTTATGGAAAGTCAAAGCTGAAGAGCACCCCCTGCTGGTGAGATCTACATTCTGCAACATCTTGTTGGCACAATCATCCCTAGTATAAGGGGAGCTTTCCTGCTCTGTGTAATCAATATCTGGTCAGAAACAACCAAAGCGTGCTAGAGAGGGGAAAGGTTTCTGGGTAATCCCCAGGAATGTGTGTGGTTCTCTATATCACTGCACTCCTGAGTATGTGCACCGAGCTGATGGACAAAAGTGGGCCATTGAGATTAATCCAGCAATAAAAAAGCCATTACTTTCTATTCATCTGTTCTGGGTTCATTCCTCAGGGCAAGTGGGCACTTTAACTTAAGGTCTAGCTGGCAATTAGTGCTCTTGGTGCTATGCCTCATAATCAGTCTGATGTAAAGGGCTTGAGCAGGCATAGCTGGCACAAGTGATGGAGTCCTCAACTTAGGTCGCCTAAAATAGCTTGATAAGAGGGTTAATTACAGAATAAGAACACTGTGAAAACAGTTTGGCCATCAGAACATCTTTACTGACAATGGGTCTCATTCACTAACTGTGCATTTGTAAGTGTTGGGGAATTTCTAATTAAAAGTAATGATGTGACTAACTACATTTTTCAATGGCATGGCAGTAGCCCATCTATTTTCACATTGTATTAAATAACTGAGATGTCACACCGCAGACAACTGCGCTTGAGGTTTCCTGTATGATCTAGTTGTTCAAGTAACAGGTTGATGAATACACACCCTCACACATTTAACACACTTCTAAACCCTGAGAAATATGGCATATCAAAATCAAAACTATCATCAGACATGCAATTTGCATCTTTACTGCTGAATTATTGGTTCACAATAATATTCATCATCATCATCATTCAATATTCAATTTAATGACAGGTGGTTCGATTTCAAAGTTTCTTTCTGCATTCAAAATAAATGCAAAAGATATAATTTGGAAGCATTCCGTTAACAGTATGAATTGTGGTGGTAGAGGCTCATCCCATTAAATCTTACATTGTGGTAAAATATCATTAGATATTATTTGGCCTCATATAGACAGCACCTGTGGGGTGATGGTGATCCTTGAAATGTCAATTTCATGAAGCTGTGGCAGGGTGCTCAAGATACAGGCACACTAGGTGTTCCGTCAAGGCTTGGAGAGGTCTTTATTTGAAATAATAATAAACATATAATGTCCAAAATTGGGAATAAATTGTGTCCAAGTGGAAAGTGTCCAGAATAAAGTGGAATTTGGCATCCTCACGGTGAGACAGGGTTTTGTGTTGAAGTATTAGTGTTGACATGGAGGTGGGCAGGGTCCAACAGCTGCATGCGCTCCCCTCCATGGGCAGAGGCTTCTGTGGCGGCCTGTCTACACAGGGGCTGTGGCGAGTTCCCTCACAATCGCATCTAATTCATGCTGGGGGTGCGGGTCCGGTGCACATCTAATTAATCTTTTGAAAATGGGGTGTTTCAACCCCACAAACAGCACTTTTTGGGCATTTTCATCTCAATTTGAACAAAGCACCCATTAGCCGCATTTCCAAATGAGGGAGTGCTAGTGTGTGCCAGGGCAAGTTGCATTACCCCTGTCACTTCCAGGGCTTCAGCGAGCCACCTCGGGGCAACGGCCAATCGTTCGCACCATCGGCGGGCCAATAGCCTTTGGCCTGCCGATTACCCTTGGGAGAACTTGCCAGGTTCTGTATCAAGCAAATAATGGTACCGGTTCGGGAAAAATAAAGAAATTGTGGTGTACAGATCTGTTAAAATGCACAATGGACAAATCAGTGCCCAATGAAAGAACTTTCCGTGGTTTGAGATCATAAAAGGTGTGCTGGAACATTGTGCCACTGTTAGTGGAGAGACCACTTGGGACACCATGGCATTTACATTCGGTCAGTTGCTAGCTAGCAAGGCCATTGGGGCAATGGCCACTTGATAGCCCTGGCCTGTAAGTGGAAAAGCAGCTATTGACAGCAGTTATTTTCTGACACAGAAATAGTGTCAAAAAAGTGCCGTCAATGAGATTTTGTTTGTAAATAGTAACTATATCTATACATCATCATAAATTAACTAGTTTTTAAAAAAAGAGCAGCTGGACTGTTAAGTAGCTACATTTTTCAAAGTAGCTTCCCTAACACTGGTGTACAATCGTATTTGAATGTAAAACATTTATGCAAATGTTTTTATGCACAAATCATGATTGGTTAAAAAGTTTGCACTTTTTTCTTAATTATAGTTTAAAATGAACATGTTATTTCTGGAATTGTTATAAATGTAATGAGCTTGGCACATATTCTATTCTCATTCTTTGCTCTGATATAGGTCTTGGATGGTCAGGGATAGACAGATCTCCACAGCTAAATTGTCACTTTGCCTGCCCTGCAAAGGCCAGCTTGTCAGATCTTAGAGGATTGATGCAGGCATCTACGCCCTTGATTGTTTCACTTGTTTATTTCCCTCTCCACAAACCACATGCTCAATTCCCACCCAAATGTCATGTCCGTTAGAATGTATAATGCAAAGTTCATGAGTCACCTTGATTGTTGATGCTTGTATATGAAAGTACATCAGTAGTAAAACTCGAGAGTTTGCATATTTGGATTTGAAAACTTGTACAATACATATTTGTACTCATAAGTTGTAATTTACACATATAAATAGAAATAGAAACTTATAAAATACAAATTTTAAGTTGAATGTTGCAATCTGCACTCACAGACAATAAATCAAGATTTGGTGTTCTGAATTCACAATTGCAGACTAGTCACAAATGTGTAAAACGACATTCACATAAATATAACTACAGACCCAAACTTGAATACCTGATAAAACTTTGTCGAGTGGAAAGTAGTCTTCAGCAATAATACACGTTAGTATATAAGTGAAGGAAAACATATTGATAAGTGTGGGAGTTTTACAAAACTTTTTTTTATACTAACCCAGATAGCAAAAAATATCTGCACGGCTTCTTTTTGCCGCCGACCCTAAGCTGTCGGCTATAGGTGCGTCCCACTGGCGGGGATGAAATGTTTGCCGCCAAATTCGTCACTCCCATTTCTTGCGAGATGACGCCCGCAAAAAGCTGGCGGGCCGCCCGCTTCATTTTCACCGCGGGCGGCTGGCGGCAAGCCGCTTTGAAATACAAGGATTTCTACTCTCAAAATCGACCAGCCATGTTGGCTATTATTATTTTTTGCTCCAAAGCCATTAGGGTTTATAACAGAGTCTTGACTCTTGATTCCATGATAAGGTAAGGTTTAGGAAATGACATTTAAATAACTTTGAAACTCTGAAGCGATTATACAGTAATATTTGTAAAATATATTGAATTATTTTATGCACTTGAAAATTGTTTACATTTCTTTGATTGCTGCGCATTTGAGACATGCACCAATAAACCAAAAAGAATTCCTTTTGTAAAACTTACTTGGCAATAAATATCTTTATGATTCTGATTAGGTTTTAAAATAGATATTTAATTCATGGTATGAACAATTTAGCAGAATAAATTGATGAAGTTAGACTTTTCACGAATGCCTGACTATCAGTGAAAGACATCTGCAACATGGCCAAAATCTCGGGTATACTTTATTTTTTTTGCAACCATGGTGATATCTGTCATAAACATGAAAATCCCTGTTTTGACGTGAAGGATAAACTCAATGAAAAAGCGAAATTATCCTCTGGTTTCACAGTTACATTTTACATTTATGCATTTGGCAGACGCTTTTATCCAAAGCGACTTACAGTGCACGTATTACAGGGACAATCCCCCCCGGAGCAACCTGGAGTTAAGTGCCTTGCTCAAGGGCCCAACAGTGGCATCTTGGTGGTGCTGGGGCTTGAACCCCCAACCTTCTGGTCAATAACCCTGAGCCTCAACCACTGAGCCACCACTGCCCCATAGTGGTGGCTCAGTTGGTTTATGTCTACATTTTTTCCTACCTCGATTTTTTTTTGTTATTTTACCTTTTACAGGTTTTGCAATTATGACCTGTACAAATGTTTAAGAAAGTGTTAAAGTCCCTGTAAAGGCAATAAAAAAAAATCTAAACGCATTATAAATGTTAAAAATGTATTGCTAAAACACATTACAAAGACTGAACTGTGAAGTTCCGCTGTCGCCATATCTGTTTCCGGTTTACTTGCGCGTCGCCAAAAATGTCTGTTTTTACTCGATGTCTCCAGAATCTTCCGAAAATACGCGTCAGCGATGTTCATCGCATTGTTGATGCCTGGTCCCCTGCTCCGACAAGCAAGAGGGACAAGGGCTTTAAACTCTACATATCGAGTCTGCACAACTACAAGGGTAAGTATTTTAATCTAATGTGGTGTGCCGGCAGATAGCGGCTAAGCTAGTTCGCCACGTGTTCATTTTCTATGTAAGGTTAGTATAGAAGCTTGTTTTTTCTTTTGTTTTTTAAAGCAGACTGTTTGTTAATTTTTGTGATAATTGTGATATAAATTATATTAACTTGCTCTCCTCTCAGTTTCTAATAAAGATCAGGGCACAGGTGAAGTCACTGTCAGGGCATTGTGTTACGGGTCCACGAGGAAAGCAGATAAACCTCACAGTTTGAGTGTATGGTGAAGATAGAATTGATAAGACCGCAGTTACAGGCTTGTTACTTTAATAGCCCGATGTTCCTGGGGACTCGGCTAAGGTTATTCATGTTTAATGTAACTCAAATCAAATGAAAACAGTTATTGTAGGCAGGTAAGTTTCCCTAACTGGTCCCCTCTGTGTAAAATGCGTTCTTATTCAAGTTTTCAACTCAGTCATTCGTTTAAGATGCAATCTTGTGTTATAAGTATTAGGCTATCATGATTACACAGTGAGCAAACTATATAAATAAGTATTTAATATAATAAAAGTGTAGAGCAACAACCGAGGGTGTAAGGTAAAGGCTGAATATTGTAGATTTATTACAATATGTTGCATGTTTCAATTAAAATACCTGTGGATATGCAACTTCCCACTCATGAAAGTGTTATTCAAAGGAGCACACTCTACAAAGGCCTGACTGGAGATTTGCCTGATCTATCCGTCCTTCAGGTGAGTAGGGATATAACAATAGCAAAATTCACTGTAGAGTATGATATATCAACCAAAATCTGTATACCAATATTTCATTATTTTCTTTTTCCTCCCCTTTTACAAACAAATATTCTGCTTCAAAGAAAAAAAATGAAATTGATGTTATCATAAGGGTTCTTCTTTATGAACTTGTATGCCATGCATAACATACTGTGGATAGAAATTACAGGGAAAGTTACTGGTATGATAATTGTGGTTATATTATATTACTATTATATTTAGTGTATTGCTAATCAATATATTGTTACTTCCCAGGTGACAGCGGCTCACTTCAAGAGCAGGTGAAGCAAGTTGGGACAATGTTGAAGGCGTTTGCTCGCACTGGGCAATCGGGTACAACTTGCAAACAACACCTGTGGTTGTTGGTTTAATTCCCACTGGGGCCACCTGTACATGTAGTAGACCTAGATATAAATGTCATAGTTTAGTAGTTGAAGGACCAGGACTGACTACTTTATTCTTTTATTCTGGGAACCCCTGTAGGTGCAGATCAAACCCTAATGCTGCGACGTCTTGGAGTTTGGCGATGTTGTGCGTAGCATGGACAACAAAATGCTATGCTGCAACATTTCAGTGCCAATGTGTCGGTTGGAGAGTTATCCCTGCCAGGGGATCTGTTACTCCCCCCTAGACACCCAGGAAGATTTGGCGTTGCTTGACAACAGTTTGAGGCAGGATAAAGAGCTCCAGCAATGATTTATAAGTGTGCCGATTTCGTTTATAACACCATAGGGTAATCTAAAAAGTAAAATTAAGATCGTACACTGCATATTCTACAGTCTGAATCCACAGCCTGTCACATTTTAAATTTATGAGAAGCTTCAGAGAAATATAATTTGTAACATGTTTTTTTTGTATTTTCAGCTTCAGTTTTTGGCAATCAAATGTGGGAGGGACCTAAAGACAACCGTGTGGCGAATGCTTCAGAGTATCTTCTCTAATCACCTTTCCATCAATACAACCTGGACTGGTGTAGGGGATAAAGCATGTTTTATGTTCCTGAAGACCATTGTTCAAAGTAAGTTGGATATTTTTTTTTATATTTAAGTAGATGTGTATGACCTTATTCCATTCAAATGGAATGACAGATCTTTATTTTCTACAAGAGCCATCCGGAAGAACCCGGCAACCCAGGATGCCACTGATGAGGCGATCCAGGTTAACGTTACGCGTTACCTGATAGGAGCATCTGAACATGAAGGTGGAAAAAGGCGCCGCACAGCTGAGAGGGACCCACAGCCGACCCCTTAAACCTAGGCTGACTACTGACACCCCAGCATCACTGACAACTGGAACCCTTTCTTTATCCTGCAGTCAGTAACATCAAGACCCCTAAAAAAGTCTGCTAAAAGTGTCAGACTACACTCACCCAATCCACACTGTTCACTGTGGAAATTGCTCTTTTTTTTTTTTTTTTTTTTTCTCTCATGACCCTGCTTTGAGGGCAGCTCCTTGGATGAATATGGGATGGTTTGTCCTTTTATACAGGCGCACGAGGAATCACTGAAGATATGCCAATTTGCACTGCCTCATTCTGGAGGTCTGGGAAAACCAGTGATTCTTAGCCCACTACGCCACGCAGTCCCCAACCTCTCCAGACATTCTAATTGGCTGTGTTCTCTACAGCCAGATTTTCTGCTGTTAATTATATTTATTCCCACTTGTTGTCATGTGTAAGTTGAATGTCAAAATGTATATTATACCTGTTATCCTGCACATTCCTTGATACCAAAGATCTCAATTATTTCATATACAATTTGCTTCTTATTTCATTGTTACAGTGCTTAACTAATCTATTTTTAAATATAGCTTGTAAATCCTAGATTATACATCTAATACTTGATATTTGCACATTATCTGGTATCAAATATTCTACTTACCGTGACTTTAGTATTGGCTTATTTCATTCCGTCAGTGCTTAACGATTCTATTATAGTTTGTAAATCCTATTTCATACCTCTGATACTTGATATTGCACATTAACTAGTACCAAAAATTCTACTTTCATTCCATCACAGTGCTTAACTGTTATTCTATTGTTAAATATAGCTTGTAAATCCTTGTGCCACAGGTCAGCATTGCAGTTATAATGGTATATTCTACTCCAGAGCTTTACTCTAAATTATTACCACTTATCCTATTGTTAGAAATGACTTGTAAATATGATGTTATACCTCAATTTATTTGGTATCCTGCATTTTCTTTGGTACCAAATATCCTCATTGCTTATGTTTACTGGTAATTCTTTTCATCCCAGAACAGACCTCTTTATATTATTAACAATTATTGTAAGTGTTACAATAGTGTTTTTAAAAATGTATTTTTTTTAGTTTTTTTTTTTACCAAAATTGAATTGGAAACCTGCATGTTCTTTAGTGTGTGTGTGTGTGTGTGTATATATAATGTTTGTATTTTTCTGTTATTTATATTTCAGTGATCTGACATCTTGTTTCAATGACAGTTACTGTACTTTGAAATGTGGAATTAAAACGGCAAATGGAAATTTGTCTGGTTTGATCAATCATTATTCTTGATAAACTGCATGCTATAAATATATATATATATATATATATATATATATATATATATATATATATATATATATATATATATACACAATAAGCGGCGGCAGATCGCTCGAAAAAAGCATTTGCCGCGGAAGGTCCGCCTTCGATATAACGGCGTCGGAACAGCGGATGGCCAGCGGGCCGGCCGCGGAACGAAGGCGGTAGGAAGGTGGCTAAAAGCGGCTGCCGCCGGCGGTGCGCCGTCAAACGTGTTTGCGATATCGCCATTCTGCCGCTTCTACTGCCGCCGGAGCACCGCCGGCGGCCCGCCGACTTATTGCTATCTGGGAATTAATTATTAAAAAAACGTTACCCCATTGCGATATCTGGCTCTCCTTTGACATTACAAAATCTTTAATTATTGAAGAAAAAAATTACAATAAAAAAGTGCAATAAAGGAGAATCGATGCAGACTTGCATATTTGTAGCAAAAAAAATTATATCACTTGTACACAAAACGTAAAGGAAAAATAGGAAATAAAAAGTAGAAGAAAAAACTCACTTAACTCAGGAGGAAAGATCTCATCATAACAAGCAAGAAAATAAATACATTTTTTATCACTAACATATCTCCTAACATTTATTAAGCACTTGATTTCCAGCATTAATTCTGCAACTATAGGGAATTTTTTAATACATTTCTGTTTGTGTAAATAACATTTTGCAACCAGAATAATAATTAAAAAATGACAATGTTTGCCAGAGATCTGTTTTAGTTTTCAAAATAAAATGTGTCTTTGATAAAAAATAAAAAAAGCAGTTACAAGATAACAAAAAGAAAAACATATGATCAAGACTTTCACTGTTGTTCCCACAAAAGTTACATGAGTTATTTAGATCAGAATACTTAGATACAAGTAGGTTACAAGGGTAAATGTTGTGCAAAAGTTTAAAATGCACTTCTTTGATCATATTAGTCAAGTAAGAATTGAGTGTAGTAGTTTTACTCAGTAAAGAAACTATGTGGCTGAGTTAGGCATGGCATACTACCCATACTACTCTTACTACTTCTGCCATATGTGTCAATGGCAGAAATAGTATAAGTAGTATGCTAGTACGCATTCCGAATGCTGTGGCTTGACATTGTCGCGTACAAAAATGTCCCATCTCATCGATTAGGCATCAACCAATAAAACAACTTCATTGCCCCCTCCACTGGTCTTGCGCTAGTGCACAAGTGAGTTTTGCTATGGTTTTTCACAATAGTTGTTGCAGAGGTCAAGGCATGAAGATTTAAAGTTGCAGTGCTAGTTTTGAGAGGTTGTAAGTGCTGATTTGTGGTTGTACTTCGAAAATGAATTAAATTACAAAAGCTAATGTGTAATACAAGTTTGTGCCTGTAGTTGTATTTATGTAGCTGTAAATGTCATTTTACACTTTTGTTACTATTTGTCTGCAATTGTTAATTCAGAACAAAAGCTTTGAATTATCGTCTATGAGTGCAGATTGCAACATTCAACTTTTTTGAATGTGAAAATTTTCATATCAGTGCTGTGAGTGTAAATTTCAACATAAGTTTTCAAATACAAATATTCAAGCTCTCGCGTTTTGCTACTGATTTATCTTCATACTGGCAGTCTTTGGTTGCAGACACCTGATTTCAGTGACTTTGCTTTCAAAGATTTAAAAAAAAAAATTATTTCAGAGCTTCTGTAGAAAGGAAGATTTTCAGTGAATATCAACTAAAATTCTAATCTGTTCATCACTCAAAGTTATCCTAATGTACTTGGTATATAGCACACGAGTAATATGGTCTACATATAAAGTGCTAAAAAGATACATTTTTGGTTCTTTTTGGAGCTTGACCATTGTGGTCACTATGAAAAGAGCTGTGTGAAGATCTTTAGTTTCATATGCTTTTGTAGAAATTCACTATTCTCAGGCAGCCATGATTAATTTAATGCAACAGTTGGTTACAAGGTTGCTGCCGGCATTGCTGCAAAAGTCTATGTTTGTTTGTAGCTTGCTAGCCTGCTTAGTATTGCTTATTGCTCTATGTTCATCAATTTATCCTTTGCCATTTTACAGCATGCTTAGTTTTTTTCTGATTTTCGACTGTTTCAACTGTGTGTATATTACCGAGCACACCCAATCTTTTCTTTTCTTTTCTTTTTTCCCCAATTTACTGCATCTCACATTTCTACTGTGTGCATTTGTTTCCTCTGTGTTTTACACAGATTATAGAATCTATCTCAAATCTCTGCTGATTAGGAACCATCACAACATCAGCAAACAATTGCGTATGGGAATTCACATCGATCTCAAACCCTCGCCGCTCAAGCAGCACGAACAACCATAACAAAAAACAACAACAAACAATTGCGGTAAGTCATGGCATCCGCTTATGTTATTGCTTGCTGCGTTGCATGCCAAATGTTTACTATAGCTTCTTCCATCAGCAGTGAGGGATTCACATGTTATAAATGTAAGGAATTAGTCTGGCTGTTGGAGAAGTTTAATGAGTTAGAAACATGCATCCGAACGCTAATGGAGGTCAGTGAGAAAGAGAAGCCGGTAGATACTGTTCGGATGTGGGATGAACAGTGAGGAACACTCACACTTTCGTTCTGGCTGTAGAGGCCCTGCAGCAGGGCATTTAGGTGACGTCTCGGCAGCATTCTTGCTCATCAAAGCGACACCACTCTACCGTTCCTGTTAGGATTTCCAATCTATTCTCCCCAGTCAGTGATGCAGCCACTGAGATTATAACAGAGCCCTTGTTATAACAGAATCGATTGTAAGGAATGTGGAAATAGAGACTACAGCCACTATTGTTAAATGTATTTCAGGGGCTCAAACATCAGATCAAAATTAAAAAGGGCTGGCTAATGCTAAATGTAGATTTTCGAAAATTGTTATTCTTGTTGGCACTAACGATGTCCGGCTTTGCCAGTCAGACATCACTAGAGATAATATTAAAGAGGTGTGTGAACTTGCAAAAATTATGTCAGACACTGTAATATGCACTGGCCCCCTCCCTGCTCATCATGGTGAATTGTGTTTAAAAATTAAATAATAATTAAATAATAATTGTATTTCGAGACCCAGTGAGAAAGCCGAAGGCGACTGTGGCAAGGAACACAAAACTCCATAAGATGTTGTTTAATGGAGAACAATAACCTTGGACGAAACTAGACTCACTGTGGTGGCAAGTTCCCCTCTTGCTAACATCATGAATATAATGCCAATGTTACTTAATTATATATATGTAGTGCAAGTCATGGTTTAAAATTATTAAACTAAGTAAGTGTTAAGGGTCAGTGTTTTAACAAATATTTTGTAAGAACTGGAAGATTAATGATTAATGTCTTTGAAGTTCATCCTGGATTAACTGCAGTTCACTTTTAATAGATTAATTGTCCTTTGTTAGTTGGCTAATGAAGGGTTTTGTTGGCAGTTAATTCATAGTTTATGAATTACAATATAAGAGTGTAGTCCATCAATAGACCAAGGTGATGTAGGCAGAGATCAGTAAGGTGCATCACTGTTCAACCAGCTGGTAATTTCAGTGAGGTCTACCCTAAATCATTCTCTGAAGTCCATCATAATAGACAGAAGTAATGTTTGGCTGGCACCGGCTGCATTTTGTCGTCATCACAAAGCAGGACTCCAACACAAAGCAGGAATGGAGCTGGATCCAGCTGGTTCTGGTGATCTCAGGATAGGAGTCCAGAAGTTTAGACAGGGGTACAAATAGAATAATATTAGCATAGATTTATTGCAGAGTTATTGATCGCGATCAATGTTTCTGGTTTCTGGTTCCGGCAGACCTAACTAAAGCATCCTTATTGTGAGTTGAAGGATAAATTAGCTGTATGCCTGGCTAAATAGATAAGTCTTTAGTCTAGACTTAAACTCATTGTCTGTGTCCCGAACAGTGTTAGGGAGAATATTCCATAGTTTAGGAGACAAATATGAACAGGATCTACCTCCTTTTGTGGATTTTGATATTCTAGGAACTATTAACAGGCCAGAATTTTGCGATCATAATGAACGTGATGGAATATAGCATGGTAGAAGGTCACTTAAGTAGAGAGTTTGAGCATAGTTAACAGAATTTAAAAAATTATTTCTAGTATTTTTGACAAAATTGAGATTTGAAATCAGTCTATAATTAGCCAGTTCTCTGGGATCAAGTTGTGGTTACTTAATAAGCAGTTTGATAACTGTCATTTTAAAGTTGACAGCGGACGTGGCTCTCATGGAGAGTACGTCACGAGAGGTTTCCAGACAGATAATATGGCCACAAATGTGGGCGGAGAGAGGCTGGTTAACCCTCTGGTGTCGACGGACGCGCCGGTGCGCTGGTGGATATTTTCGCCATTACAGCGGAAACAACTTAAAATACAGATTTCTGAAACACGTCACAAACATGAACTGAAACTCTGCGAATGCTTATCACACAAACAAGAAACATATGTCTAAAGAAAGCTTAAGACTTCTACTTTAAAATAAAACAATTCAAATTTAAAACAAATATTTTCCTGCAATACAATCTGTATGAAACAAAGTGATGTACATTTTTCACCGGTTCATCTAATTATCTCTAATGTGATCCCACCCACCAGCAGAGCGCGCCATTCATACGCTAATGTGCTGGGACGATCAAGGCAAATGGTACACGCCCCCGACAGTGTTCAGAGGTTTGATGTAAACAATTCATTCATTTTACTACGCGTTTGTAATGATACACAGGCGATGAAACTCTGGATAGTAAGGAAGAGTTAACATTTTCCTCATAAGAAGAGCGGGACTCTGATGAACGTTTGTATTTTCAAGAGAGACTTGATCCAGCCGAGGATACAATTTCGGATGAGTAAGTAATTTAGTTTTCATTAGTTGACATGCTATTTTATATAAACATGAACATATTTTACTAGTGGGACTGTTTCCAGACTTGCCAGCCAGGATTCAGAGTATTGAAATTTGAAATATGTCCTAATAGGCAAGTTTTAGTTACATGTAAATGTTGTTTCAGCTAAAGGAGGTATTTAAATTGTAGAAGAGACTTCTAAAACTTTTAAATGGTAGTGTAGGTATAAAATTAAGTAAAGTCTTTATGTAAAGACTTGATTTTGATCATTAAGTCTCCTCACATTCATTCTCTTTCTGTCACATTCCTCATTGATAGGCCCAGAGGAGGGGTCTTTTGTGTCCTCAGGTGTGAATTACCTCAATATTCATTGTAATTCAAGCCCCCTTGCATATGAGCTTTCAACACTAAACGTATCTTACAAAAGTTAAAGTACTATATTGTTTTGTATGAATAAGTGATCAGGATGGTTTTCACATCATTTTGTAGCAAAAACTCTAGGCTACAAGATCCAGTTCTCAAAAGTCTTGTGGACAAATGTTTAGTATGTGTTATATGGCCTTATTTCAATGACTTAAAAATTAACGCATAAACGTCATTTTCTCAAAAATACAAACATGTACACACATGTTGGTCACATATTATTGTAGCCCAGTTTGTGCTGAATACAGTGTTATCAGACTTTGGCCATTCATATGTTTTTAATCAACTGAAAAAGCACAAATGTCAAGGCATGTCAAAACTTCTCCAGGGCCCAAAACACCCTCAGACCCCAGAGGGATAAAGGAGTCCACCCGTTTAGCGCGTCTCCACTTGAACGATATCTTAGGGACAAAGCTGAGCTTTTTCGCCAAGTTATCTTCTCACTAAACGAGTGTGTGGGTATGTTTGTGAGAGGCGTGTGTGTGTGTGTGTGTGTGTGTGTGTGTGTGTGTGTGTGTGTGTGTGTGTGTGTGTGTGTGTGTGTGTGTGTGTGTGTGCAGTTAGTGCGAAAGAGTAAAATCTTACTTGAATCTTGTGAGGACGCATGTAGAATGCGTATTCATCTGTCGATTAACTCCGACTCGGTTCCTCGAAGGTTGGGTGATGACGGGAGGCCATTTCCTCGCTCTGTCGGCTTGCGGTATGGCTGCTGATTCTTGGCTGGCTGGCGGAGAATGTTGACTCGATTGAAGAGGAAATATAAATCTTTTTTTCACTTCTCCGGGCTAACGGGTGAAGAGGCGGATTGCTCGGCAGTCTCCTTTGGATCCATTACTGTGTTCAGTGGCACACAGAGAAATCTCAACTCATCCAGTGAGATGGAGATTGTATGGCCAAAGTTTCAAGACCTTGTGCAATGAGAATACACCTGAGAGCAGCAGAGCTACATCTAGACGCGGCACGCAATTTTACTGTATTCATTTACTGTAGTGATTAACAGTTGAAAGTTTTCTTCAAATTCTCATCAAATATAAGCTTTAAGATTACTGTGTAATATTCACAACTGAAAACATTCTGATAAACAAAATAAATTCATAAATCTACAGTGATTAAAGTGGGGTTGGAAACTTAATTACAAATAGAGTACACACCACTATTGATTCTAACACTTTTTTAAATGTATTCAGATGTAAATGTAAAATATCAAACAATTATTCACAAACTGTTCATCTGAGCCCCCAAGGAGGAATTGAAAAACTAAAAATGTCATTTCTCTATGTGTCTATCCAGTCTATGAGGGTTACTATCATGATGAGATCATGATTTCACCCTTGAAACAGGCAGAGAAAGCAACAAATTGTGCTGTTGTGTTGAGGGGGTTGCTCCGGGGGGGATTGTTTCCTGTAATAAGTGCACTGTAAGTTGCTTTGGATAAAAGCGTCTGCCAAATACATAAATATAAATGTAAGGACCTGATAGGTGTTTCTACTACCGACGACGTCATGGTTGAGTGCCTTCTGTTGTGCGCCTCATCCAATAGGATTTGAGAGTTCGATCCTTCAGAATTTCACACATAGGTGCAAATTGAGCAAGGCTTCATTGGATTTTTAGTCTGTTTTGGACTCATTCTGGTGCATTTGTTGTAGTTAGGCTTTATGACTTTAGTCAGTTTAGTTAGTTAGTCATTTAGAGTTGATGTTGATACTATAGAAATTCTGCCGCAGAGCGATGACATCTCTGATCATTGCCTCGTCTCTTGCAAGCTGCGATCAGATAATGTCACTCAATCTAAACCATGCTTCATTTAGGTCGAACTATTCTTTCGACCACTAAAGATGGCTACAAAAATAATCTTCCAGATTTATCTCATATATTCAGTAAGCCAAAAATTCTAGAAGAACTTGATGTAATAACAGAAAAAATAAATAAATTCTTCTCTAGCACACTTGAGCCCCCCCCCCCCCCCACCCCATTAAAGAAAATTAAGGAAAAAAGCCCCGCACCATGGTAAAATTATCACACTCATGCTCTCAAGAGAGCAGCCCGAAGAATACAAAATTAGAGGTATTTCGCTGTGCATGGAAGTGTCTGTAGCAACAGACAGGCTCTAAAAGCTTCCAGGTCAGCATATTTTAACAAACTCATAGAAAATAACCACAACAATCCTAGGAGATTATTCAATATGGTGGCTAAATTGGTTAGCAATAAAGTCTCGGCTGAACCAGATATTCTGTCACAGTACAATAGTAATGACTTCATGAATTGTTTTACTAATACAATTTAAATAAAATTGGAATTATGCAATCATCTCTCACAGTACCTCAGAAAACAGTGTCTCGTAATTTTCCTCACAAGCAACTTCAATCCTTCGCTGTCATAGGTCATGAAGAGCTAACAAAACATGACGAAACAAAATCAAAATCCACAACATTATGCTAGGTCCAATAACAGCTAAGCTCTTAAAAGAGGCATTCCATGTAATCTCAGAACCTCTTCTTTATATTATTAACTCCTCACTTTCCTTAGGACATGTCCCAAGAAACTTTAAAATGGCAGTTATCAATTAAGAAGCCACAGCTTAATCTTTGAGAATTGGATAATTATAGAAAAATTTCAAATTTTCCATTCATGTTGAAAAAACTAGAAAAGGTAGTGTCTTCCCAACTATGTTCATTTCTACATAGAAATAGTATATATGAACAATTTCAGTCAGGATTTAGGCCCCATAACAGTACAGAGACTACACTTATCAGAGTTACAAATGACTTGTTCTGGCGGCATTTCTCTTCTAGTGCTTTTAGATCTTTGTGCTGCATTTGACACCATAGATCACGACATTCTCTTGAATAGGCTTGAGAATTATGTTGGCATTTGTGGACTTGCATTAGCATGGTTTAGGTCTTATTTAACAGATCGCTACCACTTTATCTGTGTAAATGAAGTTAAATATGGAGTGCCACAGGGATCAGTTTTAGGGCCTCTGCTTTTCTCCTTATATATGCTTCCCCTGGGAGATATTATCAGAAATCACAGAATAAGTTTCTACTGTTATGATAACCAACTTAATATTTCTTCAAAACAAGATATAATTTCACAATTCTCCAAATTAGCAGAGTGTGTCAATGAAATCAAAGATTGACAAAACAGAGGTAATAAAAATGTACCAAAACCTGCTATAATAAAATTTGACTGTCTTTTACATCAAAGAACTTAGATGTCACATTTGATACCAATCTGTCATTTGAAAATAAAATTTCAAATATTTGTAGAAGAGCATTCTTACACCTCTGAAATATTTCTAAGTTACAACACATGCTCTCTGTTTCTTATGCCAAAAAACTAATTAATGCGTTCATAACCTCAATATTAGATTACTGTAATGCATTAATGTAAGGATGTCCTGCAAGTTCAATAAATAAAATTCAATTGGTTCAAAATGCAGCAGCCAGAGTGCTGACTAGAACCAGAAAATATGATCATATTAGCCCCATTTTATCTTTGTTACATTAGCTACCAGTTAAATATCATATTAATAAAAAAAATGTGTTCACTACGTGCTTAGATTTGAATGGTCTAGATGGTCTAGAGTACTTAAGTGACCTTCTACCATGCTATATACCGTCACGTTCATTACAATCGCTAAATTCTGGCCTGTTAATAGTTCCTAGAATATAAAAATCCCCAAAAGGAGGTAGATATCAGAACTGCCAGATCCAGCTCTGCACCTGCTTGGTGTCGGAATCCACTGCTACGTGTCTCTGAGTGATGATGACTAAATGCAGCTGGTGCCAGCCAGACATCACTTCAGTCTTACAATGGACTTCAGAGGATGAACTGATGCCAACTCTATAAGGCATGGAATAATTTATATGCCACTGCCTGAACCTTGGATTTAGGATAGACCTCACGTAAATGACCTGCCGGTTGAACTGCGATGCACCTCATTGATCTCTGCCTACATCACCTTTGTCTATTGATGGACTACACTCTTAAAATAGACTACATAGACTATCATCAATCAATTGCCAAAATTGCTTTCATCAGCCAACTAACAAAGGACAATGCATCTATGTGAATTTCTGTCTGAGGGACAAAGAGCATATAGCTCGCACCTCAATAAAATCCTGAGTCTGTAGTACGGCCAGGTTACAAAATGTCTCGTTCCTTTCATTTCAAGGAACCCAGTCGGGAAGGAAGTTTTATTAAACTGAAAGTGCTTGTGACTTTTGGGAAATACAATGGGAAATACAATGTTCTGAAAGCAGGTTGTGTAATTAATTACATGGTGTCCCGATTAATTAATCGCATATACAAATATTTGCTGAGTAAGCCCCTCATATAACAATAATTAAATATATAAAGATTATACATATTTATATCAATATATAATTATACATAGTTATCTTTAAATATTAAAAATTCTATATATATATATATATATATATATATATATATATATATATATATATATATATAATAATAAAATTCATAAAAATGCATTATATTCTTGTAGCAGAAGAGTTCATCATTGATAAGACAAAACAAAAAGCGGCTTTAGAATACAATGTATTGTTTATTACCATATTATTTATAAGTCAATCATTGGCATACAGTTCACAGAAATCCATTTCACAAGTGAATTTGTCAATCAGTTGGAGATTTATTATGAGGGCTTGTTTAAGAGCTCGTCAATCTACACCTGCATCAGACATGCTTGTGTAGCGTCTCGGGTGCGTTGCATCATAAACATAAAATGTTTAGTTCACTGTGTCAAGATAAATATATTTTAATCAATCTTTAAACACATCTTGAGATCGCTTAGTTCACATTTGCAATCCTACTTTTGGTCCCTTAAAAAGTGGGAGGCACATATACAAACTGTTGTAATTCCTACACCGTTCACCTGATTTGGATGTAAATACCCTCAAATTAAAGCTGAAAGTCTGCAGTTAAAGCACATCTTGTTCTTTTCATTTCAAATCCATTGTGGTGGTGTATAGAGCCAAAAAGATTAGAATTGTGTCGATGTCCCAATATTTATGGACCTGACTGTAAATATATATAAAATAAAAAAATATTCAGATAATTAAAATGCATTGCATTCTTGTAGCAGAAGAGTTCATCATTGATAAAACAATATAAAAGCGACTTTAGAAAACAATGTATTATTTACTACCATATTATTTATAAGTCAATCATTGACACACAGTTCACAGCAATCCATTTCACAAGTGAATTTGTCAATCAGTTGGAGATTTATTATGAGGGCTTGTTTAAGAACCATCAGACAATTGTTTTTTTTTTTTTTTAAACAAGCCAGGGGTAGCTATACATAGGGTGACCACCTGGCTATTGCTCTGTTGCTGGTCAGCAGACCTGATTTTGCAGGACAAGTGGGAGAGATAACGTACTATTATTGTACTAGGTGAATAAATATTGATTTTATATTAGATATATTTTTGCAGTGATGTTAAATGTTAATGACGGCGCTGTGAACGTCACTCAGTTTGGCATAAGGTCTACGATACAAACTCATTTTAACAGCTCAGACCTACTCAATGTAAATATAATGAAGTGAAAATAATAATCTAATCCTTAAAAAGCACATTTCCAAATTAGCACATCAATTCCTTTATTCAAGACTAGAACGATTAAATGCAATCTTACCAGATTTAGTGCATCTTGAATAAAAAAATGTTGTCCGATCTGGCTGCTTCGAGTAGGGCCTTCTCATTCATTATGACTGTAGAACTCCTGGCAGGTGTAGGTGTTCACTTTCACCCGGAGTTCACTTTTGATGAGGTCCACAGATGCTCAGTTCCTTGTCTCTGTCCAAGCAGCGGTCATCAGTGAAAACACCCTCTCCACGAATGCGTTGGTGACAGGAATGCTCAAAGCCAAAGATATCAGAGCTGTCATGTTTGGGGCACTGAACTGCTTCAGCAGAGCTGTCCGTGAAACTTCGGTGGCATACCCTGCACTCTCCTTTTTTAGGGTCACCTGTAACTGGTTTTAACCATGTATATATTGTCTCCAATTCTTTATTAAACGAACAAAGACACTTTTCCTTCTCGGGAGCTCCGGATAGACCCATTTTTCTGTTGCAGTTTTTTTTCCAGTGTTTTCCCGCTCTGGCAAGAAAAAAAGGCTGCGCTGTGCATGTTCAGTGTTTTCTTATTAACTATTTTTTTTATAGTGATTTTGTAATTAAAGGACAATTAAATAAAATTATGCCAAAATAATAATAATAAAGATAAAAAATTATACATACAAAATTAAAATGCGGGACACTGCTTATGACTTGCAGGACGCGGGACAAAGCAAAATGCGGGGACAGGTGGTCACCCTACAATACGACCTGCGTCAGACATGCTTGTGTCGCGTCTCGGGTGTGTTGCGTCATAAAAATAAAATGTTTAGGTAATTGTGTCAAGTTAAATATTGTTTAGTACTCAATCTATAAACACATATTGAGATCCCTTAGTTCGCATTTGAACCCTTAGTAACGTATAGCTGTGTTTCTTCACTGTATAAACTGTGTGTTGCTCACACAGCTGACATTTCACTTACTGCCCTCTGGAGTATACAGGTGGTACTGCGATTAAATCCGTTAATTATTTTAACACGTTATTTTTTGAATAATTAATCGCGACAATTGGGTTGCTGTTTTCACAAGCCTCAGAGCTTCTATGAAAGATATTAAGTAGTCTCTGTTGAGTGTCCGCTTTTGAAGCCAGACTGATTGCTATCTAGCAGTTTGAGGGGACCTGTTTGAACAAGATTGGTTCAAGTGTTTTTGCTATGAAGGAGAGGAGAGAGACATGTGTGTTATTTTCTAAGAGGCAAGGTTAAGTATGTGTTTCTTAAGCAGTGGGGTTACTTGAGACTGCTTAAATACAGAGGCGGCGGCAGCCGATTTTCCCGGGGCTTCAGCCCCGAATGTTTTGAGTGTAGCCCCGAATGTATTTTGAAAAGTTGACTGACAAATATGAAACCGGACAAAAGCCTATGTAAATCCCCGAAATCATAAGTTGCCTTATTTCATTGTGCTTTGGCTTTGCACATACTGCATACAGCCTGTAAAAATAGACATAGGCATAATCTAGCCTATAGAATAAGTTCCTTTGCTGTCGGTAGCCTATGGGCGACTCCGTTTCTTCCTCTCTGTTGAATATGCAGCAGGTAGGGGAGGAGCTTGCACAGTCGTTGACATCAACTAACGTTACTTAGTGGCGAGTTAACAGCAGTTTGCAGGAAAGACAGCAAAAATTAAGCAAATGAGGCTTTGGGGATTTTTCCGAAAGAAGTCAGTGGGTAAGAATTCACATTTGTTTTTGTCCTTAAAGTCTGAAGATCATCATCTAGCTGGCTTTCACCCACAGCCTCCTTGTATAGATTGACGCAACTTGGTAGCTCCTTGTTAGCGCATTTGCCTCTCATGCCGGAGACCGCGGTTCGAGTCCCATTCGGAGTGTACTTTTCTTGTTTATCAGGTGTTGTTTTCTCGAAGGATAACTAATGAGCATAAACATAAAATGTATGTGTGACTTGTTTTGTGATATTAGTTTGTAGGAAATATACACTTTGATTTGATTAAATGTTTTGTAGAGTGTAGCAAAGATGAGCAACAGACTGAGGAGCAGCAGCAGCAGCTGTGCCAGAATCAGGCATGGAAACTGGTCACAATTAATAAGTCACTTTACTTTAGAGAAAGTTAAAAGTGAAACATTGTTTATCTCAATGATCCTAATGAAAGGATTTTGACAGATGAATTATTCTCATAGAGATGATGAGAATTATATACAGTTCGATGCCATGGTGTGTCAATGAACTTAGACTAAAGTTATTCATGTATTGCTTTAACTTAGGATCTTATACATAATTTTGACTATTTATGTCAAAAAATATAAATTATTTATATTCAATAATTTTTTACCTCACTTTACTCACTATAATATAACTCTTTTGTGATGACTTTATGTTAATGTACATGAAAATTCAAGAATCATGATAGATCTTAGGGCAATCCCACTGATCTGCTCTTCCCAATACATTTTCTTCAATGGTATTGGTCTACAATTTGAAATATGTAGCACTTGATGAATTAGTTGTTTGTAGCTGATTTGCAATAAGTTATGTGCTGTATCTGTTCTTTTGCATCACAGATGATTCAGGGAGGAGAGAGGATGAGTTAGTCGAGGATAGTACTAGCGTGGCCCAGCCAGAGCAAAACTCAAAGAATACCCTCTCACCAGCTTTGGACTACAGAGAAGTGGTTGCTAGTGTGAAAATCAAATTGTCTGGGCTAAGCCCCGGATGTCCTTCAATGCTGGAAACGCCTCTGCTTAAATATAGTGAGAAAGATGCCAGTGTTAATAATGTGTGTGAGTGTAGGTAGGATTGAAGGAGATGGCTTAGAGGAGATAGGAGGGAATAGGATCAAGTTGACTGGTAGTAGGGTAGCTGGAGTTTAGAGACTTCAGCCTCAGAGAGGGGAGAACAAGAGGGTAGGAGGGGATTATGTTATGTAATGAGTGTTCTTTTGGATTGTGGTGTGGAGAATTGATAGCTGATGGTTGTTATTTGTGAAAAAAGTGGCAAAATCATCAGCTGTTAGAGAGGATGTGGGAGGGGTGGAGATATGTCAGTGTTTTAAAGAGATACACAACAAAACAAGACATTAACCCTCTGGGGTCGACGGATGCGCTGGCGCGTCCTGCTGGATATTTTCGTCATTAGAGCAGAGACAACTTAAAATACTCCATCATTTTTGGGTATACAGATAAGTGTAAGACATCATTAGAAACTATAAAGGGTCTACTTTTATTTGTGTACACTCAGAATAACAACAAAATCTTGTGCTTTTGTAAAATAAAGAAAATAAAAAGGTTGAGCTTTCAGCAGTCTCTGTGTTCACGAGCATATTTTAGAAACACGGCACAAAAATGAACTGAAACTCTGCGAATACTTCTCACATAAACATGAAACATATGTCTAAAGAAAGCTTAAAATGTCTACTTTTTAATAAAATAATTCAAATTTAAAACAAATATTGTCCTGCAATGCAATCTGTTTGAAACAAAGCGATGTACAGTTTTTACTGTCTCAGCGAATTATCTCTAATGTGATCACACCCACCAGCAGAGTGCGCCATTCATACGCTAATGTACTGAGACGGTCAATGCAAATGGTAAACACCCCCGACAGTGAGGATGTAAACACATTTCAATCATTTTTCTGCTCGTTTGGAACAATGCACAGGCGAGAAAGCTCCTGGATATTAAGGAAAAGTTAACATTTTCCTCAGAAGAAGAGCGGGACTCCGATGAACGTTTGTATTTTGAAGAGAGACTTGATCCAGTTGTGGATACAATTTCGGACGATTAAGTCATTTCGTTTCATTAGCTGACATGCTATTTTATATAAACATGAACATATCTTACTAGTGGGACTGTTTCCAGACTTGCCAGCCAGGATTCAGAGTATTGACATTTGAAATATGACTCCTAATAAGCAACTTTCAGTTACATTTAAATGCTGTTTCTGCTTTTCAGTGTAACACGTTACAAGAAGGACGACACGTGGAACAGACTTTTCCCAATTCTCCGTTAAGGCTTTTAATTTACACACTTTGAGTTCTATACAATAATATAGCTTGTTCAGGTGTAGCACCCTCTATATACATGAAATCACTTTAAACTTTTAAATACACAAGGAACACAGTAGTGTTGTCTCTCCCCGTGTGTCTGGCTCTCTCCTCTCTCGATGGAGGCCCTCTGGCTGGCTTTTATGCCCCTCTCCCCGTGCTCACTGAAATTAGAGACAGGTGTTAGACATAATTTAGCTCAGGTGTAAGTGCCCTTACTGCTTTTCTCTCCCGGACGGGCGCTTGACCACGCCCCCGCTGCCACAAGCAGGTATTTAAATTGTATGCTGTAAATAAAAAATAATAAATAAATAATAAATATGATATAAAAATAATATGAATGTTTAGATTTTATTTTATCTAGTGTTTATAATGCCTCATTATCATCAACAAAGCTTGTGCTTGCAAATATGTGTTTAGGTTAAATGAGTAAAATGCACTTTAAATATGCCCATATTAGAAAATCAACACATTATAATGATTTCTGAAGGATCATGTGACATTGAAGACTGCAGTAATGATGCTGAAAATTCAGCTTTGATCACAAATTGCATTTTACAATATATTTAAATAGAAAACTGTTCTTTTAAATTGTAAAAAGAGTTCAGAATATCAATGTTGTTTCTGTATTTTGGATCAAATAAATCCAGTCTTGGTGAGCAGAAGAGACTTCTTGTAATGGTAGTGTAGGTCTAAAATTAAGTAAAGTCTTTATGTAAAGAAAATATATAGTCAGATTACTTCTTTTAACTTAAAACTTGATTTTGATCATTTAGTCTCCTCACATTCATTCTCTATCCCTCATTGATAGGCCCAGGGGAGGATCTTTGTCTCTCATGTGTGAATTACAATGAATTTTCATGATCATTCACGCCTCCTTGCATATTACCTTTCAACACTAAAATTGTCTTACAAAAGTTAAATTACTATATTTTTTTGTATGAATGAGTGATCAGGATGGTTTTCACATCATTTTGTAGCAAAAACGCTAGGCAACAAGATCCAGTTTTCAAAAGTCTTGTGGACAGATGTTCAGTATGTGTTATACGACCTTATTTCAGTGACTTAAAATTTTAGTTTTTTCAAAAAACATACATAAACGTTATTTTCTCAAAAATACAAACCTGTACATACATGTTGCTCACATATTATTGTAGCCCAGTTTGTGCTGAATACAGTGTTATCAGACATTAGACATTAATATGTTTTTAAGCAACTGAAAAAAGCACAAATGTCAAGGCATGTCAAAACTTCTCCAGGGCCCAAAATACCCTCAGACCTCAGAGGGTTAAGAAGTATTTAAACTGACTATAGATCATCCATCCATCCATCCATCCGTCTTCAACCGCTTATCCAGGTCGCGGGGGCAGCTGCTCCAGCAGGGGGCCCCAAACTTCCCTATCCCGAGCCACATTAACCAGCTCTGACTGGGGGACCCCGAGGCGTTCCCAGGCCAGTGTGGAGATGTAATCTCTCCACCAAATCCTGGGTCTCCCCCGAGGCCTCCTCCCAGCTGGACGTGCCTACACATATACTATAGATCAATTGCACAAAATACTCACTAAACTTTGCAAGCGAACTCCCAGGAAGTGGGGGAGCCGTTGTGTGTTTGTCCCTCAACTTGGCCTTCAACTTGAAGGATGGCCTGTCTCTCCAATGTTTGTATTCTTGATCTGGACAGCAACTGGGGTCTTGAAGCCCAGAGCACCTGCAGTTTCTCCACCACCATTTTGTTTGCTCAAAAACAACCCCCCCACACACACACACTAAAATATACAATATTGAGTCTTCATTTCCCTGTTTCAAGGGGAACAAAGAGAAAATGATGATTGTGTCTGACTTTGCTTCCTGTAATGCATTCTGTAAAACATTAGGTGTACACAAAGAGTTTGTTAATAGATTATTATGCAGCATATGGGTCTGGATTCTAAATGGCTCTGCTTTTGAAGAAATTTATTTTTTTATTCTTTCCCAAAATAACACATTTATTGCTTGATGTATTACTCTGAATATGCCTCCAATTAATATATTGTCGCCTTGTTATGCCACACTCTCTGGTTAATCTTTCATGCCATCCTTACCTCCTTTAAAGCCAAATGAAAATTAAATATTACAGATGCTATGGTTCATGAGGAAGCCAATTTTCTAAATGCTCAGTCTATCTAGACTTTACAATAATATAAATACTCCCATCTTAATGATGTTTAACTCTGTTGAGAAAACACAAACAGCCTTTACTTTAAAGAAGGATTTAGATGTGGGTTGGTGGTAGAATTCTATTAAGATCTGTTACATCCTTTAAAAAATACTGGAACTGGAGTCGCGTGGTGATATTCGGGGCTCGGACATGTGAACGATGAGCCCTGTGCTCTTTTCATGTCATAAATCAGTGAGATTCGACGCACCTTGCTACAGAACTGTTCTAAGAAGTTAACGTCAAAGAATTCAAAACCATTTATTTTCCTCTTTCTTCTTTGTGCTGGTTCTACTAGCGGCAGGAGTTTGTTTTGTGGAGGAAAACACCTTCGATACAGTTTTGAGAATTAATCTACACATTCTTTGTGTTTATTCTGCCTTTTGGCTGGAGTTTGTTCATAGATAATTTTCTGTTATGTAATTCTGTCTCACAAAATGTGTATAGAAGCACCGGACTTGAGCAATCTGATGGCATAGTTGTCGCGGGGACTCTCGTAGTCATACATGGACCGTTTGAGTTTAGAAAGATGAAATCCGGTTGGCACTGTAGTGCACGGGGTTAATGTGCACATTTTTCTTTTTTCTATATTTTCTAATATGTCAAAATGTCAAATGTTAATATGAGTGGATTATCTCTCTCCACATGGAATGTGAATGGGTTGGGGCGGTAAAAAGAAGTAAGGTTATTTATTTTTTTAAACGTAAGAAATATGATATAGTGTTTCTTCAAGAAATGCATCTTTCCACACAGGAAGCTGAAAAATTTGGGAAGATATGGGGTCGACATGTTTTGTTAAGTGCTGGCTCAAATAAGCATATATAAACAGCTGCTTAGCTCTACATGGCGTTGAGTCTTCCGGCATTTTGCCCAACCCATTTCCCAACTAACAGACCCATTCAATCGACTCGGATCATCAGATACAACTTCACTGCAAAGCGTTCCCCTTCACCAGAAAAGCACTTCCATCCAAACAATCTCATCATTCAACAGAATTTTGAAAACAGAAAACAAATTTTTCATTTGTTTTCGCAATAATGACTGCTTCCACATAAGTGTTAAATTTTTACTCTCTTTCCATTCTACATTCACCAAAGCAGTTTATTTATGGCTCTGTATACATGTGAAACAGCTCATATGTTCTCTTATCTAAACTTTCCACCCGGAGCAGTCCATCGGATGAGCTGCCTCGGCGAATGGGCGCTGTTCTGGCTCATGCTACTCGAATTGTATCGTAGCTCCATTTGAACGCAAGGGAAACAAAAGATGAACTATTTAATTCAATCATCATTCAAACGTCTTTTTTTTTTACCCAAAGGGACTTACAGTGCACTTATTACAGGGACAATCCCCCCGGAGCAACCTAGATTTAAGTGCCGTGCTCAAGGACACAATGGTGGTGGCTGTGGGGATTGGGGATTCTGATTACCAGTTATGTGCTTTAGCCCACTACACCATCACCAAGCCATGTTGTCTACTTCTAACATGAATATCATGATCTTTCTCCCTTTCAAAAAACCATCCGGAGCACAATTTATACCATTTGCAACACAGGGGAAATCATGCAACAGCAAATTCCTTTCAATCGACTGATACTCTTATTACAACTTCTTTTCAAACCAATGCAGACAAGCTCGCTGCTGCACAGCATTTGCGCTGACCATTCCACAGCACACCGCAGTTTTTCACAGCCTCTGTTTGAACAAACACAAGCTGAATTTGGCTCCGCAAGAGGCAGATCATGCGCCGTGTCCCAACTCATTCATAATCATTCCACAAACTTGCTTCGCCTCCTCTCAACATTCGAGTTTGATAGCCCTGATAACACGAAGCAAGCATTGCTACAAACTTCCACTCATCTCTACACTATAACATCACTTTCCCTCCTCCTGTCAGGACAAATTGAATGATTCAGCCTGGCACTTTGCTTTATACTCCAATATTTCAGTTTTCGTAGAATTATTACAAGTCATCAATATAAGCAAGTTGTTTTATTCACCACACAACCGCAAACAGTGCTCTTATAGTATCTATTAAAACCAACTCTTAGGCACAAACTCCCATGATTTAATATGTCCTTGTCTAAACGAGACGAGTCACCCCTTGCCATGTATACAGAGTCATGAAATGACTCGCATTACATTGGAAAACAAATCTACAAAGCCCCAAACCATACGCTTAAGTTAATAAACATTAGACCATGATATTCATCTGACTTATTCATGACAAACCAACTTTAAATGATGTCATTCGTATGCACACACAAGCATGTTTCCTGACATTTTTTCACATTTTCCTGGCAGGTGCCGCAACTAGGTCTTTCGGGCCATTCGACTAAACCTCCCACTACTCCGTAAACAGTGCAGCGCGCTATCCAAGTGCTGCAACCGTGGCGTCTTTCAGGCCATGCAACAAACCCCCACTACACTGCAAGCAGTACACATGCTTTCCAACTTTTCACGTGCCACAACGGCATTACGTCTTTCAGACCATGTGTCTCAGCCTCCATGTCTCCGTAACCCATATTATGCCACTCATACCAAACAAATCATCACCCACCTAGCAACTGACAACAATTTGGCTGTTTCAGGTCTTCATGAAACAGCTCACCGCAAGCCTGCATCTTCACACCAATTAATTGAATTCACATATAGCCTACCTACGCCCTCACGTTGAATGCTGTACTCAACCCAGTTGTACCGCAGAGTGAGTTTAGCATATTTGCAGCATAAAATTCACACAAAAGCATGGCCCCTTCCTGTTAAACACAGCGCATGAGGATTCATCCCATTCATCCTATCAATGTACACTGTGCAGGCCACGCCCTTTGGATCCAGCCACTCGCAGCTTCGAGCGAGCTCAGTAAAATCCAGTATAAAAATTCTCAGACGAATTGTATACTCTCTTATTAAACTGAGGATTCAGCCGATTCATATCACAAATGCCATGCAAGCATGTACCATGACATTGCCTCACATACTTTACAGATGCCTTCGTTTATTCCATGCAACCTTGTAACAGTTTCACTCTTCCATGAATCCCAGTGACCTCTTCAATGAATATAGCTGTCATTTTTAACCTAATCGCCAGGGGTCGCTCCATTGTTAATCAAGCAGTCAGTCAGCCTATTTAAGGGTAAGAGAAGAAGTGTTAAGTAGGAAGTGATTTTTATGCATATGTGTGAGAGACCAGCACAACCATTATAAAGACCAGGACTAAAAGGATCGGCTATCTTTAATCTGTCATCATCATTCAACCATCTTCAATCATTCATCTCCTATCTATAATCGGTGCTACTAAATATCGATCACATCATTGATTATTCTTGGATCGCAAAGGATTCAACTACACCAAACTTAATTACTATTTTCTGTCATTCACCACTCCAAAGACTGATACGTTTGTAGCTAAGTGCTACATTTTGCAATTACTTTTATTTAAGAAAGACTGTGGACTATTTGTGATTAGTAGTGACTGTGAATGCTTTATATGTTTAGGATTGTTTACACTGTTTATGTTGTTTATTATACTGTTCAAGATCATTATTTTTATGTGCCTAATACACTTGACTCATGGGAAGTTAGTCAAGCTCATTTTATATGCAACACCTATCAAAGAAAGTGTAACAAATGTTCTCTCTGCTAACATCCATCCCTCTACCCCTTCCTATCCCCGGGCCACTACAGTGGATTCCCATGTGAGGCTGCCTCCGCTTGTGAACCCCACTTCAGGCCCATTCCCCTCTTCACTTTATCCCCCTCACTTTTACCATTTTAATCTCTCTTACTCCGGATCTATTCCTTGCGTGAGGCTGCCTCCACAAGCGAACTTGTCCAAAATCCCTCCTTAGCTAACCATAATTAAAACAGAAAAAATTCAAGGCTCATTTTTCTCATTATCCTCCAGAGATCTAGAGCCTTGGCCCAAGATGCAAACCTGACACCAAGCCCATTTCCTCCTTGTCCAGAACTGAAATTCCTAGAAATCACCCTCCCAGACTCCTACATGCCTCTGTGACAGGACAGCTTGGAAATACTTCAAAGATTTCCACCTAAATTACAATCTGGTATTTCTAGATATTTCTCTCCTCTCTGTATCCTCCTTCCCCTCACACTCCAACAAACCTAATACTACTTTCTATCGATATAAAAACTCATTGCCAAACACTCTTCGTTAGTGCTAAATTTCTCTTAACACCTCAAATAAAACACTAGACTCCATGTTCATCTTTGCCTTCATTGACTTCATCCATTGCTCCGAACTCACCAAAATGACAAAATTCGAGCCAAGAACCCATCCCTCTATTTCAGACCTCCACCTCCTAGACAACGACACAATCAGATAATTCATCAAAACTATACTCATTCCTTTCGCATCGGTGGTGCAACCACAGCTGCCCACAAAGGCCAGCCTGAACACTCCGAGAAACCTCCCACTGTCGCTCTGGTACACCCGAACGGAGGCTCCCCTTGGGGCAGACGCGCTGGCACATAGCTGGCCCGTGGGGTTGCGCAAGTACACATTCCCCTGAGTGAGCCTACTTGCACAGGTGCTGTGCAAGGTCAGGGAGGACGGGGAATAAGTCTTTCTAGTGGCTCCCTATTGGCCCACTCGGACTTGGTTCTCGGATCTCGTACTCCTCCCTGGCAAATCCCCCTGAGGAAGGATCTTCTTTCTCAGGGACGGGGCACGCTCTGGCATCCGCACCCAGACCTCTAGAACCTCCACGTCTGGCCCCTGGATGAGATGCGGAAGATGCTAGCTGATCTACCACCTGCTGTCGTAGACACGATCAACCAAGCCAGAGCCCCTTCTACCAGGCAACTTTACGCCCTGAAGTGGCGCTTGTTCACAAATTGGTGTTCTTCCTGGGCTGAAGACCCACAGAGGGGCGCAGTGCTTTAATTCCTGCAGGAGAGGTTGGAGGGGAGGCTGTCCTCCTCCACCTTGAAGGTGTATGTAGCTGCTATCGCAGCCCATCACGACACAGTAGACGGCAAGTCTTTGGGGAAGCACGACTTAGTTATCAGGTTCCTAAGAGGCGCCCGGAGGTTAAATCCCTCCAGGCCGAGCCTGTTCCCCTCCTGGGATCTCTCAGTGGTCCTCTCAGGCCTTCAGAGACCCCCCTTCGAGCTGCTAGAATCAGTCGGACTCGGGGCCCTGTCCTTGAAGACGGCCCTCCTGATCGTGCTCGCCTCCATCAAGAAGGTCCGGGACCTGCAAGCATTCTCTGTCAGTGACACCTGCCTGAAGTTCGGTCCGGCAGACACTCAGGTGATTCTAAGACCGCGACCGGGTTACGTGCCCAAGGTTCTCACCACTCCGTTCAGGTGTTGATGCATATAAGATGGGCCATGGGTCTTTTAGGGTGTGCCATGAAGTTGGTACTACCAAATATATCTATATTATTAGCCTTTATTTAATATGGTACCATGGTAATTCCATAGTATTCTTTAAAGCATCTTGAAGTACTGCACATGAATCATTTAGTAGCTTAGTAGAGGTTTTCATTTAAAGTTCCAACAAGTCCAGTCTCAGCATTTGCTTCCCAGAAATGTTTAGGACATACATAACTTGCATAATATCAGTAGCCATTATGGCTTGTACAACTATGCAATTCTAAAATCAATGTCCATTTCTGTTTTTTATTTTTTTATTTTTCTGGCAGCAATATATTTTTGTAAAACTTTAAATTCTAAAAAGTCAAAATAGTCTCTCCATTAATGCTGCTGTCCACTACTCTACTCAGAGCCTTAACAATGAGAATGGGGGACCAAAAACCAGGGTCTTTCTATCGAAAGAATAAAATATTTAATTTGACTTTATCAATTGAACGCACTTTGATATGAATTTTAAAAGAAGATCAACTGTTGGTTTTGAAGCAGTAAGAGCATTATTTAGACAAAATATTTTTATATTTAAATAATGTATGGGGAAAAGGAGGCCTTGTGGCTGAGAAAAGATACCGTATGGGGTATCTCTGGAGAACATTTAGACAAAGCTACATTTTAAAAGAGTTTAAACCATTTTATTTTTCTTAATGTGAGGATCTTCCAACAATAAACAATATAACATTTTACATCACAATAATTCAGCATGCTCCTTGCTATAGTTAAATGGGTTGACTGTCAAATAAATAAAATATACATTTCCCACATTGTAAATGTTGTGGAAAATTTATATTTTACTTTCTTTAAGACATTATGTGGATTTTCTTTCGATTCAATCGTTTTTCTCTCTAGTATCTTATTTTTCACCTGGCAGGAACAGAGACACACACACACAGTAAAACAGATGGTCAAGGAAAAAAGCCTTTTGAACTCCTCAATATGAGTACGGGAAAGACAGAGGGATTATTTAGCCATAAATAAAGCCTTTTGTTGAGTTTCACGGGTGTGAAACTCAGTGAAGCTCAACAAAGTCCACTGTCTTCAGGACAAGATAGCGTTTATATGGCCTTTTTATGACCTCACAGATGTAAAGACCGTAAAACCCAGGCGGGCTTAGAAGAGCCATTGGTATTTCTAAAACCAGCTAAAATCCGGGTTTACTGGGAGGAGTGGAAAATTACGGAAGAAGGGACTTTGAGGACATGGGGTACAAGTAGGCCATGTGTTTTCTGTGTGAGTTAGGACTTGTTCCTATTGCGAGGTAGCTATCGCGATACTTTTGTGAACAAACCTCTTTTAAAAGAATAAACTATCTTTTAAAATATAATTTGGATCTTGATGTCTCTTATCTTGTTATGCATATTTGTTTAATTATTGTTTTTGCCACAACATAAACAACTGATATTTCTACAGTATACTAACTCTATAGACCTTTTATTAGTCATTTTAAAATGTTGGTTGTCTTTCCATGTCATTCCAAAGATGATGCAATCAATTTTACAAACTTTGCATTTGTTTATTATGAAAGGCTGGTAACATGCTGCTTAAAAATGGTAAATTAACAAGAAATAACTAATTATTAGTCTAAAGCACTTTGGCATCAGTTTAACTTGTCCTTTTACAAACCTTGTTTTCCTGGTTCAGCTGAGCTGTTAGAGTCGGAGTGTCTGACAGACACGTGAAGATAGTTTCACTTTGCTTCAGGCTCATTATCTACAGTGCACTGTAAGTGAACAACACTCCTGTTATAATAAATGTCGTTTTTCTAGCACCAAACCCAATTTATTTATTTAATGGCTTTTCTCACTCACAGTGTTATAGTCGCCTCTCTCCCTCGTATAAATGTGTTACCGATGCTGTTATTTTAAAGACAATTGACCATAGTGGAGACACAACAAGCAGTTTCCACGAAAACAGGAAATAGATCAGTGGGCAGCATGCCTCAAGCCTTTCAGCTGGTGTCACAGAGCATCCTGCGTGCACAGCTCTTGAGGGCCCAAAGCACAGGCCAAATGAAACCTATTTGGACTTGTGAATATAAAACTTTATTCATACAAAAACGCATCGCTTCGCTTCAGAAAGCCTTTATTAACCCCTGGAGCCATATGGATTACTTTTTTGATGGATGGATGGATGCACTTTTTTGGGCTTCAAAATCTAAGGTAACATTCATTCTGATAAAGCTTGGAAAAGCCAGGATATTTTTCAATATAACTCCGATTGTGTTTGGCTGAAAGAAGAAAGTCATATGGATGGATTGAGGGTGAGTAAATACATTTTTTGGGTGAACTAACCCTTTAAGATAATACTTTATCAAAATAAACACTTCAGAAAAAGTTGCATGATGTCCTGTTTATACAAAAAAAATTAAAAATTGAAGGAACATTTTGCCCCGCTGCTAAATTCTGTCCCGCTGACATTTCAAAATAGAAATAATTTTTATGGGCTTACCATAGTGAATCAGGTTAAGCTAAGAACATTGTTTTGGCGTAATTGTGACAAGCACAACAAGCTATTTTCAAGCTATCTTCATTTGCTTAAACATTATAAACAATATATTACTTACTTTGAGGATGAATGTGACAGGGCGGAGGGCGGTGCCGGGTCGTGATTATACACACCCGGTCCCTTATCAGACTAATTAAGCATCCGAGAGGGATAAAGGCCGACTGCGGAAGGTGATGCGACGAGAGAGAGAGCGTTTACGGTCAGCTGACCGGCATGTGTGTTTGTGTCTTTGATTTCAGTTTTACAGTAAACTATTATTTATATTGTCAAGCCGGTTCTTGCCTCCTCATTGCCCGTCAAAATCATCTAAAATGATGAACAACACTCTTAATTTTATTTTAATACGGCTGTGAGCGGCGCACATGCCTGCGGAACCAATCAAGTAGCTATGGGGGGGCATGATTTCCGGTCCGACTCGCGCTCGCGGTACCCAGGACAGCATAGCGGACCTCTGTACATCAGGCTCAGACCCGAAGGTGGCGGCCCAGACAAGTCATCAGCATCAGACGCCGCTGTAACGCTCTCCGATGCAGCGATGTCGTCATCCAATTCCGGGAGCTCAAGGGACCGGCAGGCCGGACGCGAAGCGGCCCGCACTCATCCCGAGCTCGGACGGAAGCAAGCAAGCAAGCGTGCCGGGGACGCGGGTGGTTCGAGGGGATTTACCCGGCGAACGCAGCCCGTCATTATCCCCAAATCGCCTCCATCGCCTGCGACACCTGCCTCAATCCCGTAGGAAGGAGGCGAGACGCGGGGGGCGGCTGAAGTGGCTCTCTCTCATGACAAAAGAAAGCTGCGACCGCAATGCTGTCACGGCTATGTTCTCGCACTGAGAACATAAACCATTGGAGAGAAATCGCTCATCCCGAGCACGGACGGAAGCCAGCAAGCAAGCCAGGGAGGCCGGTGGTTCGAGGGGATTTACCCAGCTGTAGCGACTGAGGAAATCAATGAAGGAATCATTAACTCGGCAGGTTCCGAACAAACAAGAACTTACTGTTGAAACTCCCCTAATTACTGAAATAGCGCCAACTAGTCTCCACAAGCACAATAAATGTATTGACAAAGAGACAATGAACTATTGACAGAGAACCGCATGTGACATCCGCATGCTCACCACGTGCTTATCGTGTGGAAAGGAAGGGGGGACTTTTGAACGTAAAAATGTGTGTCTTTCTTATAAAGCCTAAAAGGGCTTAGTTTTAATGAAATATGTTGTAATCCCTGTGTGCTATGTATTTTGGTGTCGATCAAAATTAGTAGAATTGTTTAGAAGTGTAGGAGAACTCATTATATCTAATAAGAGGCTTTATATTTAATAGCCTGAGTGTAAGAATGTTAAACCCACTTTTAAAGGTACCAAATATACCTTTCTTGGTATCAAATTAAACCTTACGATTTGTCCGAGCTGAATTCGAATATAAGATCTCTGTAGAATGATATTACGCGATGTTTTACTATCTTTTGAGTCATTCAGCCCAAAATCTCTTACTGTCATAAACATGCCTTGACAAAGGAATCATTCTCCTGTCCCAATGGAAGGAGAATTTTACGACCTCCAAAGGAATGTTCAGAGAAGTGCTGACCCTCACTTCATTCTCTTACTGAGAAAGAGAAATGAACCCTGTTAATCCTATATATATATTCTATATATCCATGTGATAAATATTGACATGTATCTAATGTGCCATCTCACATTTTCCCTTAAATGTGCTTGATCTATGTTTTCTTGCAAACTAATGGGTTAATGTTTCAGACTTTGCATACTATGGTTAACCAAAATCATATGTGTGGCATATTTGGTCTCTATAACTTGGTATTTTGAAGATTGAAATGACTGTGTACATGATATGTCGATAACAACAACATATTAGTATTACAAGTATATTTCCTATTTTCTTTCTTGCACATGCAATGGGCAATTTTACAACAAAGAGCAATAAACCAAATTCCCGCCTAGAACTCAAACCCTTCTTATTGGTCGAGCCAATGAGAGGTGGGACATGTTTCTAAGGGTATAAAATTGCTGCGCCCACTTCCTCGCACTCTCTTATCTTCGCTCTCTTAGCCTGTCTTGCTTCCTGCCTCTCTTGCCCTCTGAGCCTTGTGCTCTCTCACTCTCTCGCTGAATGATGCCAAACTAGAAGGCCCCAAGGACTCCCAAGCGTGCGCCAGGCTACGGCCTTGACTTTCCATTCACCAAAGATTCTCTGACTCCCACTGGTTCTCTCTCATCAAGACAACATCATCAAAGATCAACTGGAGCATCAACAAATTGCATCAGGACAGTTTAATTCAAATGGGACATGCAAGTATCAAACTTAGTCTCATTATTTGATACATTAAGTATCCTTAACCCCTTTCTAAAAAGGGCGTGTCAGAACTAATATGATGGTTTGCTCAGGCTGTTGATCTGCTGAACTTCAAACAATGCTACAACTTCTTGCCTTCCTGTATTCTGCTTCAGCCCTCTTTCCCTTGGTAAACTGTATGCATGTATGTATATGTATGTTAGAGTAGTTTAAATGTTTAGTCTAGTTAATAAAGTCTTGTTCATGTCACATGTAAAGTTGTCTGTGTCTCAAGCTCATATCTAAAGTCACTAATCATAGATTTTGACTACTTGCTCTTAATACTTAGTAAGAAAGACATTTCCCTTGCCCCGAAATGTACATTTCTATTAATTAATTAATTAATAACCAAAATTGAGTGTTCACGGGATGAACCGAGTATTTGGTTGTAATGTTAATGTAGCTACATCAAGTTAACCCGATTAACTGATCCAAATATTCATAATCGATTATAACAAGTTATGATTGATTATTAATATTTCATAGAGCTGATTCAGCTACCTAATGGTGGAAGAATGTAGAGCTGATTCGCTACATAATGGTGGAGAATGATGCGGGCATGATTAAACAAAGGTTATGAGCTTGAACCACTGTCAACCTAAAAGTGTGCATTGAATAATTCCGGTCAGAATAGGACATGACATGCTAAACGGCATTTGCTTCACTAGTTGCTGGCTTGTTTGGATGCGGATAAAGTGATGGCTTGAATTGACATCTCTACTGTAATTGAAAGAGTCTTAACACATTTAAGCATATTTTCAAAAGGTATCAGTGTACGAGTAATATGATTTCAGCGAAGAAACCCTAATTTCAGTATTAAAGTGTAAGTCTGTTTTGATGAAGGAATCTCAGCTCAGCGGCATGTAAACTGTACCAGAATTGATTGCTTAACCTGTTTCTGATGAAGAAATCTCAGTACAGTGTTATATAAATGTAGATTTGGGCGATGCTCCCTTTTCACAGTATAAAGGCCTTACAAATTATAGTTAGATTGATGTCCTTCATCTAAATTATCTGTGCATCTAAAAGGCTTAGCTTCCTGGTGATCAAAACTGTGTTTCACTCACTGAAACTCTGAAGTGCATTGGTTCCCATGACAACGACTTGTCACAGGAAGTGCTCACTCCAGATAGCACATGTGTTTCCTTCCGACGCCATTTTGTAAACAAACCAGCCTAGGTGGCTAAGCTAACCCAACTTAGCAGCCCCTTAGCTTAGGCTAAGCTAACTAATAGCTTCAACAGTTAGCTGCTAGCATAATTTACATGAAGCCTTTATCTACAGCTTGTGTGCATGCAGAGTGAAGTGATCTAAACCATTTTCCTTTAACCCCATTTCTGGTTTCTGAATTTTCACTTTCTCTTTCCTTAACTTTAATTCTTCTCATCTAACTTCACCTGCACCTGTCAGGTGCATCCCTTACTGAACGCTGTTCAGCTAAATTTGCAGTTACTTTGTTAATTAAATCTAAAAACTTAATTACATGTAAACTGTTTATATAGAGAATAATTTTTATAGTTATTGGGAACTTTCAATGGCACGTTGACTAAACTTTATAGAGGGACAAACACATTGTGTGGTCTTGAACACGCAACAGCTGTGACCAACTATAGAATGATGTCCAAAGCAAATCTAATTGTTAATCATCAGTGCTATTGATTATTCCCAATACAAGGTTATTCTGCTATTTTAATCACTTCTTCAAGTCTTTTTATTATTTTTACTAATAATAGAAGTCAGCTATTCATTTTCCCATTTAACCCTCTTGGTCTAGTGTGGTTTTATTTCCCCATAAAACTGCAAAAGTAACTAGACATACTTTTCTTCTCGATTTTGTGTTTATTTGCAACAAGTTGCTTAAATTTTATGAGCCAGCTACACTAGTAATCTAGACGATTTCTATGGCATAATTTTGAGCACCACTAATAGACACAATCTAATAGGAAAGCTCTTTTCTTCCTCTTTCTTTCTCCTCTTCATGTGTTCAAAGATCAAGCCTGTTGTATGCTATCAGTAAGTGCTGATAAATAAAAATTGACCCAAAGAAACATCTTAAGTCATTTATTAAATCTAGGCTTACGCTCTTTTAGCAAAGCCACTCAGATCCACACAAATCTGAGCACCCTGCTATTTGCAGCTAAGATAGTAATAATCAGGAACACATTTCAATTGTTAACCACACCTAGCAAAACCTAGCTGTACATTATACACCTTGCTGTCTCACTTTGCCTTTAGCTCCAAATTCTGTTTGATCTTGCATTAGTCTCTTGCCCTTACTCTCACCAGAAGTGTGCCAAAATGTTGCAGATGCTTAGCCTAACTGCCCAGATGGCAGGCCAAAAGGACTGGCTAGGTGTTTTGAGGAACACCCTTTTATCCATGGCTGCTGACGACCTTCAGCAACAGAACAAAAAGCAACTGGAAAACGAGGGAAAAGAACTAATGACAGATGACTCAAACCAGAGGTATGAGCACAAATATCTGACTGAGGTTATCGTCCTGGCCCACAACCTCACAGGTTTGAAACAGGAGGTAAACAACCTCAAACGCCAGATCACTGAGTCCCAAACGGAGCTGACACATGCTAAAAACCGCATACACCAGCTAGAGATGGAGGCTCAGGACAGACACAAGGACCCTGGCAGAAGGGAGTCACAGGAGGTAATCCACAGACTTCAAACGGCTCTGACAGCTGCTAAACAACAAGAGCAGTTGGAAAAGACAGCCAGAGAGCACCTGGAAAAGGTACTCTTTCACAAAGATTCAATGTTAAAAACAGCAAATTCTGAACTCTTGGACAAAGATGCCAGAATCATGGCCTGTGAAGGTCAACTGAATGTGTCCAGAGCTGAAGTTAAAGTGCTGACTCAGCAGCTGGAAAACACCAAAGATGAACTTGACATGGTCCAACGAGAACTGAGACACTCTTACCTGCTGCAAAAGGAACTACAGCAGGAGAGACATCTCACTCCCCACTTGCAATCAGCAGAGAAACCTCCCCAGCCAAGCACAGAGTTACAAAGGGGGAGACAAACCCCTCTGCTTAACACGCCATCGGACAGTTTCCTTAAAACTCCTGCAGCCGCGGAAGGAAAAGGATTGATTCAGACGAATCTTGAAACGACACGTGTAGTGACACTCAAAGACCTCAACCGAATGGCCAGACATATCCCTGCATTTACACCAGAGCTTGCAGGAGACCACGACGTCCACGCTTACCTGCGAGACATTGACTTTCACCTGCAGTCTTTGATGAGTGTGAACCATCAAGATAGACTCCATCTGATCTGGATCACGTCCAGCCCAGAGTTGCGACGCTTTCTGGCTCGACAGCCAGAAAACATCCAGTCTAACTACCAGCAGCTGAAACAAGCCATCATAAGGGAATACTCAGAGTCTAAAAACGGACTGATCGCTGCCCTAGACACCAAACAGGGTCGGCATGAAACTCCCTATGTTTACTACCACAGACTCAGACGAGCTTACTTGAGCTCAGAACATACCTGGGATGGAGGAGGACACCAGCTTCAAGAGCCTTTTCCTCCGAAACCTCCATCCTATGGTAAGTCACCATTTAGGCATTATGGCCTGCCCCCACACAATGCCTATCCAACAACTGCGTGACCTGACACAGAAGGCCTTTAACAAACACAAGGCCTCACCCAGCAAACACCACAGGACGTCCCACAGCAGTCTACAACAACATCCTCCTGTACACCTTTCAAACAGGTGCCAAACAGAGGCTGCACAAAGACAGCTAGAAACGCCTGTTTCTGAGTTACAAGAGCTGCTAGCACTAGCAAAAGAGCTCCTGGAACAGAACTCCCCTGAGGAGTACTGGGAAGAACAAACCTCTGACTCTTGCCCAACACCACTCAGGCAAGCTCAAGTCAGCACTGCTGCCAGAGCAGAGTAACACTGCAGACTTCAGACACCTGGTGACTGGGTGCCGAACCAAGGGCTGAACGGCCACCTGCTGCCCTTTTGCTACCAGTACTAGGTCAGTCTGAAACTCTCTCCACACTACACAATGCCCATAACCACTCCCTGCAGCCACAAAACAAGCACCTGCCTCAAACGAACTGACTTCATAATGACAGGTGATACACTGTCAAGGCACCTGCTGCCTCTGCACCTGCTGCAGAGACCTGGATGTGGCTACTGTCTACATCACCCACCGTGGAACAACCACCTGCTACAAAACCCTCATGATTCACCTGCCATCCGCCATTGTGATGATTGTCGTCCGATGATGTCTCCAACAGGGACATCACCTGGCGAAAAGGGGGACTGTAGCGACTGAGGGAATCAATGAAGGAATCATTAACTCGGCAGGTTCCGAACAAACAAGAACTTACTGTTGAAACTCCCCTAATTACTGAAATAGCGCCAACTAGTCTCCACAAGCACAATAAATGTATTGACAAAGAGACAATGAACTATTGACAGAGAACCGCATGTGACATCCGCGATGCTCACCACGTGCTTATCGTGTGGAAAGGAAGGGGGACTTTTGAACGTAAAAATGTGTGTCTTTCTTATAAAGCCTAAAAGGGCTTAGTTTTAATGAAATATGTTGTAATCCCTGTGTGCTATGTATTTTGGTGTAGATCAAAATTAGTAGAATTGTTTAGTAGTGTAGGAGAACTCATTATATCTAATAAGAGGCTTTATATTTAATAGCCTGAGTGTAAGAATGTTAAACCCACTTTTAAAGGTACCAAATATACCTTTCTTGGTATCAAATTAAACCTTACGATTTGTCCGAGCTGAATTCGAATATAAGATCTCTGTAGAATGATATTACGCAATGTTTTACTATCTTTTGAGTCATTCAGCCCAAAATCTCTTACTGTCATAAACATGCAAATGAGCCTTGACAAAGGAATCATTCTCCTGTCCCAATGGAAGGAGAATTTTACGACCTCCAAAGGAATGTTCAGAGAAGTGCTGACCCTCACTTCATTCTCTTACTGAGAAAGAGAAATGAAACCTGTTAATCCTATATATATATTCTATATATCCATGTGATAAATATTGACATGTATCTAATGTGCCATCTCACATTTTCCCTTAAATGTGCTTGATCTATGTTTTCTTGCAAACTAATGGGTTAATGTTTCAGACTTTGCATACTATGGTTAACCAAAATCATATGTGTGGCATATTTGGTCTCTATAACTAATTTTGAAGATTGAAATGACTGTGTACATGATATGTCGATAACAACAACATATTAGTTTTACAAGTATATTTCCTATTTTCTTTCTTGCACATGCAATGGGCAATTTTAAAACAAAGAGCAATAAACCAAATTCCCACCTAGAACTCAAACCCTTCTTATTGGTCGAGCCAATGAGAGGTGGGACATGTTTCTAAGGGTATAAAATTGCTGCGCCCACTTCCTTGCACTCTCTTATCTTCGCTCTCTTAGCCTCTCTTGCTTCCTGCCTCTCTTGCCCTCTGAGCCTTGTGCTCTCTCACTCTCTCGCTGAATGATGCCAAACTAGAAGGCCCCAAGGACTCCCAAGCGTGCGCCAGGCTACGGCCTTGACTTTCTATTCACCAAAGATTCTCTGACTCCCACTGGTTCTCTCTCATCAAGACAACATCATCAAAGATCAACTGGAGCCTCAACAAATTGCATCAGGACAGTTTAATTCAAATGGGACATGCAAGTATCAAACTTAGTCTCATTATTTGATACATTAAGTATCCTTAACCCCTTTCTAAAAAGGGCGTGTCAGAACTAATATGATGGTTTGCTCAGGCTGTTGATCTGCTGAACTTCAAACAATGCTATAACTTCTTGCCTTCCTGTATTCTGCTTCAGCCCTCTTTCCCTTGGTAAACTGTATGCATGTATGTATATGTATGTTAGAGTAGTTTAAATGTTTAGTCTAGTTAATAAAGTCTTGTTCATGTCACATGTAAAGTTGTCTGTGTCTCAAGCTCATATCTAAAGTCACTAATCATAGATTTTGACTACTTGCTCTTAATACTTAGTAAGAAAGACATTTCCCTTGCCCCGAAATGTACATTTCTATTAATTAATTAATTAATAACCAAAATTGAGTGTTCACGGGATGAACCGAGTATTTGGTTGTAATGTTAATGTAGCTACATCAAGTTAACCCGATTAACTGATCCAAATATTCATAATCGATTATAACAAGTTATGATTGATTATTAATATTTCATAGAGCTGATTCGCTACCTAATGGTGGAAGAATGTAGAGCTGATTCGCTACACAGCGAACAGAGCCCGTCATTGTCATCAAATCGCCTTCATCGGCCGTGGCGCCTGCCCCAATCCCGTAGGAAGGAGGCGAGGTGCGGGGGGCGGCTGAAGTGGCTTTCTCTCATGACAAAAGAAAGCCGCGACCGCAATGCTGTCATGGAAGAAACTGAGAACATAGATCATTCATAAAACGCTGCCTGAGTGTAATCGCGTCGAGAGAGCGACAGACGGGGAACAAAAGTTCTCTTTTCAGCCACAAAGAATGACAACATGGGGCGCAGCCTAGCAACGTTTCTAAGATGTTAAATTATGTTTTAACAGTATTTTTTACATGCGGATAATATGACAAATTTGAATCAAATATAACACCCAGATTTTTCATTTTTGTTTGAAGCTCCAAAACTGAGCTCTCAATGGACAGAGTTAAGGAGCCAACCTTCTGAAGCTGGTGAGGATATCCAATAAGCACAACCTCTGTCTTATTACTGTTTAGACAAAGAACATTTTGAGCCATCCAAGTTTTTCTCTAAAAAATGAAGTTTGAAAAAAAGGCATCTGCCAGATTTTTAACAGGGTTAGAAGGAATATATACACTCACCTAAAGGATTATTAGGAACACCATCCTAATACTGTGTTTGACCCCCTTTCGCCTTCAGAACTGCCTTAATTATACGTAGCATTGATTCAACAAGGTGCTGAAAGCATTCTTTAGAAATGTTGGCCCATATTGATAGGATAGCATCTTGCAGTTGATGGAGATTTGTGGGATGCACATCCAGGGCACGAAGCTCCCGTTCCACCACATCCCAAAGATGCTCTATTGGGTTGAGATCTGGTGACTGTGGGGGCCATTTTAGTACAGTGAACTCATTGTCATGTTCAAGAAAGCAATTTGAAATGATTCGAGCTTTGTGACATGGTGCATTATCCTGCTGGAAGTAGCCATCAGAGGATGGGTACATGGTGGCCATAAAGGGATGGACATGGTCAGAAACAATGCTCAGGTAGGCCGTGGCATTTAAATGATGCCCAATTGGCACTAAGGAGCCTAAAGTGTGCCAAGAAAACATCCCTCACACCATTACACCACCACCACCAGCCTGCACAGTGGTAACAAGGCATGATGGATCCATGTTTTCATTCTGTTTACGCCAAATTCTGACAGAAATCAAGACTCATCAGACCAGGCAACATTTTTCCAGTCTTCAACTGTCCAATTTTGGTGAGCTCTTGCAAATTGTAGCCTCTTTTTCCTATTTGTAGTGGAGATGAGTGGCACCCGGTGGGGTCTTCTGCTGTTGTAGCCCATCTGCCTCAAGGTTGTGCGTGTTGTGGCTTCACAAATGCTTTGCTGCATACCTCGGTTGTAACGAGTGGTTATTTCAGGCAAAGTTGCTCTTCTATCAGCTTGAATCAGTCGGCCCATTCTCCGCTGACCTCTAGCATCAACAAGGCATTTTCGCCCACAGGACTGCCGCATACTGGATGTTTTTCCCTTTTCACACCATTCTTTGTAAATCCTAGAAATGGTTGTGCGTGAAAATCCCAGTAACTGAGCAGATTGTGAAATACTCAGACCGGCCCGTCTGGCACCAACAACCATGCCACGCTCAAAATTGCTTAAATCACCTTTCTTTCCCATTCTGACATTCAGTTTGGAGTTCAGGAGATTGTCTTGACCAGGACCACACCCCTAAATGCATTGAAGCAACTGCCTCAATGGCTGGTTGATTAGATAATTGCATTAATGAGAAATTGAACAGGTGTTCCTAATAATCCTTTAGGTGAGTGTATATATATATTCCTACGCAGATGACACACACACACACACACACATATATATATATATATATATATATATATATATATCTGTGTGTCATCTTCGTAGAAATGATAATTAAGACCAAGTGATCTTAAAAGTTGACCAAGAGGAAAAATATAAATACTATAAAGTAAAGAGCCCAAAATTTAACCCTGTGGGACTGAGTGGACTGAGTCAATCTCAGACCTGTAACCACCTAGAGAAACCAACTGCCTACGATCAGAGAGATAGGACCTGAACCAGTTCAATGTAGTACTGGAGACACCAAAGACAGATTCAAGACAGGTGAGTAAAACACTGTGACCAACAGTGTCGAAAGCAGCACTGAGATCAAGAAGGATGAGAATAGAAAAAGAGCCTGAGTCTGAAGCCATTAACAAGTCATTAGTGACCATGATCACTAGACCTTGATCATTTATTATGTCCAAGACAATGAGACCCAGAGAGGCAAAACAGGATTTGAATAGAATAGTCGGAAGAGGATCAACTATGCTAGTGGTAAAGCATGACAAACAATAAGCTTCAAAAACCCTACCAGAAAACATATCCAAGCAGTATAGCAGCTAAACAACTTCACCAAACAGTAAAAAAACAGTTAAATCGATTAGGAGAGTGATTTCACTCTGCTGCTGTCCTGACTCCTGAAACCGTGACTGGTTTGAGTGAACAGATGTCACACCCACTTTTTGTGACACAGCCGGACCTTCTTTCTCAGCTTACGGATATGACAAAAACATGCAAATACGAAACACGTATGCCTACGATTTCATGAAAAATCTGACCTGACAGCACAAATTCCCTCGAAATAAAAATCTTTATTGTAGGCTTACCATAGTGAATCTGGGTAAGACAAGGGCATGGTTTTGAACATGGATTTTTTTTTATGTACTCGCTCAATAATGAACTGTTGTTAATTTAACTAAAAAAGTCTTAGATAGTACAGCTTTAATGTTAGTGATTTTATAAAATTATAATATTCACAGTTCTGTCTTTAAACCCTTCAAAAATTGGCCTCATCTGCTTATATTTAAGTGCCTCTCTGCAAGCCTTTGTTTTTTTGTTTTTTTTTAAGAAAAGGAGGGTCAGTCAAAATAATTATTGTGGTAAAAAACATTATCACAAATGCTGTCAATTGAGCTTAACTTGTATTGAAGCCAGAATATTCTTTCAGCACAAGATATTGGCAGCCCTAGTAATAGATACGTAAATGTATCCCAGTAAATTTCATTGTTCTAAGCAACAATCAAATGAAGGATAATATCTGGTATCAGGTATCTGATATCAAACAGATAATAATCTGTAAAAATGCCATATAAATCTTGACAAATATGACTTCCATTCTCCATATGTTCACTGCTTTTCTGCTTTGAGAATCTGCCTCTTCTCTCTTTCACTAAAGCAGATGTTTACACCTGCATCAAAGCTCTAGCTTTCTTGACAGCATTTTAAATGGCAACAGTAATTTGTCTGCCATTTTCTCATCTCAGCTTGTACAGGGAATGTCATGTACAAAGTGAACAAGCAAGAAAATAAACAAGTTGAAAGAAACAATTGCTGCCATGTCATGTTGCATTTGCATATTCGTTTTAGTGCATTAAATGCATAAGCCAGACAGAAGTGAGAAATTATTGTGGGTTGTTTCTTGTCTTGTATTTCCAAACAGGTATCAAATGATGCGTGACAGCATACAGCTCATGTCATTGCTGTTTACATGGATGAATGTGGCAAATCTAATCAATATGAATGGCAGAGGTATGAGCATGTGTATTTATGATATTGTGAATAAACATGACATGGCCTTGTTTTCTTCGCAAAAGAGTTCTTTGAAGGCATTACTTCAAGGTATCTCAGCCGACCTTTTCCTATATTTTGCCTCTGTCATCAATAATTTCCTGTCCAATTTATAGACTTTTAAACCTCTAAATCATGTTAAAATATTAAAGGAATCTTTTACATTATACATTTATTTTTATAGTTACATTTTTATATATTTTAAATATATTTTAGATCCCCAAACCCCATCCCACCCCTAAACCTAACACTAAACATTTCCTACCTGTATGTATATATATATATATATATATATATATGGACGGATGGATGGATGGATGAATGGATAGATAACACTTATTTGTTGTGGTGATAACATTACTTTGTGTTTTGTACTTTTGTATAAATATGCTGAAATGTTTGAAATAAAATATTTTTTTAAAGATCAGTTGTGATATAAGTAAGAGTTTTTTTTAAATAGTTTTTTGTTTACCACATACAGTACTTGTGAAAATAGTAACAAAGCAAATAAAAACTGTAATTTTGCAATGGCCTTCCTCTTTCTGCCACATTGCAAATAAAATCCCCAGTTGTCTTACTCTTTCTTGAAAAGTCTGAAGTCTGTTCAACCAAAAGAGTAAGTTGAAGCATTTGTATTTAATGCAATGCCTTTGGGGTCATCCTCGCTGCCAGCTATATGTGTGACTATCATGTTCTGTAAAAGGCCTGTATGTCATAGCTAACAGTATGACAATTCAAACCTAATTAGTGCCATATTTCTTTTTAGCAATAGCTTGTTTGTAATAATATATATACAGTATTTGTATATATGAAGTGGATTTGGGAAGTCTAGGATTTTGTTTTATTCACTCCATTTTCTAAGGATAAATAGGCAGCAGGCCAATTATTTAAGGTGCCTCAGTCAGGAACCATTTAGCAGACAGAGCAATGGAACTTAATGGCACAATGAAAAGACTCTTTGTAGATACAGTTTATTTGAACCAGGGGACAGTTTTCTAGTGAATGAGAGCAATTCCCCTATAACAGGCTGATCACTTTCAATCTCCATGAAAACTAAATTGGCAATCATTGAGACAAAGCTGTGCTTAGATAGGCCTTTGTTAGTGTATGTATTAAAGACATGTAGGGCAGAGAGAGTACAACAAGGGAGTCAGGAACTGGCTAATAAGTAGGTCTCTGTTATGGTATCATGGGGTCTTTATGATGTCATAATTGTGGTTCTACAATGTTGTAATGGCCTTTATGAGGTCATACTGCAGTCTTTATGATGTCATAATTCTGCCTCTATGATGTTATAATGCAGTTTTTATGATGTCATAATTAGTGGTGCACCAACTGATCGTCCACCTACCTAATTCAGCCAATCTTCGTCTTAAGTCTGTGATCAGCGATCGTGCTTAGAATCATTGCAGCATGCAGGGAATCACATATACACTGCTACTCTAATGAATGAGCACTTTCTCAGCCCTTGAATGGCCTCTGGAGGGTGAATTGTTGGCAATTCTAAGTGTTCACGTATGTAAACTTCTAGACATGCTGTTATTCAGATGAATATGTAGTTTTTTTTTTTTTTTTAATGTGTAAGAATGTGTATGAATATTTTGAAGAGTGTGTATGAATATTTTGTTGCCCGTTTTCTAGAGTCATTACAGTAGTTATTCTGACTTGCTGCGCTGTGAGCACGGAAAGAATGAAGAGACTGCAGATGGGTATAAAAAGGAATTAAACAACAAATAAACATGCATATATAAATCTGAGTATACGTGATGTAAAATGAGTCATTACAATCACATGTTGTGTTGAGCGATAGAGACTGTTTGAGCAATCATGATCACTTTCAGCTTTACTCCCTTCAAAATACTCACTCGCAGTGTCAATCAGACATGCGCACTCTCCGGGTGCTCTCAAACATTCATCAGTCACTCATCTCAGAGCTATTCTGTGAGGATCCCAATTTAAATCAGTTTAATGTTGGTCACATTACCACTAATCACAGCAATTACATTTGAACCATAACGGCACCATGTCTTCACACATTTGCTTAATAATTATTGATTTGTATAACAGCAAAACACCAAAGACAGTAAACAAATCATAGATATTAATGATTTCCCACTGGAGCATTTTTAGAGCTTGTAATGGATATATGTTTCTTTTGTTACGTATCACTGCTGTGTGTGATGCTCTCATAGTTTTAACTGCTATGATGTCATATGGGCTTTTCATCACACAAAGTGTTCCTTCAAACACTTTTTCAAAATATTGCTTCAGAAGACTTGGAATAGTATTATAAGACTGGCACCAGAATGTCTACACCCAAAAGGCTCTATTTCCGATAAAAGTTAAAGAACTCTGCGAGAAGCAACGTCATAAAACTCTGACACAGAAGGGCATCTCCACCTGAGACAACACACCCTACTGATTAGGGACCATAAAATGCAAATCTCACTCACATCTGCCATCCAATCAAACAAACACATCTGAAATAACAATAGAATTGTTTGGTACTTAAGGAGAGATGGCAGAGGAGCTCGGGGAGTCTGAAGTCAGATATCCCACACAAATGCTGTGTAGTTTTCCATTGCCAGGTATATTTCTTTGAATTGTCATTTGTTTTTTTATTTTGTAGTCATTTGTCCAAATAGAAGTATAAAAACTTTTAATTTCCATAATAATATTTTATCTTTAAAAAAATACAGTATATAATAAACAAATATAATATACAGTATAACATAGATATCCAAGACAACCAAATTGACTATCAAGTTACATGCATATTTTCTTGAGAGTTGGCATGAGTAAAACCTCATGAGAATGAAATTGAGAGCATCAGTTATTTCTATTCGATGCTGAACTGGTAAACATCGGGCCAAATGAGGGCGTGCTAGTGCAAATCCATTAAAACGCACAATGGACAAAACGGTGTCCTAAGAAATTACTTTCAATGGTTCAGTGAACTTTGACAGTCGGTGTGCTGGGACAACATCCCACTGTTATTGGAGAGACCACTTGGGAGATTATGGCGGTTACAATCGGTGTAAGTAAGTAAAAGTAAACATGTCGCGACTATTAGCAAGTTCCAAGTTCCTGAAGATTTGAAGATTCACACACGTTTCACTTCACAGATAAAATATTATTGATTATTTTGACTATGTTCACTCAGTAGTCGGTCTGTCCATCATGAAAAGTGGTGGGTGCTGGCCGGTTGCCAGAGATGTCAGCTGGGTTTTACAGCTTTCGCATTTATAGCAATCTGTTGAACCTGTGCCAGTAGGTGGGACTATTGTCACTCGGTTCCGCCCTAAATAGTAAATGAGATAAGAATTATTACGTGTCAACTGGTAGTACATTTTAAAAAAGGGTTCCAAAGTAGCCCGGATGATCTACTATTTCCATGGAAGAGGAGTTTGATGGTTCGGTTCAAAACTGTGAAATGTGAAAAACAACAAACATGGCGATGACGACGGCACTTCATCAGTTCTTAAATGTTTCACATCTTAAGTGTCATGTAAGTTTAATGGTTAAACACTGTGAAAAGAAACTTTGTTCACACAGTAGGAACAGAAACATTATTCAAATGAACACAATTGTATGTTGTAATTTTATTTTTGCCATTTATTGTATCACACTGAAATATAGCTTGCGAAAATCCCTTTACATAGGCTGTTAAATTATTTGAAGTTTCAAAAGACAAAAATGAATAAAGTGAACCGGCACAGTGTCATGCAATTGATCTGTCTTTCTGAATTGGGTATAACATTCAAGATTTGATAGATTTCTGATGTGTTACATGTACAGTATTTAGATGACGATAAGCAATTGCTTATTTAGTTTTAAGTAATCATGTTTATAGTTTATCTGTCACTACTTACATTGAAAACATATCTTATTTTGATCAAAATGATCACATTATTTTTGTTTGGTTGGCATGTATGTGCCTGATGAGTGAGCAGACAGAAACAAGCAAGCATATTGAGCGATCTCTCCAATGTCTTCACCCTTACAAAAATGTATTTGAAGATCTGCAGTCTTCTGGCAAACAATTGTGGCAAACAGCAAGTTCATTTGCATGTAAAAATAATGCATAATATATAATATATATATATATATATATATATATATATATATATATATATATATATATAGATATAGTATGATGTGTATATATATATATATATATATATATATATATATATACACAAGTACATACCTACATATGAAGTATATGTATACAGTATATACTGCAAATAAAATTATATGTCACTTTAATAATACAGGTTTATTCGGTTACTAAACATAAAACAGAATGTATATGCAACAAATTCATTACAAACAAAGAAGGTAACCGAACAGGTGTAGGCTGAAGCCATGGTTATTACGCCTACCCTATTTACAAAACAACAACTACCCATCAAAATTTGAACATAAACAATATACATGTATAAACATATGTCTACATACACACATTCCTATACTCCTATACATACATATATATACATACATACATTCAAACCTCTGCACTTGATTACAAATATTTATGTATTACTTATGTTATTAAAATTTAAGCACAACAATTATACATAAACTTATCTTAGACAATTTTTCTTAAGCATCCGAATATTTGTCAAAAATTAGGATTTTAAACTGTTTTTTAAAGTAATGAATGGAATTGCTCCTCTTAAGATCATCAGTGAGACCATTCCACAAATCAACCCCTTCTACCGAGATGGTGTTCATTTTAAAGTTTGTTCTGACCATCTGTTTTTTAAACATGTTCTCTCCTCTTAGGTTATATTTCTGTTCCCTGTTTTCAAACAAACATAGTATATTTCCAGGGACTATTTTCCTATTAACTTTGAACATAAAGATGCCAATATTCAGACTGACTAAATCGGAAAATTGTATTGCTTTAAATTTACAGAATATAGAATTTGTCGGTTCATTATAGAGGGAATGATTGACTATCCTTATAGCTTTTTTTTGTAAAATAAAAATAGGTTTTGTGTTTGTGGTGTAGGCGTGCCCCCGTATTTCAACACAGTAAGAAAAATATGGAACAATAAGAGAACAATACAGAATATAGAAAGAAGGTGTATTTAAAAAATACTTGGTTTTATGTAATATAGCTATTGCTTTAGACAGTTTTGATTGAACATGAGCGATGTGAGGTTTCCAGGATAGTTTATGATCTAATATTATTCCAAGAAATTTGTTTTCATTTACCCTTTCTAGTTCCACAACATCAATCTTTAAGCTCTTGCTGGTTTTAATTTGTCGATTACTAAATATAATATATTTAGTTTTACTTAAATTAAAGGATAGTTTATTTCGGTCAAACCATTGCTTAATTCTGGATAGTTCTCTGGTCACATCAATAGTTAATTGGTGAAGATTTTCCCCAGATACATACAGTGTTGTGTCATCTGCAAATAATACACATTTTAACAAATCGGATACCTTACAGATATCATTAATATATAAAATAAACAACTTAGGACCAATCAAAGAACCTGGGGCACCCCACAAGTTACTTTACGCATTTCTGATTGATGCTCATTAAAATGAACATACTGATGTCTATTATCAAGATAGCTTTCTAACCAAGAGTAAGCACGGCCTCTAAAACCATACCGCTCTAGTTTATTCATTAACAATTTATGATCTATGCTATCAAAGGCTTTTTTGAGGTCAACAAAAACACCCAAAGTGAAATACTTTTTGTCTAATGCAGATGCTATATAATCTACTAATTTAATAACTGCCATTGAAGTCGATCGACCACTTCTGAATCCATATTGCTCATCACTTAATATCTTGCATTTTTCTATGAAACTATCAAGCCTCTTCAAAAATAGTTTTTCCAGTATTTTTGAAAATTGAGATAATAATGAAATTGGTCTATAGTTTGAGTATAAATTACTATCACCACTCTTGTAAATTGGTATCATTTTTGCAATTTTCATCTGATCTGGAAACACTCCAGATTTAAAGGACAAATTCAAGATATAAGTCAGGGGTTCTAATATTAAATGGATTATATTTTTAACTAGTTTCATATCAATATCTGTCCAATCAGTTGACCTTTTATTTTTAAACCATTCACAATCTCCAGTATTTCATTTTTGATAATGTCGGACACATACATCGAGGAAAAGTTCCTACTGATATTTTCACAACTCTTTATATTTTTACTTTTTGATTTAATAATACCTTTTGCCAAATTGAAACCAACATTAACAAAATAATCATTGAATTCATTTACTATCTCCTTTGGATTTCTAATAGGAACTTCATTGTCAGTTATGAAATAACTTGGACACTCTCGTTTGTTATTCATTTTTTAAATAATTTTGTTCAATACTTTCCAAGTTCCTTGCATATTTTGCTTTTGTTGTTCTAGGAGGGTATTTTTTACTATTTCGGATAATACTTCCCAATTTATTTTTATCTTTTTTGTATTTTTCTTCCGACTCAATAGTCCTGTTTTTTTTTGTTACAAATTTCACATATAGTGTATTCTTCTTTTTACATGCATTTTCAATACCTTTTGTTATGCATGGCTTTTTTGCTGATTTATTTTCTTGGTTGTGAATCATCTTCATGGAGCAATTGATATTATACAAAGTATCGTATGCCACATTTGCATCACTTTCTGCATAAATATCAGACCAGTTTTGATTACTGAGGTCCTTTTTAAATTCCGTACATCTTCTTATGAATTTACTAATGGTCTGGGATTTCTTTTTTCGTATAAACTTTTTTGGAAATATTGCAAACACTGGTAAATGATCAATGACATCCTTAATAAATAAGCCCCCAACAACTTTTTCCTCAAGTCTGTTGGTAAAAATATGGTCTATTAGTGTTGCTGTTTCTGTTGTAATTCTGCTTGGCTTATCAATAAGTGGACATAAATGATTACTGTACATTATATTTATAAACTCAGAAATGCCTTTAAAGACACATTGATTAAGTATATCAATGTTGAAGTCTCCACACACTAGTGGTCAGTGGTCATATTGTTAAGAAAATCTACAATTTTTTCATTAAATGTTGACAAACAAGTTCCTGGTGGTCTGTACACACAGCTAATAATTATATTACTGGAGTGTTCTACTTCAATTTCCACTGTTACACAGTCCAGAACATTGTCTATACTGTATGATTTTTTTTTTACAATTTTACTTCTTAATGATTGATCTATATACAAAGCCACTCCGCCCTTTTTATTATTCCTATTGGTAGTATACAACTCGTATCCCTCAAGACCCACGTCACCCACTTTGCCATCATCAAGCCAAGTCTCTGATATTGCTATTATAGTAAATTTTTTACATAATAACATTTAAAGGACTTAAGAAATTCTTAGACTTAGACTTCTGCTATTGAAATATATGACGGACAGAGCACCATACATTTCCACACTCTTATTCAATTCTTGTTCCGTATAATAATTACAATTTATGTCAAGATTGTTATAGTAATGCATATCCGGATAAATTCCATTTTCAAAACCATACCTCTTAAGTTCATCCCGGTCAGACATATCATCTATGGTTATATTCCCCAATTTCTTCACAAGTTCCTCCATAGCAATACAAAGTCCTTTATCCTGCTGAAATGGACCATCACTTGTAACTGTCCAATTCTTGCAATTTTCTTATTATGGTTGGCCTGTTTTGCTCTTCTCCATTTGGTCGGATGTACACCTTCCCATTCCTTGTCCATGTTGCTTTTTGTCTTGTTTCCTGAGTATGCGGCTCCATTTTGCTATTTCAGCATTTTTCTTTGTTAAACACTCATTTATGTAGACTCCGGTACCTTTTAATTTTCTGGTCTGTCGCAGTAACTCAATCTTGTGCTTTTGTGAAACTAACTGTACCACTATGAATGGCTTCTCTTTACGATTCTTGTTTGGGATTGCATGGCAGCTAGAGATGTTACTATCATCCAGATCGATATGTTTACTGCTTAGGTACAGCAAAACCTGTTGTTCCAATGTCTGCAATTCTTCTAGAGGAGCGTCCTCACCTTCATTTGCTCCTGCTGCTGCTCTGGCATAACTGCGATGCTTTGTCTCTAGTCTGGTAATGATGACATCTTTACTCCAAGTTTGTTGTTCCAATGCGTCAATCCTTTGTTCAAGTTCATCAATCTTTTTAATCTCTCAAATTTACTGTTTCTCTTAGGTTACGTATCTCCTCCATAAGGGCCAAGATGCTTTGTTGTTGAATAGCAACTTTGCTGATCTCATCTGCCATAAACTTTAAAGATGCCTTTATTTCTTCCATCTCGGCTGCTTTTCTTGTTGCGATTGACTTTTGTGCACTGATTTGTTCTCAAAGATCCAAATATCAGAGTAGATTTGTTATATGTTAATATTTTTATGGTAAGAATGTTGGAATGTTAGTTAAAAAAATTTAATTCTCTCATTATTCATGTCATCCCAGATTTATATAACTCACTTTCTTCTGCTGAAGACAAATTATGACTTTTTTAGAAAAAAAGATCTCAGCTCTGTGGATGAGAGATGGATCAATATTTAAGTCATTGGCTTTTTTACTATAAATTTCTACTTTCACTATGTGAAAGAGAAAGTGGACATTTAGGGTAAAAAAAGACTTAAATATTGATCTGTTTCTCACCCACACCTATCATATTGCTTTTGATTATACTATATGGATTTAACCACTGGAGTCTTATCTATTAATTTTATGCTGCTTTTATGTGATTTTTGGAGCTTCAAAGTTCTGGTCATCATTCACTTGCATTGTATGTACCAATAGAGCTGAGATATTCTACTAAAAATCTTAATTTGTGTTCTGCAGAAGAAAGAAAGTCATACAGATCTGGGATGGCACGAGGGTAAGTAAATGATGAGAGAATTTACATTTTAGGGTCAACTATCCATTTAAGAAATGATTTTAAACATAAGGGGTGTAACAGTTTGATTTTCTGATATAGATCAGTTCTGTTGTCACTGTGACTATGAGAGTTCAACATCACATACACCAGAGATGTGTTCATAAACAAGAGCGATATATCCATTATTAGCACCAAAAAATGAAACCTACAAAATCTCCATTAACTGCATCTTACATGTTTAACAGCTGAACTTTCATCCAATTAGAACAGCCTAACCTTTTGTGCAACCTCATTCAGATCTCTTCCTCTAGAGAAGAATCAATAAAGCTCTCAGTGGGTGGCTCTTCTGGCAAACTTCCTGCAGGTGGTACAGAATTGAATGAGTTTATGTGTGCTGTGTCATCTCTGTGTCTCTCTCTCTCTCTCTCTCTCTCTCTCTCTCTCTCTCTAATTACTGCTTTCAGCCATCTGAAGAAGCATCTGAAAGCAGTAATTAAAATTTATTGTATTAAATAAATTGTGTAGTTACTAAAAATTAGCTTGTTTATGTCTAAAATTCACTTGAACAATATGATGTCATGCTGCCTTGGAAGCTGAGACCAGTGTCATTAGGAGGTGCTTTCATACAGAAAACACTGTAAAGTCATTGAGCATGCTTACATGTGTGCACATTGGATAAACTGGAGAGAACGTCACCAGTAAACGTGTTTACTTGCCATGAGAAATCGGCGTAATGGGAAAAAATCTATCCGTGTTGACTGGTTTATTCTTACGGCAATTATGACCTTACAACGATAAAGGAATGCCGTTTATTGCGTTTACATGACCACAGGCGTTGTCGGCTTATTAAACATAATTTGTGTAAGAACTGGTGTCTTGTTTTCTCACTCTTCACCTTTAGAAGTCACTTTGACTCATAGTTCAGTCGACTCCACCATGTAACATCTGCCTCCTGCAGTTATGCTCTGCTTCATATGAATTCCCTCATCTGTCGCGTATAAAAGAGTCGATGCAGACCTGCTGCAGGGGAAAAGTGACAGTGTGAATAGTCTCTCAGGAACACATTTGAGGAGCAGTTACTGTGACAACAATGCAAAGGCCAAGTTAAATTTCTTTGCAAGACTAGATCTCAATATTAGTATGTGGCTAAACGTATCCCTTGTGTACTAAGGATGTCAAATTAAAATTTGAATATTTAAAAAAATGTTAAGGTCTTGTAGCCTTTTCCCCTACCTGAAATAATGTCCTTAAAATGTTATATTAATTCAAATATTTTTAAAATAATAAGAAATGTGGCAATATCTAGTTAAAAAAAATCTAATATAGTTTCTCATCCCCAATGTGTACATAATTAATTTATGTACCATGTGTCATTTTAACTCTGTAAAATTTCCTTTGTCATAAGCTCCATCATATTTTCAGTAGATTACATGTGGAATGTAATCCAGTACTGATTACAAATTTCACAACTAAAATAGTAATCGGTAACATAAAATGTTAGATTACATTTAAAGGTAATCTATTCTGATTACTATTGGATTACTTGTTAAATGTAACACTCCTTTCATTAAATGGATAGTTCATTCAAAAATAAAAATGATCTCATCATTTACTCACACACAGTCCATCCCCCAGTCCCATATGTGTATGACTTTAATCTGCTGAACACACACAGATTTTTAGAAGAATATCTCAGCTCTGTTGGTTCATCCAATGCAAGTGAATTGTTAACAGAACTCCAAAAGCTCCAAAATAGAGATAAAGTCAACATAAAAGTAATCCATAAAACTCCAGTGGTTTTATCAATATCTTCTGAAGCAATCCAGTTGGTTTGGACAAACAGTCCAAAATCTTGTTGGTTGGTCTTGTTGGTAGAACTCCTTTTTCACTATATATTTTGTCATTGCAGTCTCTAGGCACGATTATGATTTCAAGCAACTAGACGTAGTGACTTTTTGAACCCCTTAGTGAGTAAAAAAGCCATCTAGTGACTAGCGACTATTTGAGTGACCTTTAGAGAGGCTTTTTTTCAAATCCCCATTTTTCCACATCTGGCAACAGAAAAAACAATCAACTCTAGCACCCTAGTGCCTCCCTACATTTCAAGTAATATGATTGACCTGCATGCCATAAGCAGTTTAACTTATGTGCAAACGGATGTCTTATAAATCAAATGACTGACAGGCTTTCGAGTTGTTGGTATTTTTTTGCGAGAATCTAAACCTCAATTCACGTGCGTGTTCTCCGTTTGGAGGAGAAAAGTTAACCTGCAGCAATAGAAGATCATTAAGAAATGATCTAGAAATTTGAGAGAGAGAATGGAAATGAACACCTGATCTATAATAAAGTGTAGAGATAAGTGATATCAATATAATTTTGTCACTGACAAAAATCATTGTGACACAGTAACAAACACTGATGGTTCAGCATCACACAACTGATATGTTAAAACATTAGACATATTACATATTATCTCCAAAACAGTTTCATGTGAGGCATTATTATCAGATAGATCCATGTTTAAAAATAAATAATGAAGAGACAAAAAAACATTTAACACTACACCGCTGCCACCCCTGATTGATTTTACTAGGATCATTTTAGACTTTGTCATTGTTCAATAATGCAGTTCAATTACAAAAGGAAATGAATAAGTATAAAACAGAAATTCCCCACTGTCTTCCCCTGCTTGCTATGCAGAGTTGCTCAAAAGTGCTCATTAATGTTCATTAATAGTTTGATTACAAAACACGCAAAACTAAATAAAATCCACTGCCCACCACAACTTGCTGAATGTTTGAAAAGTACAAATAGTGATAGCTAAATGATTAGTACTAAAATACTAATTGTTCAATGATTAGTTCAATACAAATAATTAATTAAAAAAAACAAATGATGGTTCTTCAGCACTAGAGCCCATATTATGCAACTTTACAGGGTCATCATTTTATTTTGGGGGTCTACTAGAATAGGTTTACATGCTTTAATGTTCAAAAAACACATTATTTTCCTGATAATGTACATTTATTTTCCCCGCTCTTCATACTCTGGCTGAAATGCTTTGATTTACCTTTCTGAAAAGCACAGTCTTCTCTGATTGGTCAGCTGGCCTAGTCTGTTGTAATTGGTCAACCGCGTAGAGCATCTATCGTAAATGTAACTCCCCTTACCATAACTGAGTTTCAGCTCCCGAGTGTTCCTGAGCAGCTGTAAAAACTACTATAACTATGGAAACAGTGTTTTTGCCATACCGGTTCAAGCCAGAGTCCGATAATGAATAAAATAATGAAAGTTTGGAAGAACAAGCTGATTGTTTTTAAATCAGGAACTTTCTTACAAGTACACTTTTGATTATAGTGAACCTAACAAAGCCTTGATTAAAAAACACATAGTGTATCTAAGTTAGTCATCTTTTGCTTGAATGGGTGTAGCCAAACTTTTTTGCCCCGAACTATGAACGGAGAACAGAGGCTTACTCCCGGTTGGATATTACCAGGGGGTATTAGAGAGTTAGTGAGAAAGTTAGCCGTGGACTACCGTTAATAGCGTCTGTAAAATTGCAGCTTGTAAGTATATAATTATATAAGACTCTTGAGATCGACCATTTTGTTACAGTTTTAGGTAAAAGCCGGCCCACATCTGAATAGTAAACCCTTACCCTTACTGCTTGTTAGTTTTGTGGATACATTGCATGTTTATTGTTTTACCTCTCTGCTTCTCGGATTTACTTAGTTTGCCGCGCAATTGCACAGATTACCCGCAATGCTCAAAGTCGGCTGGCAATGCCGTTTTGTAGACAAATTGTGCCCACATATAACTTTCTTAAGTAATATATATATATATATATATATATATATATATATATATATATATATATATATTAAATGATATTTAAATCAATTGGTTGAACTGGAAAGTGAAGGCAGCCAACAAAGTTTTTTACATGTTCAAGATTCCCAGACTTGTATATCAGAACAAGTCTACAAGAACAAGTCAGTTATCCTATAACATTAATATTTTAAATAACATTTTAAAATTGTTTAGTTCAATACCTTCACTAGCATTTTAATTTGATATAAAATATGCATCATCCAAAAAATGTTTGCACCAACAACATGAACTAAGAAATGCTTTCATCCAGTCAACGCAGTACCACATTATCAGACTCACCAATGTTTTGAAATGCAGCAACAAAAACAAAAAGAGGTGGGTTGATTGATTTCTATTCTATTTTTAAAGTATACTCAAACATAATTAGCTTTTTGTGTTTAGGGCTGTCGATTTAATTTAGTGTGATTCATTTAGTTAGCAACTGACCATTGAATACCAATGCATACCCTACGGAGACGGCAGCAAAGTTAGTTTTTAACTTATTTACCCGTGCTCTCTCTATGCTATAATTTTACTAACATATCATTAGCACAATGAAGTAAAAGAGTATATAACTATTCTAGTCAGGTATAAACCATTTTACTTAAAACAGTCAAGGCTTGTAACTGAAGAATTATCCTCAGATGCGCTTTCATAGCCGTGCGTCTTAAAAGTTCCACCCTCAGCACTAAAACATTGCGGCAACATTGTCGCTTAGTATCACTAGACTCTGCGATCTGTGTCGCTGGTGGGCGTTCCTACTGCTGCTACCACTCTAATGTTATTGCTGGATTATAATGATATCTTAGTTTTATCAGCAGAATCATCAGATCATGAAAAATCACTATAAATTAACCAAAATTATATTTCCACATTCCAAAATTTAAAGTAGGCTTCTAGGATGCATGGCTTTCTACTGGAGATATTTTCCCAGTATGTCAAATACATATGTAAAGGGTTAAATTATTTTAGGGTGGAAAGAAATCACTACAATTCAACAAAATTTTCATTGAGTAAATTATGAGAGAAATTTCATTTTTAGAATTGAGAATTTAGAATAAATTTTTTAATTTATGTAAAATTAATTTACATACATTTCTCAGTAGCGACACGTACAATGTAGCTTTTGAGAAATTGCTGATTTACCACACTAAACCATTTTAGCTAGCTAGAAATGTAGAACTTGATGTCATTACATAGCTGCATTGGTAATGCAAGTGTTAATCCTGCATAGTTGTTTTGACTTGCATAATCTCACAATGGTATTGCTGCACATCACAGACTTAATAATGTATTGCCATTGTTTTTTAAAAACTGTTTTATTAAACTTTTAATAAGGATGGCATTTTGCTGCCTTCACCAACATGCAAGCAGTCCACAAATAGGATGTAACACCAGAAAGGACACATCTTAGTGCTTTTGAATTCCAAAAATAAAACAAATGACAAGAATTCAAAGATCACTTGCTAGCAGGTATTTAAGACTGTAGTGTGTTCAGATTTAAAGGAATGAAATGCTCACATTCACATTTTGGGAATATGATGCACTTATAATTCAAATTAAATATGGGACATTGACAGTGATTTACAAGGGATGAATATAACATTAAGTCGTACTATTTGAGAAAAGGCTGTTGATTCATCCATACCATTTTTAGTTAGCGTATGTAATCTTCCTAGTATCATTTGGTTATGATCTAATCTCACTTAATACCAGGCATCTTTTGAAGACTTGCTGACTTTGTACCAGTGCTTTACAACTTACATTTTCCCCCTTCAGCTGTGGTGTAACTGAAATTAAATTTCACATGAAAACTCATAAGGACATTTTGTAAAAACTTGTTGCTTTTGCCTTGCAAAATATTTACTGAATTATGTTTTGTATGACTGTTTGTAGATTAGATTGCATGATGGCTTGCGGAAATAAGTTAATTGCCCCAAATATCGCTGAAGGCTAGGAACTGGATGGAGAACTGATTCACAAAGTTTATAAATCAATGACCTTTGACCTCAGGCCATCAAAATAAATAGATGTACAATGTACCCTTAAACAGCAACGCTTAGTCTGGTGTTTGTGTGTGTGTGTTGTTTGACAGTGTGGCATCTCGTTGTGGACGAGGAGAAAGATGACACCATCAGTATTTCACCAAATGACAACAAGATCTTGTTCTCCATCAAATACTGTGCCCACTATTCCCATACAATCTCCAGAATTACCTTCTACATCCCTCTCATATTCAACAATGGCGTCCACTTTATCGGTATCTACACTATCCACTTTTCCAGGGCATGCTCATGCACAGTCTTCAACTTAATTGTCAGCTTTAAAGACAGCAACTTATAAGACTACCAAAAATGATCACTACAGCACCTGATATCTATCAGTTATGACGTCGAATTTTCATAAGAAGAACTTTTAATATGAAGAACTTAATCAGGCAATACTTGCCAGCATTGAAACACATCAGTAAGTATATGGGGGCATTGACTAACTACAATGTGGAAAGTTAAATTATATTTGGCACAAAGTGTCTGCATTTAAAACCATTGCATACTTTTTTTCCCCATCCAATAGTGCTGCTGAAACATTCCTCCGGTAACCATCATAACAATTTTCTGTGACTTGTGCCATTGAAAACCTTCTGTCAGTTCAGACCAGACGTGACAATCTTCGTTGCCTTCATCGCGCATCGATGAGCCTTGGGAACCCAACCCCTTTCACCATTTGTGGCTTGTCCCTCCTCGGACCACTGTAGGTAAGTAGTAAACACTGCTGACCGGTAGCACCCCACAACACTTGCCATTTCAGAGATGCACTGATCCAGTTGTCTGGCCATAGAAATGATGCCCTTTTGAAAGTCGCTCAGGTAGTGTTGTATGTTATACTGGTAGTAACATAATATCGCAATACCAAAATTCAAATTGTTATTTTCAGTACCATATTCAAGTATGCTTTCATTAACAAAATGTAATGTAATGTGAGAGTTTTGAGATGGAATCAAAGGCCATTAGATAATAATAATAAAAAAGCCTCTATTTGACCAAGTGTGATCATTAAACAGCTGAAGGATGTCATTTAATGAAATAATATATAGTTACATGCACTGGGCACCACAGTATGAAAAGAGGTGCCTCTCTGCCTTGTCCACTCCTTCACACGCACGCGGACACACACACACAGGCATGCACACACACAACACACACTAATATGGTTGATTTTCATAGTATCCATCTGCAGAGCCACAGATACGAGTGTTGAGAATAAAAACGGCTGTGAACTCTCAGATTAACCCTTTCTCCGTTGCAGCTCAGAGATTTCAGCTCACGAGTCATGTGAAGCTTGATATAACAAACCCTTCACAAACAGGAAGAACTTAAAATATCTTTTAAAATAAAAGTCCTACTGAATTGTACACGTATCTATTCAACTGACTGCGACTTCAATTTAAATATTACTACTGTATAAAAGTGTAATATTCAATGCAGTTACCATAATACTCATAGTAACAATAATATAATATTAAATTGTTATATTGGTTATGATTTTACCACTATTTTATCGCAAGCACCACTATTATAATCTCACATATTTTTCTTCTTCTTCTTTTTCTTGTTCTTCTTCCGTACAAACTGTTGAAAGTAGATGTAAACTCGACCAGCCTATTTACAACAACTCTGCTATGAATTTTCTAAGGGGTACAAACAACAGGACAACGACCCCAAGCACACTAAAGATCACAAAGGAGTGGCTACGGGACAGCTCTGTGAATGTTCTTGAGTGGCCCAGCCAGAGCCCAGACTTGAAACCGATTGAACATCTCTGGAGAGATCTGAAAATGGGTGTGCACCGAAGCTCCCCACCCAACCTGATGGAGCTTGAGAGGTCCTTTCCAAAATTATATTTTATATAACCACTTCTGGGTTATTTATATGGCTCTCTGCTTTTAATATTCAGTAGCTCACCATGACAAAAGCATCTCTAATTGGAGATTTCTTTCATGCAGGCAATGTAATGATTTGTATTGTAATGATGTTCCATGCTACTTCTATGTATCTTTAAGCAAAGCAAAAAGTTCTGCACATAATGAATGAGAGACAAGTGAATAAAAGATTGCAATATACTGTATCACAGTTTTAAATAATGACACATGTTATTGAATTGCACGATATTATTGCAATGTGATCTATCATGTGTTTTAAGAATCCCTGAAGGACACTTGAATTCTTGCTTGTTCTTTTTCTCCATCAAAGATAAAAATTAAAAAAATAAATAAATGTCAAAGCCCTGGAGTTAGTGCTATCTTCAGAGCTAAAGGCAGCTTCTTTCATAATGCAAAATAAGTTTGACACCAGCAAGATTATGTCTGTAATGGCAGTGATCTCTGAAAGATTAATAGAGTTATCTCCTTGTCTAACCTTAAGCTTGAGGCTTGCATACCATTATCTTTCAGACTTTAATTTCATGCATGCTGTTGTACGCAGTGATCCACAAAATTGTTCTGCTAGATGCTTTGTATTTATGTCTAAAAACTCCTCCACCTTAGCACTATAAAAGATGAAAATAGTTTTTTTCTTTCTCACAAATTCTGTTAAGTTCTCTCAGTTTCCGTGTATGAATTACTGAAACACTCTGTTCCAGAGATGCCCAAACTAGGGCCCGCAGGCTAAAGTTGTCTCATGACAACCTTTAATTTGTCCCACCTTGCTCTATATGACAAGAATGAGAATAAAAATGGCTATTGATGCAGCTTTTCTTTGCATTCATTTAGCAGATTGCAGAGTAATTGTTTTTTATACAATGAATTCATAAAGGAGCAGTACCATTTTAATATAATTCAGTTTACAGAGCCTGAAATTCGGCATGGGATTGCTTGTATTGCGCACATTTTTTATAATTCCCACAAGTTCCACGTATATAGTGTGGAAATTTCCAGTACACCTCTATTCACTTTATAGTACAGCTGCAAATTAGTAAACCAATAGATACAGATAAACAAATTAAAAAAGTACACTTGTTTTTGTATCAAACTGTAATTCCAGATGATGCATGGGTAAATCCCCTCTGTCTCTCCCTTTCTATCTCATGCAGCTGTCAGCAGTGTGTTTGAGTACTTGTTAAATTTAGTGTAAGCACGCGCAGTGAGGAAGCGCTGTGTAGCATAGTTACTTAACTTAAGAAGTTACAGATGTATAAACCTTTCTAAACTTGTTAATTCGACATGCAAATGTTGTTATAACGTGTCTCCGTAAGCGAGTAAAACTATATAATTCCTGTTTCTAATCAACAAAGTTTTTATCATTGCAAGCGTGTGACATTGGAACGATATATAGTTTTGCCGCCTTTCATATCTTCACGTTAGTGTTTGGTTATATTCCACCATAGTCGAGTCTGAGTCAAGTCTGAGTCTTTAACCAATCGAGTCTGAGTTGAGTCTGAGTCCAAAAGGGGCAGAGTCAGACTCAAGACCGATTCTATAACAGGCCGAGTCCGAATCTGAATGAATCTGTTCTTGAATCTGAATTAAAATTGTAACCGTAAACTCAACATCAATATTTTACATTTATTTTAATCTTCACAACTAAGAAAAATAGTTTGTACATATAAATGTAACAAAAACTGTTAAGGCAACAGAGGTGTTTTTGTTACAAATATGTACAAAAAAAATTTCTTAGCACATATATATTATTATTCAGCAAGTGAAATGCATGCTCAATCGGATTCAGGTCAGGTGATTGACTTGGCCATTGCATAACATTCCACTTCTTTCCCTTAAAAAACTCTTTGGTTGCTTTCGCAGTATGCTTCGGGTCATTGTCCATCTGTACTGTGAAGCGCCGTCCAATGAGTTCTGAAGCAGTTGGCTGAATATGAGCAGATAATATTGCCCGAAACACTTCAGAATTCATCCTGCTGCTTTTGTCAGCAGTCACATCATCAATAAATACAAGAGAACCAGTTCCATTGGCAGCCATACATGCCCACGCCATGACACTACCACCACCATGCTTCACTGATGAGGTGGTATGCTTTGGATTATGAGCCGTTCCTTTCCTTCTCCATACTCTTCTCTTCCCATCACTCTGGTACAAGTTGATCTTTGTCTCATCTGTCCATAGGATGTTGTTCCAGAACTGTGAAGTCTTTTTTAGATGTTGTTTGGCAAACTCTAATCTGGCCTTCCTGTTTTTGAGGCTCACCAATGGTTTACATCTTGTGGTGAACCCTCTGTATTCACTCTGGTGAAGTCTTCTCTTGATTGTTGACTTTGACACACATACACCTACCTGTGAAGGGTGTTTTCTTCACTAGGGAAAGAATTCTTCGGTCATCCACCACAGTTGTTTTCCGTGGTCTTCCGGGTCTTTTGGGGTTGCTGAGCTCACCGGTGCGTTCTTTCTTTTTAAGAATGTTCCAAACAGTTGATTTGGCCACACCTAATGTTTTTGCTATCTCTCTGATGGGTTAGTTTTGATTTTTCAGCCTAATGATGGCTTGCTTCACTGATTGTGACAGCTCTTTGGATCTCATATTGAGAGTTGACAGCAACAGATTCCAAATGCAAATAGCACACATGAAATGAACTCTGGACCTTTTATCTGCTCCTTGTAAATGGGATAATGAGGGAATAACACACACCTGGCCATGGAACAGCTGAGCAGCCAATTGTCCCATTACTTTTGGTCCCTTAAAAAGTAGGAGGCACATATACAAACTGTTGTAATTCCTACACCGTTCACCTGATGTGGATGTAAATACCCTCAAATTAAAGCTGAAAGTCTGCAGTTAAAGCACATCTTGTTCTTTTCATTTCAAATCCATTGTGGTGGTGTATAGAGCCAAAAAGATTAGAATTGAATCTATGTCCCAATATTTATGGGCCTGACTGTATGCTCTGCTTTGAGGTGTGGTGGGAGTTCGTCACATGGTCCGAAGGACACAGCAGTTGCAGCACCTGTACAGCACATTTGCGCTGCTTTGCGGTATGGTGGGAAATTTGTTCTGCTTAGGGATGTTTTGAGCCGAAGGCAGAAGCACTGCAGTTGTGCTTTCTTAACTAAAATGGTTGCTTGTCTTGGAAAGACACCTAGATAGAGGAAATGAGAGGTAATCCTGCGTACAGTCCAGTGTCAGGAATTTAAATGGGCTCTCACAGAGACCTGCTGGAAGTAATATTGGTGAGACCCCTGCTGAAGATGCAATTTCAGGCATTGCTGTAGAAAAACTTTAGACAAAAAAATGTGCTAGGGAATACAGTACATCTTCATAAACAATGTGAAGAAAAACCAGCATCAAATTATCTGAGAAATTAGATCTTTGTCTCTGTATTGCATACAGATATGCATGGACTTGCAATCATCATTTAATTATTCACTTTAGGCCATTCGCTCCTTAGGAGTATAACTGTCACCTGTTGTACAGTATACATCTTGCATAGGAAATGCATTGCATAGCAATAGGTGTGAATTATCTAGGAATGCATTGAGTTGCAGCTCTGCACTGCATCCAGAAATGCAGGAGGAATGTGATGGGAAATACAGTATGTCTTAATAAACAATGTGAAAAACAGCATTAAATGATCTGAAAAATAAGAGCTTTGGCTCTGTACTTCATGCAGATATGCAGGAGAAATGGACTTGCAATCATTATTGAAGAATACACTTGTGGTCATTCGCTCCTTAGGAGTATGACTGCCCAACTGCTGTACAATATACATCAATAATGCTGAGACCAAGCGAGATGTGTTGCGGGATGTTAATGAATGAGTTAGGATGCGGTGCATGATCCACCTCTTGCAGAGCCGAATTCAGCTAGTGTCTGTTTGGACTAAGGCCGTATATAATTGCAGTGTGCTGTGGAATGGTCAGAGTGAGTGCTACGAGGTAGTGAGCTTCTGTTAAAATGTCTGCATTGGTTTGAAAATAATTTGTCATTAGATTATTGGTCGAAAGGAGTTCTGTGTTGCATAATGCTCCTGTGTTCGGAATCAAATAAATCACACTCTGAAGGGCACTTTGGAGGGAGAAACTATCGTGATATTCAAGTTAGAAGATGACGAACAATCGCTGAATTGAGCACGGTCCCTAAAAAAGCTGTAATGAGGCTGAAGGCCATCACCTGTGCGACAGAACCTGGTTAAAAATGCTGGGGGTTGAAATGGTGGTTGGATTGAATAGTTAATCTTTGTTTCTCTCGCTTTCAAAAACTTTTATTCTAATGGCATGAAGCCGGAACGGCACCTGTTCGCGGAGGCAGCTAGCACTGCTTTCCGGAGGGAAAGTTTAGATAAGAGAACATATTAGCATTCGTAGAGAGCTGCCAGGAGCAGCCAGTTTGTGGCAGCAACTTCACGCTATAACTGCTTCATCGAATGGAGCATAGAAATAAAGGCAGGGTAAAAAAAAATATCTACAGTGCATCCGGAAAGTATTCACAGCGCTTCACTTTTTCCACATTTTGTTATGTTACAGCCTTATTCCAAAATGGATTAAATTCATTATTTACCTAAAAATTCTACAAACAATACCCCATAATGACAACGTGAAAGAAGTTTGTTTGAAATCTTTGCAAATGTATTAAAAATAAAAAATAAGAAATTCTGGTATCGTAAAAAAAACATTTGTTTCAGTACCGACTTGACAACACTAGCTGTGGCAGCTTCTGTTGAATAACAAGACTGTTTGGATGGAAGAGCTGTTCTGCTGGAGCCGAATGCTTTGCAGGGAAGTTGCATTCTATGATCAGTCTGCCTGGGTCTGTTCATGGGAAACGGGTGAGGCCGAATGCTGGAAAGACTATCATGTCAGGAGAGTTGTCATAGGAAGCAGGTAAGCAGTGGCTTATATACTCCCGCTCGTTGCCTGTGATTTGTCTGATTAAAATTAACATGCTCCTCCTGAACCACTGTTAATTAACTCCATTAGATGTTAGATCATAGATCCAGAAAAATAGATTTTAATAATAAATAAAAAATAATTAGATAAAACAAAATTTAAATCTCTTAATATTCTCCCAATGACAATAATAATGTGTCATTATGTTTCTTTGTAAATCACAGGAGCATTTAAGAAATTTTGGTAGAGATAGAGGTGTCTTTAACAGCACGTGCTACAGCGAACATCAAAGCTGTATGGCCTCAAACAGGTAACAGGCGCATAGAGATAAAAAGTCCACTCTATGTATTGTATTGTAAGTTCGTTCAAAAGAATAATACTAATAATAGAAATTAAATCCGTCTTTTGTAGAATATTGTCGTAAACTGAAGGAGCTGTCTGATTCAGCCATAGCCAGTTTGTACGAATAATCCATAAGACTATCACTTTAATAAAAAAAAAACGTACCATGGTATTACCATTTTTTGGACATGTAGGCTACCATGGTAAACATTCAGAACCATGGCTTTTCTATCTTGACATCATCATTGTACCATGGTTCTGCCACATTATTTGTGTAACGTCTTAAATATTATTGACAGAATACAATAAAATAACATTATATTACTGTGAAAAGAGAAAGTACAATAAAGTTTAAAGAAGTGTCAGATCTATAAAGAGGATGATGAGGTCAGAGTGAAAGCAGCAGAGATGACAGGATGAAGTGAAGGAGCAGAGATGAGAGAAAGTGAAGAGTGATGAGACTAGAAAAACATTAGAGTCCTAACAAAGAAAGTGTCATTACCAGGGTAATACCATGGTAAGGAATAATTTCTAGATTTACATTTCTATATTCACAATTTTTATATCCACTATCAATATATTGCACAGCGATTAAGAGGACTAAATAGACCGGTTTCTATAAGCGTGATTGCAGAGCTGAAGACAATAATGGTACTGTGTGGAACTCAAGGCCACAGCTCTTCAGAAACAGCTCGATGGATTTGTCTAAGTCTCTATAATGAGCTCTGTCTGCTGTGAGATGACATGCAGTCCAAACCGCCACAAAACTGAAATGTCACATAATAAGATTAATTACTTAGCACCCCATGTCAACTCCAGACCTGTGCATTATAGGCCTGTGGGTTCCCGGTAAAGACGCTGAACTCTTGCTATCTACACAGTTCAAATGACACCACCTTAATAGAGAAAACCAATCAGACCAGCTTCCAGCAAAATGGCAGAGAGAGGAAACTTCAAGAAAGAGATTCGTGCCAGAATGATGTAAGATGGAGTACAGGAAAGAGGGAAATAGGTTTTTTGACAGAACTTGAAATGAGAGAAAGGCAGTTATTATCTGATGTTCTGCTGAGATGCAACTTATAGAATGTGGTGCCACTGAATGTTTGAAATCTGGCTTTGTAACTGCACTTGATGGCCACACTGTAGATGGTTTGGTTGTCAATTTCCCCCTTTTTCTGTTAATTTATTTATTTTTATAAATGTATTACTTCAAATTTTTTGTACAGTGACAACAATTTTGTTTCAATATATTAATTTATGTCTCTTTTACAGCCGCTAATCCCACCCTTACTTTTAACCATAACCAGAGGCGGGTAGAGTAGCCAAAACCTATACTCAATAAAAATTACAATTACTTCAAAAACATTATTACTCAAGTAGAAGTAAAAGTACTAACATAAATAATTACTTGAGTAAGAGTAAGAAAGTATCCAATTAAATGAGTACTCAAATAGTGAGTAACTCGTTACTTTCACAAGGGAAATAGAGGTTAGAGAAATGATGACAGAATATAACAATTTGGCTGAGCTATCACTTTGAAGAGAAAGTTTACCCAAAAATGTAAATTCTCTCATCATTTACTCACCCGCATTCCATCCCAGATGTGTTTAACTTTCTTTCTTCTGCAAAACACAAATTAAGGATTTTAGAAGAAATTTTGATGCTCCAAAAAGCACATAAAGGCAGTATAAAAGTAATCGATAAGAGTCCAGTGGTTTAATCCATGTCTTCAGAAGTAATATGATAGGCGTGACTGTGGCGTGACTTTTTTTGCTTGACAGCATCGGGCGATATGCAGAGATGAATGTGAATCACTAAAAACACAAGAAGAATGTGAAAGTGATCTGTTTCTCATCCACACCTATCACATCACTTCTGAAGATACTGATTCAACCACTTGAGTCCTATGGATTATTTTTATGCTGATTTATGTTTGTTTGTTTGTTTAGCTTTAAAATGTTGCCACCCATTTACTTGCATTGTATGTACCTACAGAGATGAGAAATTCTTCAAAAAATCTTAAGTTATGTTCAGCAGAAGAATGAAAGTCACACACATCTGGGGTGACAAGAAGGTAATTTTTGGGTGAACTATCCCTTTAAGGGCTCTTGTCAGATCTGGATGAATTTGTCAATAAGAAGAGAGGTTTGGAAACATTTCTAGTAAATATTACAGTGAAAACAAGAAAATGTCCCACAAGGACATTATATATAATGCAGAAATATAATGCCTTCTTTTGCTATTTCATTGCTTTTAAAGTCCTGTATGTTAATTTCCCACAATCCACCATGGGGAAGACGTACGAGCTGGGAGTTTACTGCTTCCTTCACTCCTGCAATGTTTTATTTCATGCCAAATGTAGTAAATTGCTTTTTGACAAATCATTACTGGATTAAAATAACGTAATAACATATAGAGAGACAAAACATACAGATACATTTTAAAATGTACACTGTGAGACTTTTCTGTAATTTCAACAGTAAAATACTGTGTAGTCTACAGTAAAGTACCATATGTCTGTTTTACAGCATGGATACCGTATATCACACTGTATTGTGGGTAAAAGTATAAGAAATACTGTAATATACTGTATTTGGAAGCCTCCTGTAAAAACTACTTTAACATACTGTAATGTCTTAAAGCAGTGTTTTACCCTACTGTAGACAGAGGCGTGTGAATGTGAGATTGAGTGTATGTTCACACACTTGTAGATCGGTTCTCTTAGTCCGGACCAAAAAATAAAATATATTAAGTCCTGGTTCACTTAACATTCACACTGGCATTTTTAAAACTGGAACGAATGATACAAAACCAAAGGCATCAGGAAAAAGTCACAACTTGATTGGATAGCTTTTATGATGTATATTTTTTTGACGGAACTTGCACGAACATCCAAAACAATGCAGGGTGCGGGGCGAACTGCGCTCGTTATATTGTACATGTATACGACTGACGGCGGTTCCGACGCCTGTACCAAACTGTAATGGGCAACATAGCTCCTGAACCATGCTTGAGGTCAGTATTATACAAAATACTTCTTGTTTTTGGTCCGTTTAGACGTATTGTGTCCATGTTGTGTTCATATATCAATCGAACCGCATCAGAATTCGTTTGGAAGTGGACAGAGGCCCATTTTTCAGGCGGTCTCGGTCCGCTTGTTTGGAGCGCACTAAGGTTCGGGTTACAGCGCTCACACTTGTTCAAATGAACCACAGTTTATTTTAATCGAATGCAACCTGCAAAGAGTGAAAACACCCTTAAACAGAGAAAGTGCGCCAAATTCTGAGAAGCAGCCGAGAAAAGTGAGAGACCAAACCTGGAGACCTTTTCACAACTGAGGTAAAGTTGCATTAATATTATAATAATGCGCTTCTGTCACATAGCTATTTCCAGTTTTAGCAAAACTATTGAAACCGTTTTCTGCTGCAGGTTTTTTGTAACAATAGCTAGTCACTCTGTGGTAGTAAAATCTGAGGAGGCAGACATAGCTCAGTCATAAGGCGAATTATTTTTAGTTTATTAGCAAACGGGGACTGATATCGTTTAATTTTTTTCTGATATTGTTTTTATTCTGTGGTATCCAAGGCACGTAGTTGCTTAATGTTGTTGAGAGGGGGATGACTTTAGCTTGCTGTTAGCTTTCTAGTCCTGTTTAGACTGGGTGCTTGCATTTCAGATTTTGTGATAAGCTCCTTGAAGTTCTTCCCGTCGTGCCGTGACGTTAAGTTAATTATTACAAAAACCGTTTCTGACTGGACATTTGCCTTTTACAGATTCATTCTTGAAGATGGATGGTTTCTATTGAGGGGACAGTGGTCTGCGTTTGAAGGAATCAGATTTGTTTAGTTTTTACCAATCGTTTTTTTTTTACTTTTCTGGTAAGGCAGAAGTGGTGCAGACAAGAGGGAACTGCAGGGTCTGATGAAACTGACATACACTTATCAACGTCACATGATAAACACTTGCCCTCCACCAAGCATTAGTGTCATCCAGGACCAGTGTTCTTTCCTCTTCACTAAGTTATGCCTCTGCGATCACTTCAATACCCTCACTGGTATCGATATTGAAAGTTGTCTGACTCAAGCACTCATGAGCAAGGGTCCAAGAATTGTGGACTTTTTTAAAAGCCAACAGACCAAGGGGAGAAGAGAGATCCAGTCCCTGTTGAATGAAGGGACTGATTCTGTCAGAGGTAATGAAGATCTTACAGCCACTGCTGCCAATCTTCTGTTGATGGCTCACTTTAAAGAGGAGACGACCTCTCTGTTCCTATTGGCAGATGTGAGTAAAAGTTTTCATATACAAATAAAATGTATAATGTTACAATTAATATTGTTACTACTGTTGCATTACGCATGATGTTAACAACATTGCTTTTGTTCATGTATTTTGTAATTTCAGATCACTGCGACTCAGATGGACATTGAAGCGCAAATGTCTTTGCCCGACATCCCAAGGCTGATCATACTTGGTAGTATTTGTTATTATTTCAAGTGATAGGGGCAGGGGGATTATAGTTCATTACTTTTTTGTGATATCTAGGGAGTATTTAATAACACCTCTACCTCTGTGTATGTCTGGAAATACCCTATTAGGTTGCTCAAAATGGATGGTTTCCATTGAGGGGGAGTGGTGTGTGTTTTGGACAGTCATTCCAACTTTGCAGCTGCTCTCTATGCTCTTCAGCTCATTGTATGTAGGGCTGGGCGATAAAACGATATCGATGTTTATCACGATAAATAAAATCCACAATATTGAAAATAAGCTTTTGAGGAATTTTCTATATTAATGTGCGTGTCTCTAAAACACAAGCAGTTCGGTTTTCTCAGGCTGCCTTTCCACTAGGATGGACGAAATCCGCTCAAAGGCACTCACAGCACTTGGGGAGAGCTTGCTCCGCACCGCTGCCAATCCTACGATCCACCTTGCGAGCATGATGCTCGGCTTTATTAGGAATGAATTGAAAACACTCTCAGCTTCGCTCACAATGCGCCAGTGGTAACGTAGGGTCAGACTGGATGAACTTCCTAATGCTAGCTGCCTTGCTAAAGATTAGGCTACGTCGGACACCGGATTGATTCCATCCGCACCGCAAGACTTCATGAAAATGGTTGTACCCTCTCATCGTCTCTAGTGAAGAGCGCAACAGAATAACAGTGATGTGGACAACAGCTCTGATCTTTCTGCGCTGTAATCTTGAATATGGTTCTCTAGCACCAAACATGCATCATTTCTGCCCTGTCCCGCACCACACACATTGCCTCTTTTCCATGCATGTGTGTAGACATGAAGCGTTGCATGAGTTAATGTCGTTTCAAAGCACCTTTTAGACCATAAAATTTTTCCCTTTTATTAATCAGCGTGTTACGAGCCTTTAATAATAAACAAATCGATTTCTGTTCAAATTTCGTGAAAATCAATTAAATTAAAATTACTAGTTGGTAGACTAGTCTCTCACTTTAATGAAAATATACAAATGTTCTTTTAATTAAAAAAAAAAGTTTTGTAAATGTTCTATCGGGGCACCCCTGAACCCAGATTCAGCATCATTCCACAGTCACAAGGGCTTCTATGCCCCTACTTGGGTATCTGAATCTAAAAAATATTTCATTTTAATGTAAAAATATTCCAACAAATACTGGACTGCTGTCACTATGCTTCAGAACAAACAGAGGATCTTTTAACATTCATTTTCAATTGATAAACTATAAAATATTTAAATATTTTGGTAAAAGATCCCACAAACCCCACTGCTTTGGGTGTCTCTGGACCCCCTGTGCAGTTTTGTAGAGACTATTTTGACTGTTTTGAATTTATTTTTTCTTCTTTTCTTCTGTCAAATTTGAAATAAAAAAAAGAAAGTGCAATGTGTAACTGTATATGGTGATAAATATCGAAATCAAACAATATGAAAAAGATTATCGTGATAACAATTTTGGCCATATCGCCCAGCCCTATTTCAATGTCTTTAACATAGAAAATCAGGAGTCAGCTTTGGCCACCTTGGAGCTGATACAGAGGTGAGTGTTGAACTTCTGTCGATCCATCACATTTAGTATATGTTTCAGTTACGCTGCAGTTATATTTTCTGTTGTTATTTGTTTACTACTCTGATTTTATATTTTTTTCAGTTGCTGCCCCCTCACTTTGAATGCACTCCCATAACCACATCAAATATGCCCCCACTCTTCCATCCTTTAAAACAGCCCTCAAAACACACCTCATCAGACTAGCTTTCCACAAATAATCTCCCCCTTATGTTGCTTTTACTTCCACACACTTTTAACTCTTTTTGTTTTTCTCTAATAAAATGTCTAATTATTTGTTTTGTTGTATAGATACGCAAAGTGACTTTGAGTATTCAGAAAAGTGCTATATAAATCTGAGTTATTATTATTAATATATTCTATGTTGGTTGTGCAGGTTCACCATTCTAATAAATCCAGAAGGCTCCAAATGCACAGCCAAAAGTGGAGTGAGCCGAAAGACCGAGAAGATGGTTCAGAGAAAACCAACCCCAATGTTACTCGCTTACTCAAGAACCTAAAGGACTTTGAGTGGAAGAAATTAAATATGTAAGTACACCTGATGAATACAGTCATCTTGATTTGTCAGTTGTCAGCTGCCTTTTTACCCCAGGGTAATAGCAACCTCTCTCTTTATTCTTTCTATTTCTATGTTTGTCCAGAGCTGAGGATTGACCATCCACGATCGGGGTCCTCTTAGGGCTGGCTACAAGTGACATGCATTTTTGGTTCAAGTCACTGCCTGTTCTCCTCACTTTCTTAAACAGACAGGCACAAATAGTTATTTGTAGTTGTTTTTGAAAAAATATTCCCTCTCTTCAATCTATTGCAATCTATGCTTGTCACTCTCTCTGCCCTCCTCTCTCACTGACCTCCACTTTTACATTTTGAGATATTTTCAGGAATTAACAGTTATTGTGTATAACCATCTTATGCTAAACATTTTATGTTAACAAATAAACACTGTATGTTACTATGCCTAGGCTATATTGTTTTTCTTCTAAAGACAACACCTGCTTGGTAGAACTGTAAATTAAATGTCTATTTCAGGTAATTTTCATCACAGGATGTTAAACTTTTCCCTGTACAATTACAGTAATATACTGGCAACAGAGTTGCCAGCTAAATACTGTATTTTGTCTTTACAGCAGGCATGCTGTAATAGGTTTTACAGTATTATTTTCCTTACTGTAAAATATATTACAGCAGTCATGCTGTACATTTACGGCATGGATGCTGTAATATATTTTACAGTAAGGGAAAAAATACTGTAAAACATATTACAGCATGCCGGCTGTAAAGACAAAATACAGTATTTAGCTGGCAACTCTGTTGCCAGTATATTACTGTAATTTTACAAGGAAAAGTTTTACAGTGTACTCTTTATATTAACACACAGTATATATAAAAAATGGCAAACATAATGAAGATTTATTGAATTAATATATTATTAATAAGAATAACAAATAAGGCCCAAGTCTTTTAAAATTTCATAGGTGACATTTCTGCACCAGCCCCAGAGCTCCAACACTCTCGTCCGAATTCACTCATTTGTTCACTTACTGCTGAGATATAGTGCACTAACTGCCATTCACTATATAGAAAATATTGAATGAGTGAACGATTGTGGACTCAGCCACTCTAGTCTCGACGATTGCCTTGTGCACATCACGCGCGTACGCGCGCCCCGCTCACCTCGCTGTGCACGCGCAGAAATGCTGTCTGTTCACGCTCCAGTTGTCGATCACAGGAATGGCAGTGATTTACACTTAACTTGGATGTTTAAATGGATTTATATAGTTAATCCGCCTGAAGTAGCTACGATAGTTTCCAGTACCCCCGCAAAGGCGCAGAGTAGGCCTATATGCATAAATACTGCTTAAGACATGCGGGACAAAGCACACTGATATATTGCTGCACAGATTAAAAAATGTACACTTAAATACTGATGTCATAAGAGCACAGTTACAGAATCACCCTGAAAATGGCCATCTCATTACACAGAAAAGCCCATGTTAGAATTAGATCAAAATTTACCTCAGCGGGTTGCCTGAAGTTGGAGCTGTGACTTTAATCTTGAAATATCAGCTTGTCTTGGTGTTAAAAGAAGGCACTGAATGACGGAACTATGACAGTCTCATCACTCAAGTGGGAGCGTCTCATCGCGCTGCTGTGAACTTCTGCTCTCGTAAAAGTCCCATTCAATAATCTCTCAATAAATTACACATTAGTTCAAATTAAATCCAGTTATGTAACGACAGTAATGCCACACATTGTAAAGAAATAAAAGTAAAAAAAATGTAATGTAGTAAATGTAACGAGTTCTACCCAACTCTGACTATAAATCCTCTTCCCAATCCTGTAAAATTAGCCTAAAACGCCTAATCAAGGCATACCCAAAGTAAATTTAAAGCTGTTCTTGAGCCTTTTGGAGTACATGCATGGTTTTGGTCACATTTGAAAGGGGACACTCTTAAGTTTTTTCCCCAGCAGTCAGAATTACTGTAAGTGCTACTGATTTTGAGTAATAGAAGTTTGAACACAATGAAAAATAATTTTGTTTGTCCGCCTGAATTTTTTTTTGCATACAGATGCCTGCAGATGACTATAACTTGTAGCTATTAGCTTGAAAACACAATGGGATCACAGCATGAAGCCTTACCTTGTCCAAGTTCAAATTTTATAACAATACCATAAAAAATTAATATTTTACACATGCTTTTCTAAGGGTACACCCAGGCGTTTCACAAAAGTGCCTTTTGGATACTCCAAAAGGACCCTTTGGTAACCATGGATGTATACCTAGGATAAAAAGGCTACTACTTTTGAACGCTTCAATGTACAGTCATAATTTTGGGCTCTACTGAAAGATGACACTTAGAGCTATCTTATTCCATATACAGATCCACTATTAGTTTTGCTGACACAGAGTAACTGATGCATAAACACATTAGAGTGCCTTTTCCCTTCTTGAAACTAAACGTTGTGCATATAAAAGAATCAAAACTAGTGCTATGGTGCAAAAAATCTTTATATTAAAAATACACATCAAACAATTTACAAATAATTATACAATTTTACAGGTTTCTTGCAACATGCCAGTCATTGTAGCAGTCACGTTTTGGTAAAAAGCACAAAGGCACATCACAGGAGAAGCACTTCACTGGTGTCTTTGCATGACAGTGCCTGCACTTCAGACGACCAGCGGTGCTAGATTCGGTGATGTGCACCGGCCTGTGATGTGCTGTTCCTGGAGCAGGAGCCGTGTGGAGTGTTGAACACAGGAAAACATCCCTTGTGTCTCGCCACTGGACAAAGAGAAGGGAGTCGTTCCTGATCCAGCGTATGCTGCCACGGGGTGATTTTGACTCCACTTGGTTTTCGGGAATCCAATTCTGTTTGTGCGGATGGTTCCACATGCCCAGATCCTCTTCTGAAGGAGGTCACGGAAAAGGGTGGGACTTGTGTAAAAATTGTCAACAAAGAGCTTGTATCCAGTGCCCAGCAACCGTGTGTCCATTAGCTCCATCACTGACTCATAACTGAGCCCCTTGCCACTGTTTCCCTGGAGCTTTCCCTCATAGACAAAAAAGTCCCACGTGTAACCACTCTTGGAGTCCGCCAGAACAAAGAGTTTATATCCCCAGCGAACAGGCTTATTTTTCATATACTGTTTGAGGCTAGATCGGGCTTTGGAAGCAACCATTCGCTCGTCAATGGCAATGTCCTGGCCAGGGTGATAGTTCCTTTTGCAGGCTTCTCTAATCTCCTGGTAAAGTGGCTTTATTTTGCAAAGACGATCGAATGCTGCTGTGCCTCTCCTTTGCTCGTTAGCAGCATCATCCACCAAGCTACTGAGGTGAAGGGATCGGCAGATTGTGAGGAATTTCTTACCAGACATAACCCGTTTTGGGAACGGCAAGCTGTACAGTTTACTTCCTCGCCAGTAATCGGTAAATGCAGAGCATTTTACTACACCCATGTAGATGATCATGGACATGAATGAAAACATGTCCTGCAATGTAAGATCAATCCATGGGTTAGTGGGTGTTGAGTGGTGAGTCGAGCCAGAGTCATTGGTATTTTTAATTATTGTCTGTAAAATAGAATTAGTGAAAAATAGTTGGAAAAGCTGCATGGTTGTGTAAGCAGCTGTTCGTATGAGTTGGGGCCCTGGTGAATTGGCGGGTCTGAAGATCGGCTGTGGTGGTGTTATGTCTGGAACATCAACATCATTCCATCTCTCTCCAGATGTACTTGTTGACATCCCAGCTTGACTGCTGCTGACGCCTCTCCTTGGTCCTCTGCCTCTTGGTCTTCTGCCTCTTGGTCCTCTGCCTCTTGGTCCTCTCCTGCTAGCAGAACCTCTCTTGGGAGTTTGGAGATGGGGCTCCTCTCTTGATGAGGTGCTGTCCTGCTGCTCCACTGTATGTGGCCGCTTGCTGAGTGGGGGAGAAGTATCTGGCTCCCAATCAATATCTGATTCATCAGATAATTGCCTATAGTGAAAATAATAAAATAAAATGTCATTTACAAAGCTAGACAAAACTTTTCCATCTTTTCTGTATTCTACCTTTTTACAGCTTGCTTAATGAAACACACACACCTCCCCAAACTTATATTCTATATATATATATATATATATATATATATATATATATATATATATATATATATATATATATATGTTTAGGGTGTAAATATTCAACGTGTATGTATATTTACTGTAAATACTGTATGCTTTGGCAATGAAAACATCTATTTACCACGCTAAAATAGCTAGATCTGCATCAAACAATGAAACAAAGGCGTAATAAAAACAAACAAAACACACGCACAATCACAATCTCATATTCAACATGTATACATCGTTTTTCCTTTTCAAGTATGTAAATATATATTCGTGTATGTGTATTTACTGTAAATACTGTATGCTTTGGCAATGAAAACATCTATAACCATGCTAAAATAGCTAGATCTGCATCAAACAACGAACTAAAGCCTCACACACACAAAAGCAATACAACTCCCTCAAACAGTTTAAGACACTCACTGGGGAAACACGCGACAAAAGATAACTACAAAATGTGTACTCATTATTGAAACTAAAGCTTATTTATGCAGAATATACATGTTATAAAATACAAGAAAACACTTACTTGTCCAGAGTAATGTCGCCTCCCTCCAGAAACATTTCCTCTGCTTCGGAATCAACATATGAGGATTCATCTGTATTTATCTCCGAAATTTCATCTCCAGACTCATCGCTTTCACGACGAGTGCATTCTTCCAACACATCCTGTAGCGAAAATCTTGTTTTCCTCGTGCGTTTCGCCATTGTTCTAGCTGCAAATCTGTAAACCGCTCCAAAACAACACTGTTCAGCTTTTGCGCACAGACGCAAAAAAAGTTGGGTAATGGCAAGTAAACTTTACGCACACGCTTTATATAAACATTTTTGAAACTTCCCACTAAAGCAGCATATCAATGTTTTCAGAATTTCATTGGCTATACGATGTGCATGTCATTTTCACACTTGGCTGTAATTGGCTTGATTTTTAGACAAAGGAATGGGGGGAGGCACTTACATGTGACACAGACTATGGTTGGCTATTGAAGCCTTTGGATAGGTCATGGAAGCTCCTAATGGGTCAAATGAGGTGTCAATCGAATGGTCAGAGTGCGTGCTTCCATTTTGATACCGGATATAGGAAATGTTTACATCTGAACTGAAGTTATTACCGATAATATGTGAAAGATTAGGTACAGCTGCCAGGTGCTTTGAAATGATGCAACAAGAGTCCGTGGGTATTTATTGATGTAATAATGTGATTTGGACTAAACATTTTACTTGATTTGATCGTTTGGACATTTGACAATGAAACAACACCGTTTTTGTCGGGAATTTATGGGTCAGTGTACAACTATGAGGCTTCATAGGTGAGTTGCCTAAATTTTTTTATTGTTTGTTTATATGTTGGTGGTCTGACAAATATATAGATTGTACCTGCTGTTGTGATTGAATCTTAAAATGGTTTATATTAATAGAAAGTCAAGAAATGTAGCCTTCCAAAGATATGTGGCATGTGTACCAATGTACACACAGCAGTTTTGTGCATCCCATAGTTTTATTTTTTACATTTAACGGCCTGTCCGCGGGCTGTCTAACACTAACAAGATAACTATTTATTATATAATTCTTATGTAACAGGCAGATAAATGTAATCACAATAATTTATTCCAAAAATCGTCAAAATTCAGTATAGAAGTAGTCCAATAAAAAAGAGCAACTTCTGCATCTGTCTTCAAGCCTTTAACCTCTCGGAGCTCTCCACTGCTGAAAAGCCTCGCAGATGTTGTCAACTCATGACCGCACCGTACTATGAGGTCACCGAGGTCCGGAAATATTTTGATGCTATCTATGTACAACTGAATAAAACAAAATAAGTGGTTGATAACTCCTTTGAGTGTCTGCATGCATGTATAATTTAGTTTAGACAGTTGGCTGGATTCTTTAGTGTCCGCAAATACTACAAGAGTGTGACAAAATGGCGCTACTTGAAGATGCACAGCGCATTGACCGTGCAGAGCAGAGTAAAGGCGGTTGGTCTCACTAATGAATTTGACACAGAATTCTCTGTTATAAACCCATCTGATACAAGACACTTAAAGGCTCTGTGCTGAAGCTAGTTGAATCAAGATTAAACTGCCCGTCATATTAAACTACAGTGATGAAGTAAACAAGAAAACATTGTTCCATTAACAACAGTAATTACAGGCTTTTCATTCCACAAATCAGCACCCTTATAGAAACATACCTGATAGTTACTGTAGTAACATTAACTGTAGTAGTAACTATGCTGTTTTGGCAGAAATAGTGTATATATTAGCAATGAATGTTAATATTATTAGCCTACAAAAATATGAAATATTGTATATTAGGGCAATAAAAGTCACTTTTATTGAGGTTGATTTTATTATTTCTACATGTGTTTAGGATATTTTTTTCCATTACAAATTCTATACATTATTATGTATTTATTTATTATTTTATAAATTAATTACATACAATTATTACATCTAACCATGGGGATTTTTTGTATTTAATTTGTTTACCTGTGATTAACATGATCTTACTAATACCATAGTTAAGCTGTGGATACTATGCATGAACAATGGTAAATTGTCATTCATGCAAATACACTGGACACTCATGAATTAAGTATGAAGTTATGACTTATGAAAGATTACTGAATGCACCTTTAAATAATTAAGAGTCTAGCAAAAGGAAAAAAATTGATTGTTTTGGATAATATTAATATGTTCAGTAACAAAGGTAACATAGACCTAGATAAATTAGTTGTTAATTAACTTTTGCTGTTTTTCTGTAGTTAAATAGAGTACATTTTGCTGCCCAGCTCAAAATCAATGCTTTATTTTCAAATGTGCATTTCTATGTGACAAAAATGCAGTAGCCTATTTACATTGTTCACATTTACATTTCTGCATTTGGCAGATGCTTTAATCCAAAGTGACTTACAGTGCACTTATTACAGGGACAATCCCCCCAGCGCAACCTGGAGTTAAGTGCCTTGCTCAAGGGCACAATGGTGGTGGCTGTGGGGCTAGAACCAGCAACCTTCTGATTACCAGTTATGTGCTTTAGCCACTACGCCACCACTCCATATTGCATAAATGCAATTTATTTAACTGATTACTTCCATGAATTCAATATTAATCGATTAAAACAGTACACATAAACATTTATACGTTTCTACGGGTGCCGATATATAAAATGATGACGTTTCGATGCTGCCAATATGTCATTATTGCATGTTTCGGTGTCTGTGCAAATGTAAGAAAATGTATGTTTGCTTGTACCAAACTTTACATAATAATACAGTACATTCTCATGAGATCACGTTGCTCTAGTTCAGCCATGACAGCTTTTGGAAAGATTTAACATGGTAATATGGGTATGGCATATTGATCTTGGCTGACTAGATCTACAACGCTGCTGCAAAACAAGTACTGAGACTTGCTACTGCTAGAAAATACACAGACATACCGAGTTGAGCATTCCTTCTTGTACACACAGCAGGCACTGTATATAAAAGCACATTACCTTTTCAAATAAAACTTTTTTTAAATGATTTAAAATTAAAGCATCTGTCTTTCTGAATTCCACTTTTTCTGCAAACAACACGTGATCTTCCGTGACTGGTTTAAGTTCAGCAGACGACAGGAAGTGCAAAGTGTCCGGCTTGACGCTCTCTTTTCAGCTCCTCCCTCGACTGCAACCTCGTCGATCAGTAAATCAAGATGCAGTTCAAGTCGAAAAAACACCTATGAGTTGAGTTTATGAGAATTTGAGTTTCATGGCTGAACTACTGGAAACTATTAAACTACTGGAAAGTAGCCAAGCAACTGTCGAGCTACTGAGAAATGTGGTTAAGTTGGTATTTTTTGTTATCTACACCCTAACACTGCATGCAAACAATATACTTAAATATACTGATATACCAATTGATTTTTTAAAAGTGAGAAAAGCAGCACATGCTAGGATATAGATCTTTAACAAGTAAAAAAAAACTGTGGTTAAGCATTTGTTTTTTTTTATTATTATTATTATTATTACATTTTATTCACAAAATAACATCTCATACCTTTGTTTTTCATTTTATTTATCTCGCTTTTTCTTTTATCTATGTATGTAGGTATCAGGCAAGCAGAGGTTCTTGAGATGCTCTTGAGATGGCTTAAGAGACCATACATTAAAACAATATACTGCTCTCTGTGTCCCTGACATGGAAGAGATTTAGAGAAAGAGTTAACAAGAATATAGAGGCTGATTGAATAGATCACCAATAAAAAATATTTAGTTGTCTCATATGTTCCTTAATTTGTTTGTAAAAGCTGTTTTAATTCTGGAACAAAGACTACTTATCTAATAGTTTTCATGAGGTCGCCCTTGAAAATAATTGAAAGACGGGAGTGGGGAGGAATCATTGATTATAACACACTCATTGTTAGTCAAGAAGTGACATTCATTTGAATGCTCCCAATTAACTTGAAATATCAATAAGGTCATTCGCAGATAGCATGCAGGTAATCATGTTCTCAAGGGAAAATAAAGTGCTCGCCACTCATCATAGTGTGTTTAATGAAACTCCTTTCTATCTATAATTGCATTGGTGGTTGTTTGTCTGGGAAGTGATGGTTGACAGCATAGAGCATGAGCTTCAGATTATGCTGTGCTGATAAAGCAATCTGTGTCATTCCACCGTACAGCTCAGGAGTCACCACCTGCAGCACTGCTGATGGCAGGCTTATTGGGGAAATATCAGTGGCACATCCAGGACAGATACTCTCCGGATGGCAGCTCTCCCTTTCCTGGTTATGTGCAAATCCCTGACATACAGAGTCTTAGTGCCAGATACCATCCCGCAGATCTACAGAGTTAACACTGTGTATTTGTTATAGGACTGGACAATATGGCTAACAATATTCCTCTTCATAATGTTCGATATCAATACTTATCTCGATATAATTCACATTTGCACATTGCACATTTTGTTTTTAATTTTCAAGTTGTCAAATCCTAAACAGTCAAAATAGTATATACAATCTGTATACTAAACAGTAGTGTCTGAGGGATCTTCTACCAATCGAGTGCAGTTGCATATGAATGTTAAAAGAGAATCTGTTAGTTTTGAAGCATAATGGCAGCATTTCATTTTTACATTCAAATTATTTTTATATTTTGTTACATTCAGATACCCAAGTATGGGGATTAGAAGCCCTTGTGACTGAGGAATGATACTGTATGGGGGTTCAGGGGTATCCTCTGAGATAAAATTTAGAAACTGTAAAAGTCTGAATGGACCATTTTTATATTTTCATTAAAGTGAGAAAGACTAGACAGTTTTATTGTCTTTCCTTGTCATCCATGCCAGAGATGACATCTGATTACTTTCACAAAATTAGAACAGACATCTATTTGTTTATTATTAAAGGATTATAACATGCTGATTAATAAAGCTACATTTAGAAGGAAACATTTTTTATGGTCTATAGACTCTCTGGAAACACATTAACTTATGTGGTGCCTCATGTCTGCTCACATGCAGGGAAAAGAGGCAACGCGTGCAAAGCAGGACAGAGCATAAATGAAGAGCGTACGGGGCTGGAAAGAAATATTTAAGAATACAGCATTAAAAATGTCATTTTCATCACAAATATATGAATTATATGTTTTTGTTTTTTTTTGACAATCTTAACAGTCAACCATTGATGTTGTTTCACAGTGCACAGCCTGTGGCAAATACACAAAAAATGCTACAAATTTGTGTAGCATAAATCCCTATCATTACCATGTTTTTGTGCATGTATCAACCTTGCTTGTGACACAGACACAGTTTTACTATACTAAAATATTTTCCAGGACAAATAATTCTTTTCCAGGAAAATTTGGTATTTTTCTCATTTTACATCACTGGAAAACTGCATTGCAAAATTCCAAGTTTTCTGGGATGCGTGTGAACCCTGACAAAGACTCATATACAGGTGAAACTCGAAAAATTAGAATATCGTGCAAAAGTTCATTAATTTCAGTAATTCAACTTAAAAGGTGAAACTAATATATTATATAGACTCATTACAAGCAAAGTAAGATATTTCAAGCCTTTATTTGATATAATTTTGATGATTATGGCTTATAGCTTATGAAAACCCCAAATTCAGAATCTCAGAAAATTAGAATATTACATGAAATCAATAAAAAAAAAAGGATTTTAAATACAGAAATGTCGGCCCTCTGAAAAGTATAATCATGCATATGTACTCAGTACTTGGTTTGGGCCTCTTTTGCATTAATTACTGCTTCAATGCGGCGTGGCATGGATGCTATCAGCCTGTGGCACTGCTGAGGTGTTATGGAAGACCAAGATGCTTCAATAGCGGCCTTCAGCTCTTCTGCATTGTTTGGTCTCATGTCTCTCATCTTTCTCTTGGCAATGCCCCATAGATTCTCTATGGGGTTCAGGTCAGGCGAGTTTGCTGGCCAATCAAGCACAGTAATACCATGGTCATTGAACCAGGTTTTGGTACTTTTGGCAGTGTGGGCAGGTGCCAAGTCCTGCTGGAAAATGAAGTCAGCATCTCCATAAAGCTTGTCTGCTGAAGGAAGCATGAAGTGCTCTAAAATGTCCCGGTAGACGGCTGCGTTGACTCTGGACTTAATAAAGCACAGTGGACCAACACCAGCCGATGACATGGCTCCCCAAACCAACACAGACTGTGGAAACTTCACACTGGACTTCAAGCATCTTGGATTGTGTGCCTCTCCATTCTTCCTCCAGACTCTGGGACGCTCTCATCAGAAAAGAGGACTTTGGACCACTGAGCAACAGACCAGTTCTTTTTTTCTTTAGCCCAGGTAAGACGTTTGACATTTGAAGCCCATGTCCAGGACCCGTCTGTGTGTGGTGGCTCTTGATGCAGTAACTCCAGCCTTAGTCCACTCCTTGTGAAGCTCCCCCACACATTTGAATGGCCTTTTCCTGACAATCCTCTCCAGGCTACGGTCATCCCTGCTGCTTGTGCACCTTTTTCTTCCACACTTTTCCCTTCCACTTAACTTTCTATTAATGTGCTTTGATACAGCACTTTGAGAACATCCAACTTCTTTTGCAATTACCTTTTGAGGCTTTCCCTCCTTGTGGAGGGTGTCAATGATGGTTTTCTGCACAACTGTCAGGTCAGCAGTCTTCCCCATGATTGTGAACTCAACTGAACCAGACTGAGAGACCATTTAAAGGCTCAGGAACCCTTTGCAGGTGTTTAGCTGATTAGAGTGTGACACTTTGAGCCTACAATACTGAACCTTTTCACAATATTCTAATTTTCTGAGATTCTGAATTTGGGGTTTGCATAAGCTGTAAGCCATAATCATCAAAATTATATCAATACTTTGCTTGTAATGAGTCTATATAATATATTAGTTTCACCTTTTAAGTTGAATTACTGAAATTAATGAACTTTTGCACGATATTCTAATTTTTCGAGTTTCACCTGTATCCATGAGAGCTGTTGGTGTACATTGCAGGATCAAACTCTATGAAATAGGCCAAAAATATTAAACAGAACTTAATAAAAATGACCTGTTATAAGCTTCCAGATGGACTGTGATGCTCCTCATTGAATGATACCTACTTAGTCAAAGCAGGGACAACACTCTCTTAAACTACATAGAAAATGAATTAACCACTAACAAAAGCTCTCTTTGGCCAAAATCAAAGGGCAATGCATCTACATGTATTTCCTCTGTTAATTGGGGATCACTTCAAGGACTTTAATACTAAAACTTAAACACGTAAATATAAAATCATTTTGTTTAATCATTGACCCACAACACTAACTTTATTTACAAATTTTAACCAGTAATAGTTCTACAAATAAATTACTAATATTGGCATTATATTCATTGATTTTCTGTAATAGCATTTCATGTACAGCTGCTTTGATACAATGCCTGTTGTGAAAAGCGCTATACTGTATAAATACATTTGGCATGACAAGACTGTGAATGTATTACAGTTTTTCTCAATTGCTAAAACACTAAAATCCATTGGCTGAACAAAGTTCTCAGTTGCCTGAACTCATTTAGCTAATTGTGGAGTCTGTTGTCAATACCGTAAACAATTTCACATGGTAAAACACAATTTGCAGATCTCACTTAGACTTTTCAGCAAAACTCTGAACACATTCTCATTCTCAAAACACATTCTGCACTCTAATGCCATCCATACTGGTAAACACAAGTGGCAACAATCAAATACAAATAGAGAACACATGTCATTTGATTGAACACAACCACTCAAAACTGATTCAACCTGTTTCAAATGATGTGACACAACCAATATAAGCCAGTTCAGAGAGCAAACAGGTTGTTGAAAGTGGGAAAGAGAAAGTCTGAGAATGGATAGAAGAAACAATGTGAGAGGACGAGTGCGTATGCGAGGTGGGCGTCGAGGAGGAGGAGGGCAAGAAAGAGGAAGAGGAGGAGGAGGAGGAGGGCAAGAAAGAGGAAGAGGAGGAGGAGGAGGGCAAGAAAGAGGAAGAGGAGGAGGGGGCGAGGAGGAGGAGGAGGAGGAGGAGGGGGGGCAAGGAAGAGGAGGAGGAGGAGGGGGCAAGGAAGAGGAGGAGGAAGACAAAGAGTGGAAATATCTGATGAAATTCGAGCAACAGTCATAGACCATGTTCTTGTCCATGGGACTGACAATGAGGGAAGCAGGACTTAGAGTGCAACCCAATTTGAGCCGATTTTCTGTGTCCACCATAGTAAGGACATTCAGAGAAGAGAACAGGTACAGTATACTACTGTATTTTTGTAATAGCAAATTTACTGTACTACACTATATGCAACTGTTTCAATAGACATTTGCAAACTACATTACTGTATGTATAGTACTGCATGCATTTTTTTGTAACTGCACATCTACTTTTTTTTAGAATTGCAAGGCTGCCACATGCAGGTGGAAGGACAGCTATATTCACTCCTGAGCAAGAGGCCGTTATAGTGGGCATGGTCCTTCAAGATAATTTAATACGACTCAGAGAAATCCAGAGAAATCCAGGAACGAGTGATACAAGACAACACACACTTCCAGGGAATCGACAGTGTGAGCATTTCCACAATTGACCGTGTCCTCCATCGTAACAGGATGCGAATGAAACAAGTATACAGAGTACCTTTTGAGCGCAACTCACCAAGGGTGAAAGAACTGTGAGCTCAGTATGTGCAAGTAAGTAGACATTCAGAAATATTTACTGTAATCCAGATTGTCTACAGTACTAACACATACTATGTGAATGACATTACTCTTCAGTATATACAATGTATGTGAATTAGAAGTGCATACAGTAGGCCTAATTGTACTCTACAGTATATCACTGTCTCTGTACGACTTACACAATTCTAAATACAGTATATTGTATTTCTACACAGACAATATTTGACTTGGAATCCTAGGACAGACCCCATGAGTTCATCTTTGTCGATGAAGCTGGCTTCAATCTAACAAAGAGGAGAAGGAGAGGCCGAAACATGATTGGACAGCGGGCCATTGTTGAAGTCCCTGGTCAACGAGGTGGCAATGTCACAATCTGTGCTGCTATTAGCAACCATGGTGTTCTACATCACCATGTTACACTCGGGCCATATAACACCCAGCACCTTCGAAGATTTGCTGTATGCTCCAGACACAGAAACTGTTCCAAATAGTCAACAAGATGATTATGGTGTCTTCTAAAATACATAATTTTGGCCAAATTCTAAGCAAGCATCACACGAATCATTCGCATATAAGGTAGCACCAAATGCATTGCAACAACCCTCACTAGACTCACTATGATTACAATAGAGTTCTGTGTTAACATGTTGCTAAGCTAATGATGCAATACCCTAATTAGCACAAAAAATGTCTAGCAGACTCAAATATTTGGTGAAATAATCAATTTTAAGTTGAATTAAGACTTTTTCATCTTTTTTCATGTTTCATCAAACATTTGTGGCAAATCAAAAGCTCATTTTGCATAAATGTAACGAGTGCCCAATTTGATATTTTCCACGATCCTTTAAAATTATTTTGAGATTCTCTTAAGAAAATAGAGTTTATGGCAAATTTGCCACTAATTTGTTCACTGCAAATGTTTGCCAGATGTTTGCAGCTCTTCACCGTTGGTGGTAAACCTGCAGAAAACCTTTGGCAACAATTTGCCGCAAGTTTGATGGCCAATCTAAGAGATATTTTATTTCAGCAGCAGGTTGAAGAGCAGCAGGGTCAAGAGCTAAATGAGAATCCCATTCCCACATATGTGATAGTGTGGGACAATGTCAGATTCCACCGAGCTGCTCAGGTAAGGGAATGGTTTAACATCAATGGGCAGTTTATGAACTTGTACCTCCCTCCATACTCGCCTTTCCTGAATCCGATTGAGGAGTTTTTCTCCTCTTGGAGATGGAAAGTTTATGATAGACAACCCTACACCAGAGTAAATCTGCTGCAAGCCATGGATTTAGCCTGTGGTGATATTGGTGAGGAATCATGTCAGGGCTGGATACGACACACAAGAGGCTTCTTCCCCCGTTGCCTCAGGAGGGACAATATTGCTTGTGATGTCGACGAAGTGATCTGGCCTGACCCAGGCCAAAGACAAGAAGCACATTGATCACGTTTACTCCTTTCATTTGTGTCCCTTTGAGTATTGTATACTGTAGTACAGTGCACTGCTGTAGACTGTACAATGAAAAAATATGAAATTTGTTTTGAGATTAAAAATTTAGTTCTCCCTGAGAACTATATGTTTTGAACAATGTGTTTTAAATTTTTTGGTGTATTGTTTACTGACTGCTTGATAGTGTATAGCATTTTGATCACTTTGTTTATGATTTGAGAGCAGTGTTTGATTTTGAACACAGGTAAAACTGTTTTGAGGCGAAAGTTTCATTTTGCAAGAGGAGTCAGAGGTTTTGTAAATAGTGCTTGAAGATGAGGTTTTGTGTTTAATGTTTTCAGAAAATGGAGCAAGGTTTCAGAAATTGTGTTTTAGCAATTGAGAAAAACTGTAAGTACGAGTATGCTAGGGCTACTAGCTTATGTAACTAGCCTATTTATATTTCTTTCATGCATTATCAAAGAATAACAATCAACACAATATCAAAATTAAACAGTCTTCTTTAAAGGCCATGCAAAGCCTATGAGAAGGTATTGCCTTGTTCCATCAACGCAGAATCCGAAATGACTCCCAAAATTTTTTGGCCTTCCCCCAAAACTCTTAAATTTGTTTATGCCATAAAATAACACAATGAAACCCCATGCAAAACACCAGCTGCACAAAATGTAGGGGTGTTTGGACAGCAAGGGCAAAGAGACCCAAGAGCAGAGGAACAGTTCAAAGGATTTATTAACATTAAATATCTACAATTATGCTGGCGAAGAATGAAGATCCTGGCACCGACTGTAGTTGCGGGGGAGAAGTTTGTGGATGCATTCGTGCCATGGCCGCGCAATGGGTAAATTTGTGAATAGTGTGTTCGTAGGCGAGTGTGCGCGTCATGAGCAGAATCGTGAGGAGTCCTCCGTTGAAGTGATGTGAGGTACAGAGAACAAATGCACAGAAAACTGGAAGGCAACCACAATTCCAACATGCGGGCAGAGATGAAGAATCCTCCGTTGAAGATTTGTGAGTGCAGAGAACAAGCGTTCAGCAAACTGGAAGGCAACCACACTCCCGACACACGGGCAAATACAGGCAACCAAACAGATACACAAGACTGGCCCATGGGAGGTGGGCGTGCTAACGAGGAGGCTAAAAGATACAGCCTCTAGCATCAGTCGGTAGTGCGCCTCTTGAGGCCAGGGGAGTGAAGTTTACATACTGCACATCTTCCTACCAGCTGGCTCCCGTTACACTCACCCCCCTAAACCTCACTCCTATCTGGGACACAGCACCACTGTAGCCAGTCCTACCCAACCTGCTCCAAACAGGACTCAAAGCGGCATCTCCAGCTTGGGAGGTGGGCATGCTAATGAGGCATGCCTTCTAGCGTCTGTCGCTAATGAGGCCAGGGGAGTAAGGGTTAACATACTGCACAGTTACCTAAAAGCTGGCTCCCGTTACACTAGTACGCTAATTAGTGGCCCTGGGAACAATCAGTGTTCCAGTGGAAACACTGATCATGCATGCCAGCAGCACCTGTGAAACGTGAGGGAGAGAAATAACAAAACAAATCAACAAACTAACTGGAGCTGAGACAAGGGGTGACAGTAAATCTTATATCACCAGCATGTGGTCTCCCAAAGCTATTACAGCAGACTATATTAAACAGAAGGAAAACTGACTATGAATTGAAAAGCACACAAATTACAGTGGGTACTCAATGAAAATTGTACTCTTTACCATGTGTAGTACTGCACATTAAAACATTACATTCTCACACGTGAGACCTGTTCGTAAAATCACCACCAGGAGGTGCAAAGGGTCACTTTTGGCACCATCGTTAAGTGTGTAGAAAGTGAGAGTTATGATCACTGATCAACATTGTTCATATTATTTGTATTGTATTTTTTACATATTGAAGATTAGAAGGTTATCTAAAAATGCTAAATGAATGGCATATCTTATACAGGTGAAACTCGAAAAATTAGAATATCGTGCAAAAGTTCATTAATTTCAGTAATTCAACTTAAAAGGTGAAACTAATATATTATATAGACTCATTACAAGCAAAGTAAGATATTTCAAGCCTTTATTTGATATAATTATGATGATTATGGCTTATAGCTTATGAAAACCCCAAATTCAGAATCTCAGAAAATTAGAATATTACATGAAATCAATAAAAAAAGGTTTTTAAATACAGAAATGTCGGCCCTCTGAAAAGTATAATCATGCATATGTACTCAGTACTTGGTTTGGGCCCCTTTTGCATTAATTACTGCCTCAATGCGGCGTGGCATGGATGCTATCAGCCTGTGGCACTGCTGAGGTGTTATGGAAGACCAAGATGCTTCAATAGCGGCCTTCAGCTCTTCTGCATTGTTTGGTCTCATGTCTCTCATCTTTCTCTTGGCAATGCCCCATAGATTCTCTATGGGGTTCAGGTCAGGCGAGTTTGCTGGCCAATCAAGCACAGTAATACCATGGTCATTGAACCAGGTTTTGGTACTTTTGGCAGTGTGGGCAGGTGCCAAGTCCTGCTGGAAAATGAGGTCAGCATCTCCATAAAGCTTGTCTGCTGAAGGAAGCATGAAGTGCTCTAAAATGTCCCGGTAGACGGCTGCGTTGACTCTGGACTTAATAAAGCACAGTGGACCAACACCAGCCGATGACATGGCTCCCCAAACCAACACAGACTGTGGAAACTTCACACTGGACTTCAAGCATCTTGGATTGTGTGCCTCTCCATTCTTCCTTCAGACTCTGGGACCTTGGTTTCCAAATGAGATGCAAAATTTGCTCTCATCAGAAAAGAGGACTTTGGACCACTGAGCAACAGACCAGTTCTTTTTTCTTTAGCCCAGGTAAGACGTTTGACATTTGAAGCCCATGTCCAGGACCCGTCTGTGTGTGGTGGCTCTTGATGCAGTAACTCCAGCCTCAGTCCACTCCTTGTGAAGCTCCCCACACATTTGAATGGCCTTTTCCTGACAATCCTCTCCAGGCTACGGTCGTCCCTGCTGCTTGTGCACCTTTTTCTTCCACACTTTTCCCTTCCACTTAACTTTCTATTAATGTGCTTTGATACAGCACTTTGAGAACATCCAACTTCTTTTGCAATTACCTTTTGAGGCTTTCCCTCCTTGTGGTGGGTGTCAATGATGGTTTTCTGCACAACTGTCAGGTCAGCAGTCTTCCCCATGATTGTGAATTCAACTGAACCAGACTGAGAGACCATTTAAAGGCTCAGGAACCCTTTGCAGGTGTTTAGCTGATTAGAGTGTGACACTTTGAGCCTACAATACTGAACCTTTTCACAATATTCTAATTTTCTGAGATCCTGAATTTGGGGTTTTCATAAGCTGTAAGTCATAATCATCAAAATTATATCAAATAAAGGCTTGAAATATCTTACTTTGCTTGTAATGAGTCTATATAATATATTAGTTTCACCTTTTAAGTTGAATTACTGAAATTAATGAACTTTTGCACGATATTCTAATTTTTCGAGTTTCACCTGTAGATCTTGAATTTACCATTGGCATTTTGAAAGAAAAAAAAAGATTGAATGTCAGCCTTTTTCAATCGATGAAAACTATTGCTTCATAGATATTAGTTACCTAATTATCTTCCTACAAATCAAAATGAAAAGACATTGTGAAAATTCATACAATTGATTTGTTAGCCTTAATAAAAACAAAAACAACAACAATGTATTTTATTAACACCGTTTACCTGTGTTATAATTGGCCCAGCTAATGTAGGGTGCTTCTCAAGCGTTGCACTGGATATCTCGGCTGCCATGTCGCGTGAAAACCTTTGAAATGCAGTCTTGTTTTACAGCCTTCAATTGTCATATTCTGAAGGCCTTCAATCATTCGTGGCCTTCAATCTTCCACAGTCCCTTGCACATGTCCCAAATGATGAAAAATGGCTGAAAACGAGTTGCGTGACCATGGAGACGGAAACCTTAATGACGCAACAATGCACTCTTTTTTCTCTCCAAGTATTTATTTTCATTTGAAGCAATGACAGTATTTAAAAAAAAAAGGGCAAGTAGTTTAGACAATACAACAAATTAGAAGACACAATGCACCAAATAATAAATAAATAAAAGGGCAATTATATGAATTTGAAAAGCTTTAAAAGTTTTATAGTTTTTACAAGTCTAGGGTTCCATATTTTCATATTTGAAAGGGTTTCAATATAAATTCTAAGATCAGTGTTTCACAATTTAGTATATAAAGGCTTTTATTTTAGTGACTAGCTATGTGCATAAACATTTTTCTAAAATAATTTAGAGATAAAGGACATATCTCTCATTTTCTAAAGTATATGGATATTCTAAACAAAATAAATCATCACATGTTTCTAAACATGGTTTGCCATGTTATATTATACGTGATATACCTTTAAAATTACGGAGGATGTTGTGGAGTTGTGAAAAGCTCAAGTTCTTTGTTGACATGTGTAGACTTGTTGCCTATAGGGGCTATGCCCACAGATCTTATGCATCTGGTCTTAGGATTGAAAGTTGTAATTATTTTTATTTTTTTTATATATATATATGTGGAAAAGTAAAATGCAATAAGCAGATGAACAATATGCCTTTATTGCATGAATACACATTTAACAACATATATACATTTGATATCGATGAAGTTAATTTAAATATTCTAAATAAAGGGGGCCCGGGTAACTCAGCAATTAAATGCGTTGACTACCACCCCAGGAGTCGCAGGTTTGAACGTAGGGCATGCTGAGTGACTCCAGCCAGGTCTCCTAAGCAACCAAATTGGCTTGGTTGCTAGGGAGGGTAAAATCACATGGGGTAACCTCCTCGTGGTCGCTATAATGTGGTTTGCTCATGGTGGGCCGCATGGTGAGTTGTCCGTGGATGCTGCGGAGAACAGCGTGAAGCCTCCACACAAGCTATGTCTATGTGGTAAAGTGCTCAACAAGCTGCGTGATAAGAAGTGCGGATTGATAGTCTCAGACGCAGTGTTGGGGAGTAACAGAATACATATAACGGGATTACATATTTAAAATACAAAATATAATTAACTGTATTCCACTACAGTTACAATTTAAATCCTTGGTAATTAAATTACAGATACATTCCAAAAGTATTTTGATTACTTTAGAGAGTGCTTTGCATTTTATTATCATTTGTTTAATTTTAAATTTAATCCTTTCAGATGGAAAACATTTATACATATAAATTATGCAATCCAAAGTGCATTTGAACAGCGGTGAAACACTTTCTTATGATGTGTTACATTCACACAAGCAGACAGAGAAGTACGTTTGGAGCAGACGAAATATAAATAAACCTTGTGCAAATTGTCAGCTTTACGCTAAGCTAAAATACTATTTCTAGCCATTTTACATGCACGTATCAGGCACAATCATATTTTGTTATCAAGAAACTTCACGTTGCATCATAATTTCTTTTTTCTAATAAGAACTTTGATATTAGGGCAAAAGTTGTATTCTTGATGATAATTTTTTTTATTATTTTCCAGCTCCTGAGGCACATCGGGATCAAGTCATGTCAAGTGGTTTTTATACCATATACAGTTAGTACGGTACACCGTGAAACCAGACAACGTTCCTCCGGGACCATGGTGCTACATAAAACAACAATAGAACAAACACAGAAACACATGAGACTACACAGACTAAATAGCATACCTATATAAAGTGAACGTGCAAACGTGTGCAAAAAGTATGGACAGTACAATGAATTACTAAACATGAACAGGACAATAGGCACAGTGAGAGACCAGTACACAGTAGTGCAAAAAGATGACAGTTTCTAAAAATGACAAATGTAAACATAACATACTATGAGATAGTGTTCTATGGACATAGCAGTTATTGAGGTAGCAGCCAGGTATAAAGTGACAATAATTAAAGTGCAACTCAGTATGTGTGTGTGTGTGTGTGTGTGTGTGTGTGTGTGTGTGTGTGTGTGTGTGTGTGTGTGTGTGTGTGTGTGAGCGTGTATTTATCACTTTGTGGGGACCAAATGTCCCCATAAGGATAGTAAAACCCGAAATTTTTGACCTTGTGGGGACATTTTGTCGGTCCCCATGAGGAAAACAGCTTATAAATCATACTAAATTATGTTTTTTGAAAATGTAAAAATGCAGAACGTTTTCTGTGAGGGTTAGGTTTAGGGGTAGGGTTAGGTTTAGGGGATAGAATATAAAGTTTGTACAGTATAAAAACCATTATGTCTATGGAAAGTCCCCATAAAACATGGAAACACAACATGTGTGTGTGTGTGTGTGTGTGTGTGTGTGTGTGTGTGTGTGTGTGTGTGTGTGTGTGTGTGTGTGTGTGTGTCAGACCAGTCTCTGTGTATTGAGGAGTCTGATGGCTTGGGGGAAGAAGCTATTACACAGTCTGGCCGTGAGGGCCCGAATGCTTCGGTACCACTTGCCAGATGGCAGGAGAGTGTTTTTTGTAAATGGAGGGAATGGATGGAATAATATGATCTTCTCAGCTGTCCTCACTATCCTCTGCAGGGCTTTGCGGTCCGAAACGGTGCAAGTCCCAAACCAGGCAGTGATGCAGCTGCGCAGGATGCTCTCAATAGTCCCTCTATAGAATGTAGTGAGGATGGGGGGTGGGAGATGTGCTTTTCACAGACTTCGAAGAAAGTAGAGACACTGCTGGGCTTTCTTGGCAATAGAGCTGGTGTTGAGGGACCAGGTGAGGTTCTCCGCCAGGTGAACACCAAGGAATTTGGTGCTTTTGATGATCTCCACAGAGGAGCCGTCGATGTTCAGTGGAGAGCGTTCACTCTGTGCTCTCCTAAAGTCAACAACCATCTCTTTTGTTTTGTCGACATTCAGAGACAGGTTGTTAGCTCTACATCAGTCTGTTAGCCGCTGCACCTCCTCTCTGTATGCTGACTTGTCATTCTTGCTGATGAGACCCACCACGGTCGTGTCATCGGCAAACTTAATGATGTGGTTCGAGCTGTGCATTGCTGCACAGTCGTGAGTCAGCAGAGTGAACAGCAGTGGACTGGGTAGCCGAGGTATGGCGGGGATCCGCCCAGTATGCGCCTGGGATGTTTGTGTAAACAAGATCAAGCGTGTTCGCCCCTCTCATTGCAAAGTCCACATACTGATGGAATTTAGGGAGCACTGTCATGAGATTTGCATGATTGAAATCTCCGGCGACAATAAATAGTCCGTCAGGGTGAGCGTTCTGCAGTTCACTAATAGCCCCATACAGTTCACTGAGCGCTTCCTTAGCATTAGCGCTGGGGGGAATGTAAACTCCGGTTATAATAACAGTGGTGAATTCCTGTGGTAAATGAAAAGGTCTGCATCTAACAGTCACAAGCTCCACCAGCAATGAGCAGTAACTAGAGACTAGCATAGAGTTATTGCACCATTCTGTGTTGATGTAAACACACAAGCCACCACCGCGAGTCTTACCACACAGAGCTGCATTTCTGTCGGCACAAAACGAGGTGAGCCTGTCTAGCTGAATGGCGGCATCCAGAACTCTGTCGCTGAGCCACGTCTCTGTGAAAACAAAGACGCAGCAGTCTCTAAGCTCACGCTGTGTAGTCTGCTGGAGTCGGATGTAGTCCAGTTTATTGTCCAGGGAGCAAACCTTTGAGAGCAGGATAGACGGGAGAGCCGGCTAGGGTTTGTTTTTATCCAAGAATGGACCCCCGCCCTCTTGCTGCACTTTCGATTCCTCGCACACCGCTTACAACGTCGCGTAGCTTCTCCTGCAGATCATCATGCAGCTTAATTTCATGCATCATGTAGCTTGTTGCATGAATCTTATATTTTAGCAGTGCCTGGCAATAGACACAAACACCAGTTTCTCCAATGTCCATGTGCCGTAAAAGTCGGGCTAAGTGACAAAAATAGCACCATTTTGGATCCGGAGTGGCCGCTGCACGCTACCATGCCGCCATCTTCGATCAAAAGATTTTAAGCTGTTACTGTTTGTTTTTAGCTGAATGGGTTAGCCCCACCCTACCTCTCGAGCCTCCTGCATATAAACAAATCCTCAAGGTCTTTTAGGTCCTGTGAACAGAGAAATGTAACTGTACCCAGGTCCAGGTTAAAACTAAGTGATGACATGCAGCTCTTTCAGTGCCTTGGCCTGATGTACTTACAGGAGGGCCATGGCATGCAGGGCGGAGGCGGCCTGTCCAGCAGCACTGTAGACTTTGGCAACCAGAGACAATGTAGTCCTACAGGCCCTTGAGGGGAGCGCTGGATGATCCCACCTGTGGGACCTCCATGTACCTGTAGGCTACCCCGCCTTCGATGGTAGTGAGAACGGATGAACCTGGAAGCCAGTTTCAGGCAGTAAAAAGGTGCCCTCCATGACTTTGTCAGTTCGTCATGCACTTCCAGGAAGAAAGGGACCAGGGGAGGGGGGGCATGGCTGTGAACACAGGAACCATTCTCCGAACACAGGAACCATTAATCTAGCCGCAAGGGCTCACGGGAGGATGGAGGGTTCCAGTCCAACCCGACACTCGCGGTGGCCCGGGTAAGCATGGTGGTCAGCTCTGCATCAGACTCAGACTGGACAGGCAGACCCAAAGGTGGCGGACCAGTAGAGTCCTTGCCGTCCGACATCGCCAGAGCGCTCTCCAATGCAAAGAGACGTTATGAGACGTTATGCTGGCCATGAGGCAAGCTGGTTTCATCTCGGAACTTGGGGCAAACGAGCGTGCTGGGGAATGGGAGTTGTGCAGGGATTTACCCAGCAAGACCACGTCCATTGAACTCCCCAAATCACCTCCAGCACCAGCCGGGTGTCACCTGGCCTGGTGTCACCTGCTGCTTGATCGCTGAGTGTAGGGAGATACCCTTTAGATGCGGCCATAAGCACACTCCATTCTGTATTCAAACACTCTGCACCAACTCCACTTCATAGATTTTTAAAAACTCCACCACTCTGTACATGTCTAAATTACTTAAATAATGGATTAATTAAATAACTGAAACAAATGAATGATCTTGATTATGCAGTGCTGTATGTTATTCTCAATTACATCACTTTATGTTCAGTAAAGGCACTGCAACAAATCGCCCTTGATATAGTAACCTCACATACTTCATTACATTTCCATTCAGCTCTATGCATTTAAGGCGAGCCGAGAACTTCTCTACTAAATAGACCCCCATCTGAATTTATGGGATAATGAAAGAAAGGTTCCATTTGTTCATATTCTCTGTATATGACATAAACCTTCTCCAGACACTGAAGAATATTCATTACTAATTCAATGCAGCCTCCAAAACCCATACTTGAGAGATTAACTCTAGTGCTACCTATAACAACCTCCTCGAACTGGCAAACCTCAGTAAAACCTGGAGGGATTGGGCCGTTTTCATGTTGTTTCTTCAAGACAATTTTATCAGTAAGACACGCAGACTTGAGTGAAATTTAAGATGACATTTATTTGATGAATACAAAACAGATATGTAATGTCTCTCTTTGGTGTAAGCCTGGTCGTTGAACTACCAATTTGTAGAACGTTTCAATTTAAACACCTTGAACAAGCAGCCATAACAGCCAAGTACCTGGCATAATGTAACATTTACATGTGTGGCAGGATGGGTTATCACCCCTCCCACTTGTCTGAGGTTTGGCCAATGGCCTGGTATCTGTTGCGTATAAGAGCACGGGCTACCAGTTCATTGATGTGCGTCATTTTCCGGGGCCGTGACGTCATCTGCGCGCCCTGCTGCTTTCTTTGCTGGAGTGCAGTGTTGAATGTGTTGCTCGTAAAGAACGCCGAAGCTGCTAATCCGCTGGCTGTGCTGTCTACTGAGTGTGTACTTCCTGGGAAGTTGAATGTGGACAATTTAGACGGGTAGAGGAAGGGTTGTGTGCGACGGTGCTTTTGGGGTGCTTTGAGTGGGTATCTGACTAATCAGTATGCTTCATGTAGCGTAAGATCTATCTGCATTTCCTGCCAATGAGCTTTGTCGGAGACATTTGGCTCCATCCACCGCCTAGTTTGGGATAGTGATCCTGGGTCAGCATGCTTTGCTGTGAGTATATTGCTCGAGCGTGAAGCCTTATTGTATTGCATATTGTGTATTCTATATTGTATTCTATATTGTGTGTATTGTACATAATTATTGTGTTGTGTAAGTATGTGTACATTTGATTTATAAATTGTGTTGTGTAAGTATGTTGTTTATTGTAATTGGTATATGTCTCGTCACTGTCATGACTGCTATGTTGCTCGGAACTGCACACAAGAATTTCACCTACAGTTGCACTTGTGTACATGGTAGTGTGAAAATAAAGTGATTTGATTTGATTTGAAGGGTGAATGAATTGCAGTATAACATCATCTGTTTTGTTTTAGGCACGCGCTAAGGGCAATAGCGGCGTTTCGAATGAATATGTGCTCTGTGCCTCATCATAATGTGCTGATTGCTCCAACGCCCTGCGCTTCATCATAAAGTGCTGTTTGCTTTGTGCTTCATCATAGACTGCTGTTCTGTTTCCACTGATTATCCCGCGTCTAGCACGGGACTGATACCCTGCCCATGAGCTCTCATGTTGTTTTAAAGTGAATGTTCTGTGCTAGGCTCAGTGATTTAGTGCTTGGTGTTTCTTTTGTTTCTTTCTTGTTTATTTCTTTAATTGATTTCAATGGTCAAGCAAGTTTCGAATTTGTATTTTTGTTTTTAATTTAATTGTGATTAGAGAATTCATGTTTTGCTTTCATCAAACCAGTATACATTTGTAACTCAAATTTGGTTGAGTTACACTGCCAAATCTATTTGACCATTTGCTTAGTGACTCTTTATTTAATTTGAGTTTATACAGTGTTTTTTGTTATTTTTCTTGGGTTTTGATTTGTGACGACTGAGTTGGGACCAAATGGTTGGTTCCTTCTTGGGATTGTATTAATTAATTCATATAATTAATTAATTATATAGTTGTATTCTGTTTTCTTTGCATATCCATGCTCTTTGTTTAATGTCTTTTTCTTTCGTTTGTTGGCAGTATCTGGGCACCCGGGGGGCAGACGAGTGACTTTTTGGTGGTCTTCTCTGACATGAGTTGCTGAGTGTGTGCCAGTGTGTGTGCACAGAGTGATTTTCATAAGGGTGATATCTTGAGACTGCCCCTGTTGGTAAGCCCGGGTTCCTCTGCTGCCAACGATAGAATTTAACAAATAGATGAGAGTGATTGCTGGTCAACACCTTTTATAACTATTGTGTCTTTTAACAATTAATAAACTTTTTGCAGGATTACCATTGTCTCTGATTCCATCTATGATTAGGATCTGCGTGTGCCTTTCAGTTAGAGGTTGTTAAATTCTTGGGGTGAAATTCCTCAGGTGGCGTAGTCGAAAATAATATCAACCGGAGCTGAGCGTGGGTATAATTTTTGCTCCGCCCGACTCCATATATAATAGAGCTGCCCTCACACGCTTTGCCACACATGCATTGGCCGGGAATCGGACCCCTTCTCCCGCGTGGCAGGCGAGAATTCTACCACTGAACCACCAATGCTTGCTATAGCTGCATACAGTTTTCTAAATGTTCATGTTAGGGTTATGGCTCAAGACCTCATTCAGGAATACAGGCATCCATATTGATAGGGAATCAACCTTGCACTCAAATGCTAAAAAGCAGCTAAGAATGTATCATAACATTTCCCCTGACAACATACATCCTTTGTGCATAATGCAAACACTTCTTATTACAAGTAACATAGACACTTTTTCTGACAACATCCTCAACTCACAAATATAATGAGAGAAAAATGTATAGCACAATAAGGACAGACAGCTTTCACAGGAAGTTCCCTGGTACAACCCAACACATGTAACTTGCATTGCCCAAGAATCGGACCTGGTAAAAAGAAAGACATTTACCACTGAACCATCAACGAACATGCTTTTCACAATTGTTGGAAGCAACTTGCCAAACCGAATGTCAAGTAGAGATGAAGGCAAAGTTTAAAGGGAAGCTATTGTGATGGTGTTGAACTACCTCCTGCAGACCCGCAGCACCACCAGTTTCAGAACCCCAGCGCCAGAACCTGAAGTGAGGGGCGGAGCTTATGTTCTAAACCGAGTAGCGCCACCTAACGTTTTGGAGCGTAGTTTGCTTTTATTACAAACGAAACATCATACTTCATACGTATGTTATAATGATACATTAAGGTACAGTACAATAAGCATTTTAAAACATTGAGCTTGTGTAATATAATTGTATATAGTTATCCGTTTCATTGTATTATGAGAGTTACTTCCTGATCATGATGGTGAAAAATAATGCTTGAAACTTATGGGCATTTTATATAAAATATACTTTATTTCACAAGAACATGTGCAGCATGCATTTTTCTTTATGTAAAATAAAACATGTCAAAAAACTAAAAAAGAGAGAAAATTCAGCATCATTTTAAAAGAAACAATAAAAATATATACAACAAATGACCAATTCACCCCTAGGCCCATTTTATCATGACAATCCTGTATAAATTAAACTTAAAATGTATCAAATGAGGAATTCACTCTCAGGCCCATTTTGTCCTTACATTCTTGCAAAAATAACTCCATGTCATCCCTGAAGACAATATGAAATAGAAAGGGCTCTCTGGAAGCTTCTGACTGTTCCAGGAGATTGTTGCGGGCCTTTTCCTTGTTGTCTTCATTCATTCGAATGAAAAGAGGCTCTTCCATTGGACCCCTGAGCAGGTAACGGTAACATTAACTCACAACAATGCATATAACAGAGGAACGTGGAACAAACACTTTAACACCTTCACAAGATGTCTTCAAAACGTCACCGCAAGGCCCATTTACAACACGCAAAAATGTATCGAACCATCCGTAGAATTTTTTTTTTAATACAGTAAAGTATGAAAACATATTCAAGCTTCAATAAGATGATAAAGTTATGCACAAATTAAATATTCAGCAGATAAACGCTGAACTTAATATATGCGATAATTTTTCACCACATGATGTCAAAAACGTTAGACAACGTTACACAACTCACCATGCTCTCCGCCATGCTTGTCTCATTGTCAATAACTCCGCCCCTCACTTCAGGTTCTGGCGCTGGGGTTCTGAAACTGGGGTTCTGAAACTGGTGGTGCTGCGGGTCTGCAGCTGGATATATCTCCAACGTCTCAATCGCATCTCAACCGCTAGAATCAAGGTAAATAATGTTTGGTTTAGTATTTTATTCTATAGTTTTCGTTGTTTTTAACACTCTCAATGTCTATATTTTATGACAATTTAAACGGAAGTTTAGGTATTCAAGATTTGATTGAAGTTATTTTTGTTGACGTGAATACACTTAAACTAACATACGTGAACAGCGAAAAAATTACAAACTTCGTTTACACAACATAGTCTGTCATACGAGTATTTAGATTATGCTATATTTGGGCCTAAATACAATGAAACCTGAATGATGATGAGAAGTACAATAACGTTATATATTTACCAGTGAGTTATTAGCTTACCTTTTTCATTTCCATAATTGTGAATGGAAGCTAAGTTACTGTTAAACATCGCTAAGGACATTAGCGCATATTGATAACGTTACTGTTTTGTTTGTCTGCAATAACCGCAATTATATCACTATTCTGTTACAGGTATCACTTTTCAACTTTGAATGTTTACTAATTAATTTAGCTATACTGCACCTTTCAATATAGGTAATACAAATATATTATAACATTCTAGCTAAAACATAATTTTAAGACAATAAGATCTACATGTGAACTAACATTACATCTCTTATCAGTATTAATAATAGTATTACTATGTAGTATGTGTTATTAATAATGACATATTACATGTTTCTTTCATTAATATTTGTTTTATCTATCAACACTTTAACTAAATTAGTCTTTATTAAAAAATTTTTTTTTTAATGTGCTTTAAATCTACAGGATGAAGAAGATGGAGTTCTTTCCCGGAAGGAGGACAGTTCAGTTTAGAAGAGGCCCATCGGGGCATTTAAGACAGGACCCCTCCGCTGAGGCAATGATGATAAAAAACAACCCCTCCCTGCAAGACAAATCTGCACCTCAACAGGAGGAGGTTGTCTGCAGCTGAACCACATAAAAAGGGAAAGAGCTGCTGTTCCTATCTGGATCCCCGTCAGAGGAACCTCTCAGCAGGAGGGCTTCCACTTTCACCAGGCTCGGTGGGTGACGGGCAACAACGTCTCTAGCTGTTCCAGGCCCAGGGGATGACCGGAGTGGTTCACTGGAACTTTCAGAGGCTGGTGGACCTGAAGCTGCCTGACGTGGTCCTACCGGGAGTGTTTGACCATGTTTTAATTGCAGAGCTCAACATGGCATCCACGAAGGTGACTGGGCAGGCCAAATATCCAGCACTTCACGTGTCAGCCAGAGACACGGGTGAGAGGTTTGGACTCCTTCTGAAGGGAACGTCTCTCAGGTAAGACGCACTGAATTTACTAATTTACGTTTGAATTCACATGCACTTTCAGATTTGTGCCATTGATATTTAACCTTATTGGGCCTACTTTTTAGGAGATGGACGTAGCACGTGTCCTGGTGTCTCTCAGTGGTGAGACCTGTGCCTTCCCACCATCAGAGGAGCTGGTGGAGCCCTCACAGTGGTTTGCCACTCCAAAAACAGAATACACATCATCTGAGAGACAAACAGGTAAATCATGTTGGCACATGTATTGTTGTCGGCTGGACCCATTCATATTCCATAACAATTTATTTTACCCTCACATGCACAAGCATACATGGACGAACGCATGCACACACACACACACACACGTGGAGGTACTATTCATATAGACACATACTAACATACTCGCATACCTACGTGACTTACTATTAACATTGTTTTATATCTCTTCTACAGATCTGCTGAGCACTTCCCCACTGCCCCTGACAGCCTCTCACCGTGCTGCACGCACAGGACCCGTTAAGACTGGTGGACATATCTTCGTACTGGACCATGGCCGGTGGACGCAACCCATGAGAGATGCCATTGATGGACTTCTAGCAAAGCACCATGGGAAGAAAGACATGCTGAAGCAGGTGGATGCTGACTATGCTGCCCTTCTGCACAGATCTTGCAAAGACCCCAATAGTCTCCTTCATCCAACCACAAGGCAGCATATCTCTCGTTATGTGAAACACCTTGCCAAGCTAATGAACACCAGCTCCTCCTTGAACACCAGCCCAGAGAAGCTGTTGGAGACGTTGTTGGCAACGTCTGACAGAAGGCAGTGAGACAGACAGTGTACCAGTCACAGCCTTGAAACCTACTCCTGTAAATCCACCAGTGGTGAGTACTTCCCAGGATGCTCCTCTGACTCAGGCTACACTTGTGATGATGGTGAAGGAGATTGTGGAGAGTCAGCTAACAGCTCAGCAGTTGCAAGAACAACAACAACAGCCAAAGAAAACCAGGACTTGTCTCAGTTGTGGGCAGCCAAAATCTCGTTACCTTGGCGACGGCTCCTCTGTCCATTTTTTTTTATCAGTCAGCAGAGGTGAAGTACTTTTACTGCTCCAAAAAAGTCTTCATGACCTACGCAGCTGAAGGACTCACCAATCCCAGAATGTGCTTTGAGGATTTTGCATCAACTGCCTTCTTCCAGCGGGAGCTCGACGCTTCAAAACAGAGAGGGGCAGAACAAAAGAGGGTAACAGAAGAGAGGAAAAAGTGAAAATCTGTAGAGCTTCATCCTCCTGGTCGCCTGTGCAGGTCCTGTCATCTGCCTCTCAAACAAGGCCCCAACAACCCTCACATCCATGCCTATTTCCCTGGAGTCCCAGGAAAGTACATTTACTGTCCAACCAAGGTTTTGTACACATACCAGTCCCAGGGCATGATGGGAGAGATGACTTGGACTAAATTCCAGAAGTCTGCATTTTATAAGACTGAAAAGCAGAGATGGATGGTGGAGAAACGGGTGTAGAACTGAGACTCACTGACTCATTCAGTCACTCACTCACTCACAAACTTAAGACAAAACTAATGTTTTCAATTACTCTCACACTCATACTGTCAGTTGGCAGTCAAATGTTCTGTTGTCTATTTATAATATTTAGTTCTTTGAATATATACGTATATTCAAGTATATATTTGATAGTACTTTGATGTTTTTTTTTACTTGACTGAGGTTTTATTTGGAATAAGTTTTACTAATATATATATATATATATATATATATATATATATATATATATATATATATATATGTGTGTGTGTGTATAAAAGATTAATTAATCTCTACCTGGGTTTTCTATATGTAAATACATTTTTAAGATGTTGTCTATACCTCTGTACATATTACACATTTTGACTTTGTACTAGTTAGATTTGAACCAGTGGGGACTCCCTCCCTATCTCCCTCCCACACTTTTAAGTTTATAAGCCTCTTCATGTTTTATACTGCCTTTTATCACCCTCTTTATGTCAGGGCTTAGTTTGCTATCAGGTTGCCCTCGCACTGCTGCCACCTTGACCTAGACGACAGAGGTCCGAGCTTCTATACACCGATGCTACTCCATGCTCTATGCTCCATGCTAATACGCTTCCATTTGCTGTTAGGTCTTGCTCCTCACTGCCGATATTTAAATTTAAATTGAAGACACATTTCTTCTCTTTAGCCTATAATGTTGGTTGAGAATTTTAATAGTTTTCTGTGTAGGTTTTATAATGTTTTAATAATTTGTTCTTTTTAACATTTTATAAGTTCTATTAAATTCTGTGATTAATGTTTGTAAAAAATTGTAAAGCATTTTGGTTACAACATTTGTTGTTTTTAAGTGTGCTTTATGAATAAACTTGACTTGACTTGACTCTACTGCAGGATGTCAATGAGCCACCTAGACAGCCACTTCTACCCTATGCCACAATGACTTTTCTGAATGTTACTCCATGTAACATAACTGGTTAATATTGACTTTGTTAATTGTATTTTTGATACCATTTTTTCCTGTTATACGTCTTTTCATTACAGGACCATTTAACGACTGCTGTAATGTTGTCTTTTAAAATACAGAAGCAACTTGCCAAACCGAATGTCTAGTAGAGATGAAGGCAAAGTTTAAAAAGAAGCTATTGTGATGAACTACCAATTTTTTGAACGTCTCAATTTAAACACCTTGAACAAGCAGCCATAACAGCCAAGTATCTGGCATAATGTGACAAATACATGCATTGGCCTGGAAACGGACCCGGGTCTCCCACATGGCAGGCGAGAGTTCTACCACTGAACCACCAATGCTTGCTATAGCTGCATACAGTTTTCTAAATGTTCATGTTAGGGTTATGGCTCAAGACCTCATTCAGGAATGCAGGCATCCACATTGATAGGGAATCAACCTTGCACTCAAATGCTAAAAAGCAGCTAAGAATGTATCATAACATTTCCCCTGACAACATACATCCTTTGTGCATAATGCAAACACTTCTTATTACAAGTAACATAGACACTTTTTCTGACAACATCCTCAACTCACAAATATAATGAGAGAAAAATGTATAGCACAATAAGGACAGACAGCTTTCACAGGAAGTTCCCTGGTACAACCCAACACATGTAACTTGCATTGCCCAAGAATCGGACCTGGTAAAAACAAAGACATTTACCACTGAACCATCAATGAACATGCTTTTCACAGTTGTTGAAAGCAACTTGCCAAACCGAATGTCAAGTAGAGATGAAGGCAAAGTTTAAAGGGAAGCTATTGTGATGGTGTTGAACTACCAATTTTTTGAACGTCTCAATTTAAACACCTTGAACAAGCAGCCATAACAGCCAAGTACCTGGCATAATGTAACATTCCGGCATAATGTACTATTTATATGCATTGGCCGGGAATCGGACCCGGATCTCCCGCGTGGGAGGCGAGAATTCTACCACTGAACCACCAATGCTTGCTACAGCTGCATACAGTTTTCTAAATGTTCATGTTAGGGTTATGGCTCAAGACCTCATTCACGAATGCAGGCATCCACATTGATAGGGAATCAGCCTTGCACTCAAATGCTAAAAAGCAGCTAAGAATGTATCATAACATTTCCCCTGACAACATACATCCTTTCTGCATAATGGAAACATTTCTTATTACAAGTAACATAGACACTTTTTCTGACAACATCCTCAACTCACAAATATAATGAGAGAAAAATGTATATCAGAATAAGGACAGACAGCTTTCACCGGAAGTTCCCTGGTACAACCCAACACATGTAACTTGCATTGCCCAAGAATCGGACCTGGTAAAAAGTAAGACATTTACCACTGAACCATCAATGAACATGCTTTTCACAGTTGTTGGAAGCAATTTGCCAAACCGAATGTCAAGTAGAGTTGAAGGCACATTTTAAAGAGAATCTATTGTGATGGTGTTGAACTACCAATTTTTAGAACTTCTCAATTGAAACACCTTGAACAAGCAGCCATAACAGCCAAGTATCTGCCATAATGTAACATTTACATGCATTGGCCAGGAATCGGACCCGGGTCTCCCACGTGGTAGGCGAGAATTCTACCAATGAAACACCAATGCTTGATATAGCTGCTTACAGTTTTCTAAATGTTCATGTTAGGGTTATGGCTCAAGACCTCATTCAGGAATACAGGCATCCACATTGATAGGGAATCAACCTTGCACTCAAATGCCAAAAAGCAGCTAAGAATGTATCATAACATTTCCCCTGACAACATACATCCTTTGTGCATAATGCAAACACTTCTTATTACAAGTAGCATAGACACTTTTTCTGACAACATCCTCAACTCACAAATATAATGAGAGAAAAATGTATATCAGAATAAGGACAGACAGCTTTCACAGGAAGTTCCCTGGTACAACCCAACAAATGTAACTTGCATTGCCCAAGAATCGGACCTGGTAAAAAGAAAGACATTTACCACTGAACCATCAATGAACATGCTTTTCACAGTTGTTGAAAGCAACTTGCCAAACCGAATGTCTAGTAGAGCTGAAGGCAAAGTTTGAAGGGAAGCTATTGTGATGGTGTTGAACTACCAATTTTTTGAACGTCTCAATTGAAACACCTTGAAGAAGCAGCCATAACAGCCAAGAATCTGGCATAATGTAACATTCACATGCATTGGCCAGGAATCAGACCCTGGTAAAAAGAAAGACATTTACCACTGAACCATCAATGAACATGCTTTTCACAGTTGTTGAAAGCAACTTGCCAAACCGAATGTCTAGTAGAGATGAAGGCAAAGTTTAAAGGGAAGCTATTGTGATGGTGTTGAACTACCAATTTTTTGAACGTCTCAATTGAAACACCTTGAAGAAGCAGCCATAACAGCCAAGAATCTGGCATAATGTAACATTCACATGCATTGGCCAGGAATCAGACCCTGGTAAAAAGAAAGACATTTACCACTGAACCATCAATGAACACGCTTTTCACAGTTGTTGAAAGCAACTTGCCAAACCGAATGTCTAGTAGAGATGAAGGCAAAGTTTAAAGGGAAGCTATTTTGATGGTGTTGAACTACCAATTTTTGAACGTCTCAATTGAAACACCTTGAACAAGCAGCCATAACAGCCAAGTACCTGGCATAATGTAACATTTACATGCATTGGCCGGAATCGGACCCGGTCTCCCGCGTGGCAGGCGAGAATTCTACCACTGAACCACCAATGCTTGCTGTAGTTGCTTACAGTTTTCTAAATGTTCATGTTAGGGTTATGGCTCAAGACCTCATTCAGGAATACAGGCATCCACATTGATAGGGAATCAACCTTGCACTCAAATGCCAAAAAGCAGCTAAGAATGTATCATAACATTTCCCTGACAACATACATCCTTTGTGCATAATGCAAACACTTCTTATTACAAGTAACATAGACACTTTTTCTGACAACATCCTCAACTCACAAATATAATGAGAGAAAAATGTATATCAGAATAAGGACAGACAGCTTTCACAGGAAGTTCCCTGGTACAACCCAACAAATGTAACTTGCATTGCCCAAGAATCGGACCTGGTAAAAAGAAAGACATTTACCACTGAACCATCAATGAACATGCTTTTCACAGTTGTTGAAAGCAACTTGCCAAACCGAATGTCTAGTAGAGCTGAAGGCAAAGTTTGAAGGGAAGCTATTGTGATGGTGTTGAACTACCAATTTTTTGAACGTCTCAATTGAAACACCTTGAACAAGCAGCCATAACAGCCAAGTACCTGGCATAATGTAACATTCCGGCATAAAGTACCATTTATATGCATTGGCCGGAATCGGACCCGGTCTCCGAGTGGGAGGCGAGAATTCTACCACTGAACCACCAATGCTTGCGATACCTGCATACAGTTTTCTAAATGTTCATGTTAGGGTTATGGCTCAAGACCTCATTCAGGAATACAGGCATCCACATTCATAGGGAATCAACCTTGCACTCAAATGCTAAAAAGCAGCTAAGAATGTATCATAACATTTCCCTGACAACATACATCCTTTCTGCATAATGCAAACACTTCTTATTACAAGTAACATAGACACTTTTTCTGACAACATCCTCAACTCACAAATATAATGAGAGAAAAATGTACAGCACAATAAGGACAGACAGCTTTCACAGGAAGTTCCCTGGTACAACCCAACACATGTAACTTGCATTGCCCAAGAATCGGACCTGGTAAAAAGAAAGACATTTACCACTGAACCATCAATGAACATGCTTTTCAGAGTTGTTGGAAGCAACTTGCCAAACCGAATGTCTAGTAGAGATGAAGGCAAAGTTTAAAGGGAAGCTATTGTGATGGTGTTGAACTACCAATTTTTGAACGTCTCAATTGAAACACCTTGAAGAAGCAGCCATAACAGCCAAGAATCTGGCATAATGTAACATTCACATGCATTGGCCAGGAATCAGACCCTGGTAAAAAGAAAGACATTTACCACTGAACCATCAATGAACATGCTTTTCACAGTTGTTGAAAGCAACTTGGCAAACCGAATGTCTAGTAGAGATGAAGGCAAAGTTTAAAGGGAAGCTATTGTGATGATGTTGAACTACCAATGTTTTTGAACGTCTCAATTGAAACACCTTGAACAAGCAGCCATAACAGCCAAGTACCTGGCATAATGTAACATTCTGGCATAATGTAACATTTACATGCATTGGCCGGAATCGGACCCGGTCTCCCGCGTGGGAGGCGAGAATTCTACCACTGAACCACCAATGCTTGCAATAGCTGCATACAGTTTTCTAAATGTTCATGTTAGGGTTATGGCTCAAGACCTCATTCAGGAATACAGGCATCCACATTGATAGGGAATCAACCTTGCACTCAAATGCTAAAAAGCAGCTAAGAATGTATCATAACATTTCCCTGACAACATACATCCTTTGTGCATAATGCAAACACTTCTTATTACAAGTAACATAGACACTTTTTCTGACAACATCCTCAACTCACAAATATAATGAGAGAAAAATGTATAGCACAATAAGGACAGACAGCTTTCACAGGAAGTTCCCTGGTACAACCCAACACATGTAACTTGCATTGCCCAAGAATCGGACCTGGTAAAAAGAAAGACATTTACCACTGAACCATCAATGAACATGCTTTTCACAGTTGTTGGAAGCAACTTGCCAAACCGAATGTCAAGTAGAGTTGAAGGCAAATTTTAAAGAGAATCTATTGTGATGGTGTTGAACTACCAATTTTTTGAACGTCTCAATTGAAACACCTTGAAGAAGCAGCCATAACAGCCAAGAATCTGGCATAATGTAACATTCACATGCATTGGCAAGGAATCTGACCCTGGTAAAAAGAAAGACATTTACCACTGAACCATCAATGAACACGCTTTTCACAGTTGTTGAAAGCAACTTGCCAAACCGAATGTCTAGTAGAGATGAAGGCAAAGTTTAAAGGGAAGCTATTTTGATGGTGTTGAACTACCAATTTTTTGAACGTCTCAATTGAAACACCTTGAACAAGCAGCCATAACAGCCAAGTACCTGGCATAATGTAACATTTACATGCATTGGCCGGGAATCGGACCCGGTCTCCAGCGTGGCAGGCGAGAATTCTACCACTGAACCACCAATGCTTGCTGTAGTTGCCTACAGTTTTCTAAATTTTCATGTTAGGGTTATGGCTCAAGACCTCATTCAGGAATACAGGCATCCACATTGATAGGGAATCAACCTTGCACTCAAATGCTAAAAAGCAGCTAAGAATGTATCATAACATTTCCCCTGACAACATACATCCTTTGTGCATAATGGAAACACTTCTTATTACAAGTAACATAGACACTTTTTCTGACAACATCCTCAACTCACAAATATAATGAGAGAAAAATGTATATCAGAATAAGGACAGACAGCTTTCACCGGAAGTTCCCTGGTACAACCCAACACATGTAACTTACATTGCCCAAGAATCGGACCTGGTAAAAAGTAAGACATTTACCACTGAACCATCAATGAACATGCTTTTCACAGTTGTTGGAAGCAATTTGCCAAACCGAATGTCAAGTAGAGTTGAAGGCACATTTTAAAGAGAATCTATTGTGATGGTGTTGAACTACCAATTTTTAGAACTTCTCAATTGAAACACCTTGAACAAGCAGCCATAACAGCCAAGTATCTGCCATAATGTAACACTTACATGCATTGGCCAGGAATCAGACCCTGGTAAAAAGAAAGACATTTACCACTGAACCATCAATGAATATGCTTTTCACAGTTGTTGGAAGCAACTTGCCAAACCGAATGTCAAGTAGAGTTGAAGGCACATTTTAAAGAGAATCTATTGTGATGGTGTTGAACTACCAATTTTTAGAACTTCTCAATTGAAACACCTTGAAGAAGCAGCCATAACAGCCAAGTATCTGCCATAATGTAACACTTACATGCATTGGCCAGGAATCAGACCCTGGTAAAAAGAAAGACATTTACCACTGAACCATCAATGAATATGCTTTTCACAGTTGTTGGAAGCAACTTGCCAAACCGAATGTCAAGTAGAGTTGAAGGCAAATTTTAAAGAGAATCTATTGTGATGGTGTTGAACTACCAATTTTTGAATGTCTCAATTGAAACACCTTGAAGAAGCAGCCATAACAGCCAAGAATCTGGCATAATGTAATATTCACATGCATTGGCCAGGAATCAGACCCTGGTAAAAAGAAAGACATTTACCACTGAACCATCAATGAACATGCTTTTCACAGTTGTTGAAAGCAACTTGCCAAACCGAATGTCTAGTAGAGATGAAGGCAAAGTTTAAAGGGAAGCTATTGTGATGGTGTTGAACTACCAATGTTTTTGAACGTCTCAATTGAAACAACTTGAACAAGCAGCCATAACAGCCAAGTACCTGGCATAATGTAACATTTACATGCATTGGCCGGGAATCAGACCCAGGTCTCCCGCGTGGGAGGCGAGAATTCTACCACTGAACCACCAATGCTTGCAATAGCGGTATACAGTTTTCTAAATGTTCATGTTAGGGTTATGGCTCAAGACCTCATTCAGGAATACAGGCATCCACATTGATAGGGAATCAACCTTGCACTCAAATGCTAAAAAGCAGCTAAGAATGTATCATAACATTTCCCCTGACAACATACATCCTTTCTGCATAATGCAAACACTTCTTATTACAAGTAACATAGACACTTTTTCTGACAACATCCTCAACTCACAAATATAATGAGAGAAAAATGTATAGCACAATAAGGACAGACAGCTTTCACCGGAAGTTCCCTGGTACAACCCAACACATGTAACTTGCATTGCCCAAGAATCGGACCTGGTAAAAAGAAAGACATTTACCACTGAACCATCAATGAACACGCTTTTCTCAGTTGTTGAAAGCAACTTGCCAAACCGAATGTCTAGTAGAGTTGAAGGCAAATTTGAAAGAGAATCTATTGTGATGGTGTTGAACTACCAATTTTTTGAACGTCTCAATTGAAACACCTTGAACAAGCAGCCATAACAGCCAAGAATCTGGCATAATGTAACATTTACATGCATTGGCCAGGAATCAGACCCTGGTAAAAAGAAAGACATTTACCACTGAACCATCAATGAACATGCTTTTCACAGTTGTTGAAAGCAACTTGCCAAACCGAATGTCTAGTAGAGATGAAGGCAAATTTGAAAGAGAATCTATTGTGATGGTATTGGACTACCAAATTTTAGAACTTCTCAATTGAAACACCTTGAACAAGCAGCCATAACAGCCAAGTATCTGCCATAATGTAACACTTACATGCATTGGCCAGGAATCAGAGCCTGGTAAAAAGAAAGACATTTACCACTGAACCATCAATGAATATGCTTTTCACAGTTGTTGGAAGCAACTTGCCAAACCGAATGTCAAGTAGAGTTGAAGGCAAATTTTAAAGAGAATCTAATGTGATGGTGTTGAACTACCAATTTTTGAATGTCTCAATTGAAACACCTTGAAGAAGCAGCCATAACAGCCAAGAATCTGGCATAATGTAATATTCACATGCATTGGCCAGGAATCAGACCCTGGTAAAAAGAAAGACATTTACCACTGAACCATCAATGAACATGCTTTTCACAGTTGTTGAAAGCAACTTGCCAAACCGAATGTCTAGTAGAGATGAAGGCAAAGTTTAAAGGGAAGCTATTGTGATGGTGTTAAACTACCAATGTTTTTGAACGTCTCAATTGAAACAACTTGAACAAGCAGCCATAACAGCCAAGTACCTGGCATAATGTAACATTCTGGCATAATGTAACATTTACATGCATTGGCCGGGAATCGGACCCGGGTCTCCCGCGTGGGAGGCAAGAATTCTACCACTGAACCACCAATGCTTGCAATAGCGGCATACAGTTTTCTAAATGTTCATGTTAGGGTTATGGCTCAAGACCTCATTCAGGAATACAGGCATCCACATTGATAGGGAATCAACCTTGCACTCAAATGCTAAAAAGCAGCTAAGAATGTATCATAACATTTCCCCTGACAACATACATCCTTTCTGCATAATGCAAACACTTCTTATTACAAGTAACATAGACACTTTTTCTGACAACATCCTCAACTCACAAATATAATGAGAGAAAAATGTATAGCACAATAAGGACAGACAGCTTTCACAGGAAGTTCCCTGGTACAACCCAACACATGTAACTTGCATTGCCCAAGAATCGGACCTGGTAAAAACAAAGACATTTACCACTGAACCATCAATGAACATGCTTTTCACAGTTGTTGGAAGCAACTTGCCAAACCGAATGTCAAGTAGAGTTGAAGGCAAATTTTAAAGAGAATCTATTGTGATGGTGTTGAACTACCAATTTTTGAACGTCTCAATTGAAACACCTTGAAGAAGCAGCCATAACAGCCAAGAATCTGGCATAATGTAACATTCAAATGCATTGGCAAGGAATCTGACCCTGGTAAAAAGAAAGACATTTACCACTGAACCATCAATGAACACGCTTTTCACAGTTGTTGAAAGCAACTTGCCAAAACGAATGTCTAGTAGAGATGAAGGCAAAGTTTAAAGGGAAGCTATTGTGATGGTGTTGAACTACCAATTTTTTGAACGTCTCAATTGAAACACCTTGAACAAGCAGCCATAACAGCCAAGTATCTGGCATAATGTAACATTCTGGCATAATGTAACATTTACATGCATTGGCCGGGAATCGGACCCGGGTCTCCCGCGTGGGAGGCAAGAATTCTACCACTGAACCACCAATGCTTGCAATAGCGGCATACAGTTTTCTAAATGTTCATGTTAGGGTTATGGCTCAAGACCTCATTCAGGAATACAGGCATCCACATTGATAGGGAATCAACCTTGCACTCAAATGCTAAAAAGCAGCTAAGAATGTATCATAACATTTCCCCTGACAACATACATCCTTTCTGCATAATGCAAACACTTCTTATTACAAGTAACATAGACACTTTTTCTGACAACATCCTCAACTCACAAATATAATGAGAGAAAAATGTATAGCACAATAAGGACAGACAGCTTTCACAGGAAGTTCCCTGGTACAACCCAACACATGTAACTTGCATTGCCCAAGAATCGGACCTGGTAAAAAGAAAGACATTTACCACTGAACCATCAATGAACATGCTTTTCACAGTTGTTGAAAGCAACTTGCCAAACCGAATGTCTAGTAGAGATGAAGGCAAATTTGAAAGAGAATCTATTGTGATGGTGTTGAACTACCAAATTTTAGAACTTCTCAATTGAAACACCTTGAACAAGCAGCCATAACAGCCAAGTATCTGCCATAATGTAACACTTACATGCATTGGCCAGGAATCAGACCCTGGTAAAAAGAAAGACATTTACCACTGAACCATCAATGAATATGCTTTTCACAGTTGTTGGAAGCAACTTGCCAAACCGAATGTCAAGTAGAGTTGAAGGCAAATTTTAAAGAGAATCTATTGTGATGGTGTTGAACTACCAATTTTTTGAATGTCTCAATTGAAACACCTTGAAGAAGCAGCCATAACAGCCAAGAATCTGGCATAATGTAATATTCACATGCATTGGCCAGGAATCAGACCCTGGTAAAAAGAAAGACATTTACCACTGAACCATCAATGAACATGCTTTTCACAGTTGTTGAAAGCAACTTGCCAAACCAAATGTCTAGTAGAGATGAAGGCAAAGTTTAAAGGGAAGCTATTGTGATGGTGTTGAACTACCAATTTTTTGAACGTCTCAATTGAAACACCTTGAACAAGCAGCCATAACAGCCAAGTACCTGGCATAATGTAACATTTACATGCATTGGCCGGGAATCGGACCCGGGTCTCCCGCATGGCAGGCGAGAATTCTACCACTGAACCACCAATGCTTGCTGTAGTTGCTTACAGTTTTCTAAATGTTCATGTTAGGGTTATGGCTCAAGACCTCATTCAGGAATACAGGCATCCACATTGATAGGGAATCAACCTTGCACTCAAATGCCAAAAAGCAGCTAAGAATGTATCATAACATTTCCCTGACAACATACATCCTTTGTGCATAATGCAAACACTTCTTATTACAAGTAACATAGACACTTTTTCTGACAACATCCTCAACTCACAAATATAATGAGAGAAAAATGTATATCAGAATAAGGACAGACAGCTTTCACAGGAAGTTCCCTGGTACAACCCAACAAATGTAACTTGCATTGCCCAAGAATCGGACCTGGTAAAAAGAAAGACATTTACCACTGAACCATCAATGAACATGCTTTTCACAGTTGTTGAAAGCAACTTGCCAAACCGAATGTCTAGTAGAGCTGAAGGCAAAGTTTGAAGGGAAGCTATTGTGATGGTGTTGAACTACCAATTTTTTGAACGTCTCAATTGAAACACCTTGAACAAGCAGCCATAACAGCCAAGTACCTGGCATAATGTAACATTCCGGCATAAAGTACAATTTATATGCATTGGCCGGGAATCGGACCCGGGTCTCCCGAGTGGGAGGCGAGAATTCTTCCACTGAACCACCAATGCTTGCGATACCTGCATACAGTTTTCTAAATGTTCATGTTAGGGTTATGGCTCAAGACCTCATTCAGGAATACAGGCATCCACATTCATAGGGAATCAACCTTGCACTCAAATGCTAAAAAGCAGCTAAGAATGTATCATAACATTTCCCCTGACAACATACATCCTTTGTGCATAATGCAAACACTTCTTATTACAAGTAACATAGACACTTTTTCTGACAACATCCTCAACTCACAAATATAATGAGAGAAAAATGTATAGCACAATAAGGACAGACAGCTTTCACAGGAAGTTCCCTGGTACAACCCAACACATGTATCTTGCATTGCCCAAGAATCGGACCTGGTAAAAAGAAAGACATTTACCACTGAACCATCAATGAACATGCTTTTCACAGTTGTTGGAAGCAACTTGCCAAACCGAATGTCAAGTAGAGTTGAAGGCAAATTTTAAAGAGAATCTATTGTGATGGTGTTGAACTACCAATTTTTTGAACGTCTCAATTGAAACACCTTGAAGAAGCAGCCATAACAGCCAAGAATCTGGCATAATGTAACATTCACATGCATTGGCAAGGAATCTGACCCTGGTAAAAAGAAAGACATTTACCACTGAACCATCAATGAACACGCTTTTCACAGTTGTTGAAAGCAACTTGCCAAACCGAATGTCTAGTAGAGATGAAGGCAAAGTTTAAAGGGAAGCTATTTTGATGGTGTTGAACTACCAATTTTTGAACGTCTCAATTGAAACACCTTGAACAAGCAGCCATAACAGCCAAGTACCTGGCATAATGTAACATTTACATGC